>NW_021635111.1:0-362769 GCF_004799145.2 Neltuma alba
TCACTAACCCTTAGTCCTTAATCCAAATTTAATTAAGGTCCTCAAGTCACATAGTCATAATCCTTTAAGATTAAATCACTAATCCCTTTTTGATTAACCATTAATCATTCTCTAATCAACATGATTAAACCATTATCATTCCTTAATTAACATGATTAATCATTTTCTAATCAAATGATTAATCATTAATCATTCTCTAATCAATATGATTAACCATTATTCATTCCTTAATTAACATGATAAATCATTTTCTAATCAATATGATTAATCATTAATCATTCTCTAATCAATATGATTAAGCTTTAATCAATACTTAATCAACATGATTACCCATAATTAATCATCCTTCAATTATCATAACTAATCACTAATTAATTAGGGTAGCTAACCTAATCACTTACTAATCCTTAATCAAATAACATAATTAATCTTAGCTATCACTAAACCATAATTAATCAAGGTAATTAATCCTAATCTTCCTCAAATAAATAATCAACTAAAAATAATTAACACTTAGGGAGATAAACATACCTTAATTAGCGCTTAATCGGCGATTAGAGGTGATTAAGCTTGCTGTCTGTCTCTCTTTCTCTCTTTCTTTCTTCCTTTCTCTCTCCTAGAACTCAAGAACACAAAATTCTCTCCCAACAAAACACTCTTGGCCGAATTCTTCATGAAAGGGGGGGGTATTTATAGGCCTTGATATTCAAAATGCCGAAAAATGCCCTTCGGGAAAAAGATGCGATCTCGGCCGTTCATTTTTCTACTTACACGTGGACAAATCTTAGGGCACTCACCATAAGAAAGTGACACATGTAGGGACACCTAATCACCATGTGATTTTCATGTGGAAAATAAATATTATTTTATTTTTGTCTCTTATTTCCCTTTATGCCCTTGAACAATGTGGAAAATTCCAACTTTGTCCTCTCCTTCTAATTTTGGCCGAATTATTGCTCTTAATATTGGAAAAATATGACTCATCCAATAATCAGTGCAATCCACTGATTATTTGTGTATTTCCGGTCCGATTTTCCAACAATCCTGTCCAATTTACTGTCACAAAATTTCGATTTCAACACCTCATTAAATTCCCCTCATTCCAAGGGTAATCCATGATTTTTCTCAAGTTCTATCTCCCTCTATAATTTTCTAAATTTTATTCTGTCAAAAATCACTATTCTACCGATAATAATTCGGTAATAAATATCCTTTAAGCTAACCTTTGTACATCCAAAGGTGTGGAAATAATTTTATAAATTAGGATAATATGTCACATAATTTATCCATATTTTTCCTTGAATTTTTGAGGCCTCTATATATTTTAAATAATGGAAATTGGCTAATTTTCCTTAATTAACCAAAAATTCAATAATTACAAATAATTTCCTGATAAATTATTTTTAATCTCATATTCATCTTCTAAGCCTCAAACATTATTCTGTACCCTCCTTCTATTTTTCATGACTTTTTGGGAATTTTCAGGAAATTTGGACATTATTTCCAATACTGCCCTTTCTTAACTGATCTTTTCAGAAATGACCGTTATGTCCCTATCCTGATTTTTCCTCATAGCCTGGATCCTCTACCAGTCTACTATACTACTTGGCCTTAGTCAGTCACAAATCATTCATCAGTTAGAATAAAATTATCAGGGTGTGACATTTCTTTCCCCCTAAAAATAAATTTCGTCCTCGAAATTTAACACATACCTTATGTGAAGAGCTCTGGATACTTGCTCCTCATCTCGTCCTCCTTTTCCCACGTGGCCTCTTCTTGATTTAGATCTTTCCAAATCACTTTGACCAAAGGGATTCCTTTGTTCCTCAGCTGCTTGACTTTCCGATCCACTATGCGTTCTGGTCTTACTTCAAATGTCAGATTGTTCTTTAGCTCAATCTGATCATATTCTAGCACATGTTCTGGATCCGGATTGTACTTCTTCAACTGGGAAACATGGAAGACGTTGTGCAACTGACTTAAGTTCGGGGGTAAGGCCAGTCGATAGGCTACAGGTCCTACCTTTGAGAGTATTTGGAATGGTCCCACATATTAGGCGTCAGCTTTCTCGCCTTAATAGATCGTCCTACTCCAGTAGTTGGAGATACCTTCAGGAAGACATGGTCTCCAACCTCGAACTCTAACGGCTTTCTCCTACTGTCGGCGTAGCTCTTCTGTCTGCTTTGAGCCGTGAGTAGCCTCTGTTTGATCTGTTTAATCTGTTCAGAGGTACGATCTACTATATTCTGGACCCCAAATTTTCTCTCTCCGAGTTCTGCCCAACAAAGCGGGGATCTGCACTTTCTCCGTACAATGCCTCGTATGGTGCCATCTGGATACTGGAATGGTAACTGTTGTTGTACGCGAATTCTGCCAAAGGCAGATATTCATCCCAGCTTCCTTTGAAATCCAAAACGCACGCTCTCAGCATATCTTCTAGTGTCTGTATCGTTCGTTCTGTTTGTCCGTCCGTTTGCGGATGATAAGCTGTACTGAAACTCAGTACCGTGCCCATGGCTCTTGCACTGCTTTCCAGAATCTCGACATGAATCTTGGATCCCTATCAGACACAATGTACTCTGGAACCCCATGTAATCTTACGATCTCTTTAATGTATAACCTCGCTAACTTCTCTGGCGAATATTTAACATTAATCGCCAAGAAATGGGCCGACTTCGTCAGTCTATCAACTATGACCCATATTGCATCGTATCCTGACGACGTACGAGGGTATCCTACTATGAAGTCCATAGAGATACTATCCCACTTCCATTCAGGAATACTAAGGGGTTGTAACAATCCTGACGGCTTCTGATGTTCCGTCTTCACCTTTTGGCATGTAAGGCACTTTGTCACATACTCCGTGACATCTCGTTTCATACCAGGCCACCAAAATAATGACTTGATGTCTTGATACATCTTGGTCATTCCTGGATGAATCGTTTATATTTGCTTTATGTGCCTCATCTAGGATTTGCTTCCTGAGATCATCTACAGGAGGAACATACGATCTTCCTCTGAATTCTATTACTCCTTCTGTTGAGATCTCAAAGTCTTTTGTCTCATTGCTCAAGACTTTAGCTCGAAGGGTCTTTGCTAACGGATCTCCTCTTTGAGCTTCTTTGATTTGTCTTATCACATCAACAGTTGTTCTCTGCACTAATGGCTCATAGTAGCACATCATCTGCTGTTAACTGCATGTGATAAATAGGACCCCAATCTCTTATATCTTCTAACAGATCACCCTCTTTGATCATGAGGGTAGCTACTTGCACCACTTTTCTGCTCAAAGCATCAGCCACTACATTGGCTTTTCCCGGATGATACTTGATCTGATAGTCATAATCTTTCAACAACTCCATCCATCTCCTCTGTCTCATGTTAAGTTTTTCTGGTCTTGCAGGTACTTGAGACTCTTGTGATCACAGAACAATTCTATAGTTGCCCCATACAAATAATGCCTCCATATCTTCAAGGCATACACTATCGCTGCAAGCTCCAGGTCGTGAGTGGGGTAATTTTTTTCTTCGTGAGGTTTTAATTGGCGTGAGGCGTAGGCAACAACTCTTCCTGCTGCATCAGTACACATCCCAATCCCTGTTTGCTAGCATCTGTGTACACTACATATGGTAGTGTTGGATCGGGGATAACTAGTACTGGGGTAGAGGTTAGCCTTCGCTTCAGCTCTTGAAAACTTGCCTCACATTTCTCGTCCCACAAGAACTGCTGGTTCTTCCTGGTTAGCTTTGTCAGTGCTTGGGCAATTCTAGAAAAGTCCTGGATAAATCTCCTATAGTAACCTGCCAGCCCTAAGAAACTTCGTATTTCTTGTCACTGTCTTAGGCTGCTCCCAGTTCAGTACTGATTCAACTTTACTGGGATCTACGGCCACACCTTCATGGTTAATCACATGGCCTAGGAATTTAACTTCCTTTAACCAAAACTCACACTTACTGAGCTTGGCGTAGAGTTGTTTCTCCTTCAGTGTACTCAGCACAATTCTCAAGTGCTGCTCATGCTCTTCTTGAGTTTTGGAGTACACTAGTATGTCATCAATAAAAACTACTACAAACAGATCTAAGTATGGTCTAAAAATCCGGTTCATGTAGTCCATGAAAATAGCAGGTGCATTTGTCAATCCAAACGGCATCACTAAGAACTCATAGTGTCCGTATCGGGTCCTAAATGCAGTCTTCGAAACATCTTCTGTCTTTATCCGCAGCTGATGATATCCCGATCGTAGATCGATCTTGGAAAACACCTTTGCTCCTGCCAGTGGTCTAACAGATCATCAATTCGCGGGCAGAGGGTATTTATTCTTTATCGTCACCTTGTTTAGCTCTCGATAGTCAATGCATAGCCTTAGACTACCGTCTTTCTTTTTCACAAAGAGTACTGGAGCACCCCGGGAGATACACTTGGTCTTATAAAACCCTTCTCCAACAGCTCCTCAATCTGTCTCTTTAGCTCAACCATTTTGTTGGGAGCCATTCGATATGGAGCTTTGGATATTGGTTTTGTCCCTGGTACAAGATCAATTGTGAACTCCACTTCTCGCTCTGGCGGAAGTCCACTGATCTCTGTTGGAAATACCTCTGGGAAGTCTTTCACTATCGGTATTCTTCAATTCCTTCTTCTGCCTCTGCTCGAATTGAGAAGAATACAATATATCCTTGACCTCCGGTGCCGTAAGCATCTACTCGCTTCGGCTTCAGTTATAAAATTTAGACTTACTTCTTTCTAGGATTTTTCTTCTCTTAGGGTAATACTAACGTTTTCTTACCACAATCTAGAAGTATGTTATTGGCAGATAACCAATTCAAACCAATTATCACCTCAATGTCACGAAAAGGCATGCATATCAAGTCAATGATAGTGCAACAATGCTGATAACAGACCACACAATTCAGGCATGCTTTAGAAGTCACAACTTTAGGACTAGTGGGAGTAGAAACAACAATATCATATGGCAAGGTATCAACAGTCAAACCCAATCGCCCAACACAATCATGTGATATAAAGGAATGGCTAGCACCTGAGTCAAACATGGCATACACAAGGCAATCATTAACAGTGATCGTACCTTGGATCATGTCAGGTGACTTACGGGCCTCTTCCTGTGTAAGGGCAAAAACCCCTGCCTTGGGTCTGCTGTTCTCGTCCCTTCTGCCCCTTGCGGACATTCCTTTGAAAAGTGTCCTGGTCTCCCACATCTATAGCACACGTTCTGGCCAAATAAACATGGCCTGTCGCCATGATTCTTGCCACACTTCTCATTCCTTGGCCCTTCGTGTGTGATATCAAACCCTTCAGGTCGTCTGCTCCCTCTTCTCATCTTTCTGCTAAAGCCAGGCCTCTTCCTCTTTTTGTTAACATAAGAGGTTCCTTCTTGATTCGGCCTCGATGGGGGTCTCTCAGCTTTCAAAGCTATCGGCATCATTCCTCGATGATTTTGACTTGCTTCAGTAATGCGGCAGACTTCTACTGCCTTGTTAAAACTCTCGATCTGCTGAGGCGCCACGACCTCCCTTAATGTCGGCTTTAACCCTCTGACCAGCTTCTCCGTATTCCACCGTTCGTCATTAAGACGTTTAAGATAGGCAGAATAACGGGACAGCCGAATGTGCTTTGCTAAGTAGTCATCAAAAGTTTCATTATTCCCCTGCTGCAACACTAGGAATTCAGCTTCCATTTATCCTGTGCTGATCGGGGAAAGTACTTCTGATAGAATCTTTCTTTAAACACCTCCCATGTTATTGGGGTGTTGTTGGCTTGCAGTACCAACTCAGTGTTGTTCCACCACTGATCTGCTTCCTTTTCTAGCTTATAAATTGCCATCTGAGCTTTAATCTCAGATGAACATCCCATTACCGAAAGATCTTCTCCAGTCGGGTAATCCAATCTTCAGCTACTTGTGGTTCCAATGAACCCTTGAACTCTGGCGGATTATGCTTGCAAAATTTCGTAATCCACTGCTGAATGTCTCCTTGATTCTCAGCCAATCCTGCTTGTTCATCAGGTGCTTGCTGTTGGACTTGTGGAGTTGCTTCAGCTTGTACTTGCTCAGGTTGTCGTAACTGAGCAATCGCTGCTGCTACCGCTGCTGCTATAACAGCGTCTCTCTCTTCCTGCTGCCGTAACTGTGCCTCTTGTAGTTGCTGTACGACTCGTTGTTGCTCATCCAGCCTATTCATTACTTGCTGGATAGGATCTCTATGTGGTTCCTCAGGAGTGTTTCTTGCTCCTCTCCGTTGTTCTCACCATTTCGCTTGTTCTTAATTAACTATGGGAGAATAAAGGAACTCTTTAATCATTTATCATATAAACATACCCTTCTTATTTATATAACAAACATTTGTACAGCAACACAAGGGTTACACAGAGTTCTTAGCAGTTAGCCTAACTTATATACAGTCCAAAACTATTTACACTATATACATCATCAGTCTAGCACTGACCATGACCAGCTCATGGAAAAGTAGCCCATACAAAGGTCTCTATGGCGTCGACCATCTCTAGGAAAGTACATCTGGGTAGGCGATTGTCTATCTCATTAATCCCTTCCTTCCATTTCCATGTCTTAGGGATTACACGATACAGGGCTAAGATCCAATCATCGTCTCCCAAGGTACGGTCCTCTCTAGTCACCCAATAATAAAGGCTCTTAATGTCCTCTAAGAACCTTAAGTATACATCAGCTTCCTGGTGCTCATACGGCTTAATAAAAACGGCTTCTAAACTGGAACTCTTGAACTAGCTGAGGAAGGTACTGGAACTCTTTCTTAATTTCAGGTGTAGGGATCTTACTCGGACCTGCTTCATCCTTAGTAGGCATCTTAATAACTGGAGCTATATCATTAGAGGCAACAGTGGCAATGTCTTTCTCTAGAGCCTTCCCCTTGAAACCGAAGTAATCTACCTGGGTAGCTGGGGATTTAGTGCTAAGCTCTCCATACCTCTCAATGTCCTCGTACCACCATGTCTCATCATACCACCATGGATATCGCTCACCGGGCATGACCTTGCTGATGGTCTCTCCGGATTTTCCACTTCCACTACAAACAACCATTACCTGAGCTTTTCTGTAATCCTAATGACCAAATGAACTCATTAATAAGCACTATCACATGCTTTCCTTAAAATGCAGAGCATACAAAATATCAAAATTTGTTCTGTGTGCCAGAACCATGTGCTCTGATACCATAAATGTAACACCTTACGTTTACGACCTTATGTTGTGCCAAGTTAAGACATTCAGAAGCGCAATCTAAGGTTACCGGGTTGAAAAACCTGAATTTGAAAATTCTTTTCCCGCATTACTATTCACCGTAACCTTAAACTTGGCATAACTTTGAAAAATCATAGCTAATTTTAGAAAAATCGAAACGAGGTCGTTCTAAGTCTCACTCGAAGCTCTTAACATCATCTATCAAGGAAAAATGACCTCAGGTTCCGCTTTAATCAGAAACGCATTCGTTTTCAATTTCGAAAAGTACTGTTCATTTGGTCATTTTTCTATTTTCCAGGATTTTTGCCTAACTTCGGAAAGGCATAACTTCTTACACAAAACTCCGATTGGGACGCTTTACCACTCATTTTAAAGGGAAAAATAAGATCTATTTGCATACCAAATTTCAGGGAAAAAGTCAACCATTTGACCAGGGTCTTCGTTGGTCAAAGTTTGGTCAAATCTAGACCATTTTTATCCCCTTTTTCACTAATTTTGACAGCATTTCGTTTTTCACTATAATCATACCATAATCACTTATAAAGCTACTCTATCATTAATATACATTCCAAAAAGGGTATCATATCATGTATTTATGAACATAGTATGCTTACATGGCTTGAAAGAGAAAGGTTCAAAACCGTATAATACATTACATAATTCATAACTTCTTCAAGCCATGACTATTTCCTTTCCTTTCTCCTTAGCAGTAGTGGCACCTAGGATATCATGTTATAGGAGGAATGAGATTTCATAGAAATCCCAGTAGCATTGAACATACAACCATCAAGTCAATATGCATAAGATGTCATGCTACATGCAATAAGATAACATTTCTAGTCTTTATGCCATGCTATAATCATTCTGTATCCATGTCATCATATCATGGAGCATATAATCATTCTGGTCAAAACTCAATCATGCAAGAGCCAAGGCATACATTGCAAGGAGTTCACATCATCTGTACATAACATTCTCATGGCACATAAACACACATAGCAGATACATCAAATGCAGATCAACAAAATAATTGCAGTTCACGCTACCTCAATTCCTTGCTTAACGTTTCCTCCTTGATCCCTTGCTGGAGATCCTCCTAGGTTTCCAGAAGAGTTGCCTATCAACCATACAGTAAGGGTATGGTAAATTCCATATCCAGTATACCATTCTTTCTCAATATAATGCTACCCGTGTGTCCTTCAATTATAATTTCTGTATACCTTTGACCTTGGTTTGACCAAGCCTTAACCCTCAATTAAGGTCTTGGAATTCTTCCTTAATCCATGATTAATCATGCTTCCTTGGTTAATCACTAACCCTTAGTCCTTAATCCAATATTTAATTAAGGTCCTCAAGTCACATAGTCATAATCCTTTAAGATTAAATCACTAATCCCTTTTTGGATTAACCATTAATCATTCTCTAATCAACATGATTAACCATTATTCATTCCTTAATTAACATGATTAATCATTTTCTAATCAATATGATTAATCATTAATCATTCTCTAATCAATATGATTAACCATTATTCATTCCTTAATTAACATGATTAATCATTTTCTAATCAATATGATTAATCATTAATCATTCTCTAATCAATATGATTAAGCTTTAATCAATACTTAATCAACATGATTACCCATAATTAATCATCCTTCAATTATCATAACTAATCACTAATTAATTAGGGTAGCTAACCTTAATCACTTACTAATCCTTAATCAAATAACATAATTAATCTTAGCTATCACTAAACCATAATTAATCAAGGTAATTAATCCTAATCTTCCTCAAATAAATAATCAACTAAAAATAATTAACACTTAGGGAGATAAACATACCTTAATTAGCGCTTAATCGGCGATTAGAGGTGATTAAGCTTGCTGTCTCTCTTTCTCTCTCTTCTTTCTTCCTTTCTCTCTCCTAGAACTCAAGAACACAAAATTCTCTCCCAACAAACACCTCTTGGCCGAATTCTTCATGAAAGGGGGGGGTATTTATAGGCCTTGATATTTCAAAATGCCGAAAATGCCCTTCGGGAAAAAGATGCGATCTCGGCCGTTCATTTTTTTCTACTTTACACGTGGACAAATCTTAGGGCACTCACCATAAGAAAGTGACACATGTAGGGACACCTAATCACCATGTGATTTTCATGTGGAAAATAAATATTATTTTATTATTTTGTCTCTTATTTCCCTTTATGCCCTTGAACAATGTGGAAAATTCCAACTTTGTCCTCTCCTTCTAATTTTGGCCGAATTATTGCTCTTAATATTGGAAAAATATGACTCATCCAATAATCAGTGCAATCCACTGATTATTTGTGTATTTCCGGTCCGATTTTCCAACAATCCTGTCCAATTTACTGTCACAAAATTTTGATTTCAACACCTCATTAAATTCCCCTCATTCCAAGGGTAATCCATGATTTTTCTCAAGTTCTATCTCCCTCTATAATTTTCTAAATTTTATTCTGTCAAAAATCACTATTCTACCGATAATAATTCGGTAATAAATATCCTTTAAGCTAACCTTTGTACATCCAAAGGTGGGGAATAATTTTATAAATTAGGATAATATGTCACATAATTTATCCATATTTTTCCTTGAATTTTTGAGGCCTCTATATATTTTAAATAATGGAAATTGGCTAATTTTCCTTAATTAACCAAAAATTCCAATAATTACAAATAATTTCCTGATAAATTATTTTTAATCTCATATTCATCTTCTAAGCCTCAAACATTATTCTGTACCCTCCTTTCTATTTTTCATGACTTTTTGGGAATTTTTCAGGAAATTTGGACATTATTTCCAATACTGCCCTTTCTTAACTGATCTTTTCAGAAATGACCGTTATGTCCCTATCCTGATTTTTCCTCATAGCCTGGATCCTCTACCAGTCTACTATACTACTTGGCCTTAATCAGTCACAAATCATTCATCAGTTAGAATAAAATTATCAGGGTGTGACAGAGCTCACGTTTAGAAGAAGCATTATGGGCTTACCGGACTGTATACAAATCACCTATTGGCATGTCTCCCTACCGCCTAGTTTATGGGAAGCCATGTCACTTGCCAGTGGAGCTGGAACACAAAGCATATTGGGCGGTCAAGCAGTGTAACATGAATATGGAAAGGAAAAGACCAAATTTATGCATGACCAGGGTATCTTGAGAAAGGACTTCAAGAAAGGCGATAGAGTGCTATTGTACAAGGCTCAGTTCACTTTCAACCAAGGAAAATTCAACACCAACTGGAATGGGCCATACACAGTCACTAAAGCACACCGTTTCGGTATAGTGGAGCTGCTACATGAAGAGACCGAGGCCAGATTCAAAGTTAATGGCCATCTACTGAAGCTCTAGCATGAAAATCAAAAGCCTCCTTAATTCCCTGGTCGTTTCTTTCCTTCACTCATTTACATGCTTTTGTTTAATTTTGATCTTGCTATGTTTTGTGCATTATTTGTTGAATGAGTGTGGGGGAGAAACCATTTCAGTAGTATAGTAATGTACTTGTTGTTTGAATTCAATAAGACCTCTTGCAAGTTCTGATCTCTACCCTATCTCATTTTGTGCTTGTTGGTAATGTGATGCTTGTAATGAATTATATGAATCAGATTGATTGAGAAAGCTTGTTTGTGGTATGCTGCTTAATCATGGACTTATTGAGCACCTTTTGATCTCTTTTGATGCACTTTAAAGCTTTTGAACTATCCAACTGCCTCTGTTGTTTGTGTGTTGTGTTTCTCTGTTGTTTGGGTGTTTCTGTGTTGTTTTGTGTGTCTCTATGACACTTCGTCACGGCAAACCTAATCCTTCACCGCGACGAAGTGGTCCTTGTTGGTTAGGATGCTCTCAGTGACCTTTCACCGTGGCAAACTCCAGCCTTTGCTGTGGCGAAGATCACCAGTTTTTGGATGTTGCTCTCGGGATTGCGGCGAACTTCTACCTTCACCATGGCGAAACATCCTTTTCTCCCTTTGCTTTTCGTCTCGAGAAGGGTTCACTGTCGTTTCAGCGCTGATCAGTTTTCTTTTTAACCCTATTTTCCTTGTGAAATTCCCTTTTTGCCCCCATTTCTGCCTCACCCATTCTATTATCTTAAACCCCTTTTTCGTCTTTTCCCCTCCCCATTCCATTAACATCCCCTCCACCCCTTTCAATTTTCATAACCGCTCGCCCCCTCTCCATATTTTAGAAACGCCGTCGCCCCTCTTCGCATTCCATCTTCAGGAACCGTCGACCCCCTTCCTCTCATATTCTTTCAGTTCTCCTCGCAAGCCTTTACCTTCAGAGCCTTTTCAGTCGCCCCTCTCCCTCATTCCTATTCTCCCATTATCTCTTCCCTCTTCAGTTTTCAGTCGCCACTCCTTCTCTTCCTCTGTTCTCCTCGGTCAGTGCTGAAGCTCTCTTTCTCTCTGTTGTGGTATGATTTCTCTCTTCCTTTGTTCTTTCTTTTATTTTAATTCTGTTTAGTGTTTTGCTGTTGTGTTATTGTGTTGGGTTATTTTTAATATCAGTTTGTGGTTACGTAGCTCTTAGGCTATCTAATGATTCATGGTGCATTTTGTATTTCTTTAATCTCTTTACTTAATTCTGAAAGTTTTTGATAAACTGAGAACCTATGAATCATTACATAGCCATTTGCTACTGTCTAGGTTGTGATTTTGGTTTTTCTGAGGTAGTGTTCGTTGCTATTTGTTTGGTCTTTATTTAGTGTATTTTGTTTCTTGTGTTCAGAGTATGCCTCGTACTAAGAACCCAGCGCCTGTGTCTGAATCTGATTCGGGGGATGAGTATACCTTTGAGGAGTTATATAAAAAGATTGACCAGAGACCTCTCCTCAAGGAGCGACCTTTTCCTTTAGACCCCCCTGATCACCCTTTTGTCTGCCAGCTCTGTGCCTCCCAATTGACCGGTTTGGTCCAAGAGCATTCTATGGGTAATGATGCTTTTGTTCGCCATTTTTACACCTATGCTCGATTCCATGGCTCCATGGTCGTCGACTTCTGCAATGTCCTTGTTAGCCATTCCTTTACCACTGACAACATCCGTTTCCATTACCACCTTCCCCCTTGTCACCATTCGGGTTATTCGGCTTACAGAGACAACTACCCTTTTGATGATGTGGTCCAAACCTTGTGTTATGACTGAGCCACTTGGCATCGCCCCCGCACTTTTAAGCAATACCTTAAGCGATCCGAGTTTTGACCTGAGGCTCGCCCTTGGCTGCATTTTGTCTGCAACAACCTAGTACCCACCACCCACCTAACCAATGTTCCTAAGCGCGCCAAGCCCTTTATGTCTATCTTCTCATGACTGGCTGATCCTTTGATGTAGCCGACACCATTTACTCAGCCCTCCATGATGCCATCAATACCCCAAAACTCACCAACAGCATCATTTTTCCCCACTTAGTAACTGACCTTTTCTGTGCTGCCAATGTCCTTGAGTACAACAATGACAACTACTTTGAGCCAGCCCCTTTGTTTCACTATGACCATCTTAAACAGCCTGTCATTGGACCCCCTCCACCCATCCACCCTGTTTATGATGTTGGCGCAACGCATGCAGCCGGTGTACCAGCTCCTGAAGCTCAAGAAGAATAGCAAGATCCAGAAGCTCCTGAACCTGTCACCTTGGACACCTTGGCTGATGATATTGATGAGCTGGCAGACCATGTCCACCAGTTACGAGTCACCCTCCTCCATGAGATGAAGAAGCAGAAGGACCGCGATGCTCTGTATGATCGAGACCAACATTACCGCTGTTGTGTGGATGCTCTGATTGCTAACCGGTTGAACTTCATCCTACCTCTCGAAGAGGAAGACCCTCAGAGCAGAGCTGGGACATCTAGAGTGGGCACTTTTGGTGCAGGACCATCTGGGTCTGGGGTGGATGATACTAGGACGCGGTAGTAGCCCTTTGTTTGTGTTTTGTTTTCTTTATTGTTCTTTATGCTTCTTTTTAGTTGGTCTAGCTGGTTACTTGTTAAACTTTTTGGATGTTACACTGGATGTGACAACTTGTAGACAGTTCTGTCAGCCTGTAATGCTTCTCCCAAACATAGGCTCCAATCTTTCTTGGATGGCTTGAATATCTTCTATATTATTTGCTTTACTTCTCTGTCGGATATTTTAGCTTGACTTTTAGTTTGGGGGTGATATGCAGTGGAGACTTTGCAAGTGACACCAAACTTTGAAAACAAGTTATTTACTACCTTATTATAGAAATGTGTACCCTTATCACTCACTACAGCCTTAGGAATCTCAAACCTATAGAAAATGTTGGACTTAAGAAATTTAGACACCACTTGGGCATCATTTTTTCTAATAGGCATAACCTCTATCCATTTGGACACATAATCAATAGCTAAAAGAATATACATAAAACCAAAGGACAGAGGAAAGGGATCCATGAAATCAATGCCCTAAACATTAAAGATTTTGCAAAATAGTAAACGTTGTTAAGGCATTTCATGCCTTTTACTTAGCCCTCTAAAATGTTGACATTTGTCACAAGACTAACAAAATGTAAGAGTCTTCAAAAAGGGTTGGCCAATAAAAACCAGAGTCTAGAATTTTTCTAGATGTTCTCCTTACAGTAAAATGACCTTCACAAACCATGGAATGGCAAGCTAAAATAATGGGCACAAATTCCTTGCTAGGCACACACTTCCTAATGACTTGGTCACTACACATTTGCCAAAGATGAGGGGCATCCCATATGTAGTGCTTCAATTCGCTCTAAAGCTTTTATGCTTAGGACTTAGACATAAAAGGAGGGGTGAGTCCAGTAATAAGATAATTAATAATATGCACATACCAAGGCTCTTTAAAAGCTAAAGCACATAAAGTTGAGTCAAGAGAAGAATCACAAGTGAGTTTAGAAGAGTTTACTCCCCTTGCATCCTCGGTAGCCTACTTAAGTGATCGGCTACGTGATTCATTGCCCTAAATCAATCCTTTATCTCAATGTCAAACTCTTAAAGAAGTAAGGACTGCCTTATCAATCATGGCTTGGATTGTGGTTTCTTGAGAAGATAACAAACAACTGCATGGTCAGTAAAAATAGTCACATGCGAATTCAGTACATAAGGTCTAAATTTTTCTAAAGCAAAGTTGTTGTGTAGTTGATTTGAGCTGCATCCAGTGTTTTCAAGGCATATGCAATGGCTCCTGAGAGCTTCTCCTTCCTTTGCCCCAACATGGCCCCTATAGCAAAATTAGAAGCATCACATGAAAGCTCAAAAAGTAAATTCCAATTAGGGGCAATCAAAATAGGAGGAGAAATGAGTTTAGATTTCCACTATTCAAAAGCAGCTCTACAAGAATCATCAAAATCAAACTTCTCATCTTTTTGTAAAAGCTTTGAAAGAGGTAAAGCAATCTTGCTAAAATCTTTTATAAACCGCCAATAAAATCCTGCATAACCCAAAAATGATGTTATATCTTTAACACAAATAGGATAAGGCAAAGAAGATATGACCTCAATCTTAGCTTTATCAACTTTAATTCCCTTGCTAGAAATCAGATGACCTAGCACTATTCCTTCCTTGACCATAAAATGATGCTTTTCAAAGTTTAATATCAAATTTTTTTGAATGCATCTTTTAAAAACATTTTCAAGACTAACAAGGTAATCATCAAAAGAACCACCATAAACAGTGAAGTTATCTATGAAAACTTCCATGCATTGTTCTAAAAATTCATAGAAAATAGCCATCATAAAATGCTAGAAAGTCCATAGAGCATTACATAACCCGAAAGGCATCCTTTGTCATATCCAGTACTATGGTAATTAGGAATAAGAAATGGTTCTAAATAATTAAGGGTCAAAATGACAAGGAGAAATAGAAGAATTTTGGTGGAAAATAATTCTTGTAAGGTTCCAAGCCAATTATGAAAATTTTGACTAATTAAGGATTTGATCAAGAATAATTATGGAAAAATATTTTCAAGCCTCATGAAATTAAGAAAAAATAAGGACAATGTTTCTTGAGAATTATATGGGATTGTAAAATTGGTTTTATGATCAAATTACCCTTAGAAAAATTACAAAGGAATTTAAGGGCGATTTAAGCTAGTTTAAGGTCCCTTATTTGAAAAATTCCAAATAAATAATTAGAAGGAGAATAAAATCCTAAGAAAATTCCTATGATATCTTAAGGAATTATAAAAGATTATGGAATTAAAAGAAGACCCTCAAGTATCCAAGATTTTTCCCAGTTCCTTTGAAAAGTGGAAAAATCACTAAAGAGAAGGAAATTAGTTTTCCTTTTTATTTAATTATTGGGAAATTAAATTTGGAGACAAAGAGGGCAATTTGGGAAGATAAAAATGAGGAGAATAATTTATGGATCTAACAGAAAATAATTACAGAGGCCAGAGCATTGTAATTATAGAAAAGAAATTAAACCCGGAGTCAAAGTGCACCGATAAAGCAAGACTAGAATCTTACAATTCAAATGGTTCACATTTAGCCATGTGTCAAGCCCATAATGGAGAGGATTTAAAGCTTTCCAAGTGTCAGGCCTCAAGTAGAGGAGAGTTTGACTTTTGGAAATTAATTACAATTGGAATTAAGTGATTAAGAGGGAAAATTTCAAGAAGGAGTAGGCTTTTGACACTTGGCTTCTCATTAATGTTAGTAGGTGAGATATTTTGTGCACATTAAATGAGTAACCCTCCCCCATTTTTAGATCTATGTTTTAGCTAAGGAGAGATCAAGAGAGAAAGGAGTGAGCTTGAAGTGGAAACAAGGAGAAAGCAACCATCTTGGATCAAGTAAGCTTGGAGTTAAGGTTGGTAGTTGATTCTATGTTGTTCCTTGCTTGATTATCTTGTTTTTTATGGTTGAAAATTCTGGTTCTTTCCCTTTTTCTTGAGCTGGACAAAATTTTTATTGAATGGGGAGGGAAGTTTTGTTGTTCAAACTTGCTAGAACACCTCAAAGCACAATAGATCCTAGTGGTTATAAGAGTTTGTAGGTTGATTTTGAAGTGTTTTCTTTGTTATGTTGCATGAGAACCATTTCAGCCAAAGCAAGATCTACACCCTAGGATGTGGTTTTCAAATTTTTGAGGCTTCCATTGTGTTCAAAATGGAAAATGGTGTAGGATAAACCTAAAGAACAAGTGTTGGAAGCCATAGAATCAAAGTTGCAATTTTTGGATAATAAACCCTTTTGGTTCGGTCAAGCTGAAACTGGAAGAAGGGATTTTATTTGGTTAAATCTAAGTAGATATTTGGAATTTACATGAAAATTCATGGAGGAATGACTCAAGAGGGAATTTTTAGGGTTTAAGGAAACAAACTCTAAAATTTAAAGAACAAAGGTGGAAGCTTTAGGGGACAAAGGTTGTCCTTGAGTTATGTTATTGATTTTTATGTGGAATGGTTGATGATTCTTGCTTCCCTTTTTGTGAATTTCCATGTTATATTTTGGCATTTGTGGAAGAAAGAAAGAAGAACAAGAAAATCAAAGAGCATTGGATTAAGGTAGTAAGATTTAATTGACCTTAATGTTGAGTGTTGCATTGATTGCTATGCAATTTCATGTGCTATTATGTGATTGAACTAAATGATGATGATGATGATGATTGTGTAGCTATACTTCTTGCTTTATGTGCCTTGGCTATTGCATGTTAGAGTGCTACATGTATGAGGTAAAGTAATTCCCTATTAATAGCAAAAGGTTGGAATGCTTCTAATTGATGCATATTAATGTTTTGGTTGATTAATCTTGCTACTGGGATTTCATTGAAATCTCATCCCCCATATGTAACTTAACATTTTAGGGACTAAATCATCAAAAGGGAGGCTGCAAATCCAAGGATTAATATGGTGATAAGCCATGAGGAAATATTTGTATTTGGTTATGTATTAGTATTTATGGTTGGTGCTGTAATCCCTAAGCAGGATGTCAAATTAGAACCATGGTTTAGTAAGTTACCGAATGAATTTCTTCACAAAATTTGGTATACTTAAAGTTCACATCCTGAGCTTCAAATCAATAGGTACCAAGTTAAAAACGGCCAACTACACGATTTTTAATGATTTTTCAAAGTTAAGGTTCAGAATCTCAAAAAAGGATTTTTGCCAAATGGATAGAGGTAAATTTCACAAAAACCTGATACTTTTTCAAATAGAATTGGTTCACAAGATTATTTTTTCTTAAAAGAGAATTCAAATATATTTTTATATAATTTTGAACCACTCCATTTTGATTTTTCTAAATTAAGTTATGAATTTTTGAAGTTGGATCAGAAAACTGGATTTTACCCGATGAACAGTAAAAATCCTAAAATTAGCGTTGTTCACGGATTTTTGAGCCAAGACCATCCAATGTGGTCTAAAATGGTTTTGATTAAACCCTAAGTGGATATGATAGTAAGATGTGACATTTTTGGTATTAGAGCGGGGTTCTGGCATAGGATAGAAGGCTCTGCTTGAGTTTTTGCGTTAGATATCGGGGTTAGTTAAGGAGAAACTAATAAACCTTTGCAAGAATTGAGATGGAAAACACAATGGATTGGGACACTAGATCTAAGAACTCAGTCAATGATTGGGATGTTAACATGACCAATCTCACCAAAGCAGATCCAGTAGGATGGACTATGGGGATTGCTAGCCTAGGATACTCAGCAAAGGAGTCCAACAATTATCCAGTGCATGGGGCTAACCTTTTAGGAGTTACTGTTAAGGATGTAATGAACCTTCCCGTACCCAGTGACCTGGTGAATCCCACAACTAATTTGTATCAGGAACCAGTGGACCCTAGTTTTGACATTCAGTCTCACAGATAGCTTGTTATCCTAAGTGTGCACCTAAGCGACATCCCCAGACCTAGTACCAAGCCAGGGATACCCTCGACACCCACAGTACCTATCCTTGTTTCGACTGAGCCTAAGATCCGTAATTAGGATCAGCTGAGAGAGAAGTTGAAATTCTTGGGTCAACATATCAAGAAAGATGAGGATCAGAAAGACCCAAACATTTATCTAAAATACCTTGAGGGAGTAACAGACTCATGGACTGGGTGACCCTTATCTTTCTCTCATAGCAAGGCTTAAAGGGAGTGTTATGGCCTGAGAAAATTCATAGATTTTCTCTAAGGTGGAAGGGATTTTGGGAGTAAACAGAATAATTTTTAGAACTCCAGAAAGCTAGAAAGAAACCCCAAAAAATAAGGATTGAGTAAATAAAGAAAAATATCTGAGGAAAAGACAAATGTCATTATGGCTCATTAATGCATCATGTAAGGCAATAATGACACATATGGATTTACCATCATGTGTTTATTCCCATCATGTAAATTGATGGTGGGAATACTTGGTAGAAATATGACACATGTGGATTTCTATACTTGGTGGGAATACTTGGTGGGAATAAATTCCAGTATATGATAAATTCCTATAGGGTTAAGGTGCAATTTTAACAACAAAGTTTTCCTGAAAGAGCACTGGACACCATAAAGTTTATTTGGGTGCAAAAATATACATGAAGTTGTCAAAAGGGAACATCTGGCACCATGCCGTTAATGTCCGTCAGTTTGCCGTTAGAGGGGCCCACAAAGTCAGTTTTAAGGTGCATTTTTAACAACAAAGTTTGCATCAAGGGGCATTAGGCATCATGAAATTTATTTGGGTGTAAAAATATACATGAACTTTGTAAAAGGAAAAAAATAACAAAATTCTTCAACCTCCATAAACATCCATTAATTTTATTCTTTTTGGTCTCACCAAATGCTATATTTTCTTTCTGTAAATTTCCACTTCCAAGCCGATCCATCTTTCTCTCATCATAGTCAACACACACACTCTCTCTGTCATGTTGTTTTTTGAACCTCCAAGCCTTTTATATGTATTTAAGCAAAACATATCTTTCCCTTCTAGGATATGAGGTTTATTGCTTGCATCCAAGTACTACCTCCAGTCCTTAATATAGGATGCAATGGACTAATTTGAGGAGATTAAAAATAAATAAATAAATTACTTTAAAATATTATATTTATTGTTTTTTCTCCAAATTAATTTTCTTGGCTTGTAAACTAATATATAATTTAATGATGCATATAAATATTTTAGAGAGATCATGTACTATATGCTATTGCGTCAAATAAATAAATAATATGATATTTAAAGTAATTTATTTATTTATTTTAATCTCCTTAAATTAGTCCATTGGATCGTATATTAAGGACTGGAGGTAGTACTCGGGTGCAAGGAATGAACCTCATATCCTAGAAGGGAAAGATATGTTTTGCTTAAATACATATAAAAGGCTTGGAGGCTCAGAAAACAACATGACAGAGAGAGTGTGCGTGTTGACTATGATGAGAGAAAGATGGATCGGCTTGGAAGTAAAAATTTACAGAGAGAAAATATAGCATTTAGTGAGACCAAAAAGAATAAAATTAATGGATGTTTATGGAGGTTGAAGAATTCTGTTATTTTTTTCCTTTTACAAAGTTCATGTATATTTTTACACCCAAATAAATTTTATGGTGCCTAATGCCCCTTGATGCAAACTTTATTGTTAAAAATGCACCTTAAAACTGACTTTGTGGGTCCCTCTAACGGTAAACTGACGGACATTAACGGCATGGTGCCAGATGCTCCCTTTTGACAACTTCATGTATATTTTTGCACCCAAATAAACTTTATGGTGCCCAGTGCTCTTTTGGAAAAACTTTATTGTTAAAATTGCACCTTAACCCATTCCTATATGGTAAAGTCAATAGGAAAGAAACACTTGGTGGCTGACAAAAGTATATGGTAAATTCCAGAAAAATCCCAAAAAATAAAAAATAATATTTTTAGACTCTTTTGTAAAGAGAAATGATGAAAATACCCCTGAGGCAACTTAAATGAAATTTATAAGATTATGACCGGTAAAAAGTATACCGTTTAAGATAATTATTTGAGATAGTGATGTTTCTGGCGGCCACTTTCTAGCGGTTTACCGATAACTGCTAGAAAATTATGGGGCCTACACCGATTTGGGTCAAAGAGCTATGAATTTCTTGTGGTTTGAGATAAAACTGCTAGAAATGTTTTAGTTTGTAGTGGTTTTATTTAACCGCTAGAAATGTTACACTATTAATTCTACTTTTTTTTATAGTGATTGAGCCCAACCTAATCAATGATAAATTATTTGGAAGGAAGTCATGGGTACTCTCTCCATGCTAGTTTACCACTGAACGAGGTTTTTGTATCTTAAACTCATCCCTGGTTTTCATCTTCCCACAGAAGTACTATGCTCTTACTCTTATAGCTTAGCCACTTTCCCTTAGGCTTGGTCTACTGCGACCTCAGGAGCTACTGTGCTCTACAATAAGACTCTTCAGGATCCATGGTGACCCTGGAATACTAACATCTATCTAAGCCATATTAAGATCTCTGGGAGACTTTAACCATAGGATTAAGTAATAAAATAAGTCACCTCCACTTAGTTAGTAACTTGACTGGTCATTCCCCAAGACTGTTCTAATAGCCAATATCATTCTCTAGGGCTTCATTCAATTCTTCAGGCCATCTATTTGCTTCTTTAGGTGCCTAAGCCAATCTGCCTTAGGAGTTCTTTTACTCCTCTAGTTGCTCTTATAGTTCTTAGCTACTTTAGAACAATACAGGAAGAGGACTTATACAATTTCTCTTTCTTTTACTTCACTTTTCAGTAGGAGCATACTCTAAAATACATAATAACTGGCATTTCAATGCAAGGAGTGCAAGCTCTTACTAGTTGTCATATCATTAGCGTGCCATCCAGACATCTTATCCCTATAAGAGGGAGCCTCTCTTTCTATTCGTAGCTACTTCTGGAAGTCATAGGAAGAGGGCTTATGAGGTTCTTCTTCTTTCTGCTTACTCTAGTACTTTGCTAAGCTCACATACATCCAAGTCTAGCTTTGTTCTTCACTAGTCATACTTCTATTGGGTAAGGTCAACTCTGCTTGCCTTGCCTCGGCTGCTTCCCTTTCCTACTCGGATAGGGTATCTTGCTCCATCTTGAGCAACATCAATTCTGACTCGGAGGACCAATTCCCACTTTCTCTAGGAAGATTCCTGGCCAAGAACTTATTCCTTGATAAAAGCCTCTCAACCTAAACTTCAAGTAATTGAGTATCTCTTAGCATCAATGAGAACATGCCAACCTCTTAGGCCAGTTCCCTGTACGGCTATCTATCTCATCCTCTTCTTCTTGATCCTCAAGATATTTCATTAGGGCTCTCTATCTTGACTTCACTATCTCTAAGTTCCTATTCATCTATTCCAGGACTTGATATAGCTACTCTATCATGGTGTCCTAGCCCTAATAAGGCTGTAAGAGTTTATCCAACTTAGGTGGCCACTACACCTTCTTAGTGGTGTATAGACTCAACCCCTAACTATCTTATTTAACTCCTTATCATTACTTTTCCTTTCGAGGGAGAATCTGATAGGTTTTAAATAGTGGCCTCCTCTCTATTTCTAACCTTTACTAATCTTACTCTTTGCAACCTTTGAGAGTTGTTGTATCTTGTTGAGTTACCATCTCAACATCTGAGAGTTATTGTGTTTGTTTGTCATGACTAGAATCTTTGTTTGCAATGATGAAAGTTACCACCTCCTTTGGTAATCACTCTATATTCGTTCATCGCCACTAATTCCCTTGGTTCCTCATGACGAAATGTAACATCCAGACTTTTGAGCCTAGAAGCATCAAAAGTAGCCTGAATTGGATAGGCTGCCAGACCCTTTTTGAGCAGAAGTCCCAAAGATGAGAAAGGAAGTCAAAGTAGTTTCAGGGACTAAACTGCAAAGTAAAAGTTTTTCAAGGGCTTCAGTATAATCAAGGTCAGAGACTCCAGTAAAGTCTCGAAGGCCTAGAGAGAGAAAAGAGACTAGCTATAGGCCAAAGGTTAAGTTAGAAGCCTCAAAGAGAGGATTATATGAAGTTAAGTCCAAGCAGGGACTAAACTATAAATTCAAAAAGTTATGACCAGCAAGGGCAAAAATGAAAGAGTATACAGAAAATTCCAAAAAAATCCTAGAAAATGAGAAATAATATTCTAAGACTCTTCTATGAAGAGAAAGACAAAAATACCCCTGAGATAGCTTAAATGGAATTTATGAGGTTATGGTCAATAAAAAGTACACTTTTTGAGGTAATTATTTAAAATAGCAAGAGACCTCAAAAATGTACATAAAAATAAGGATTAATTGGTTGAAAGGTTATACTAATTTATAAAATTAGTCCCGCAGTCAAAAGGCCAGTGGAATGGCTTTAATAAATTAAAGAGCAGATTATGCCGATAAAAGGGTATTTTAGTAAATGAATTTTATGCAAGGCTTAAAGGAAGTGTTATGGCCTAAGAAAATTCATAGATACTCTCTAGAATTAAAGGGAATTCATGGATCTAACAGAAAATAATTACGGAGGCCAGAGCACTATAATTATAGAAAAGAAGTTAAACCCGGAGTAAAAGTGCACCGATAAAGTGTTAATCAGAGTCTTGCACTTTACTTAGCCCACAAGTCACCACTTGTCAAGCCTTTAATGGATAGTAATTAAAGCTTTCCAAGTGTCAAGCTACCAATAGAGAGGATCTTGACTTTGGAATGTAGTTATATTATGAATTAAGTTAATTAAGAGAGAGGTTTCAAGAAGGCTTAGGCATTTGACACTTAGACTTTCATTAAATGTGGTAGATGAGATATTTTGAGAGCACTAAAGAGCTCATCTCTCCCCTAAATCAGATGGGAATTTCATCCAAGGCAAAGAGGAGAGGAAAAGAGAGGGTTTTGGAAGGAGAACCAAGGAAAGCTATCCACTTTGGTCATCAATCAAGGATTCAAGGTGAGATCTTGGTCCTAAATGTGTTCTTGCCTTGTTTTCCTTCTCTTTTAAGGTTGAAAAATCTGTCTTTTCTCCCTTTTGATGGCTGGTTGAAATGGTTGATGAGTGGGGAAGGGAGTTTGGTTGTTAGATCTTGCTAGAACACCTCAAAGTATGGTAGATCCAAGTGGATCTATGTGAAAATTGGAAGAATTATGTGCTGATTTGATGCCTATTTCGAATTAGTTATTGTTCATATCTGGTTTTAAAATTTGGCATGCTTAAAGTACACTCTGTGAGATTTAAATCCATGGGTAGAACACTTCATTTGGAAATGTGTACGATTTATGGTGATTTCTCAAAGTTAAGGTTTGAAATCTGGAAACAGTGTTGAACTTTTAAGAGAGTGTCGAGTTCCGTACAATTCCGGTACCGCTCAGCATAGAATTGGTTCCTCAAAATATTTTTCGTTTAAATTTAACTTAAGGAGCTTTCAGTGAGACTTGGAATCACTCAATTTGGATTTTTCTAGATTTAATTATGAATTTTCAAAGTTGAGCAAAAATTCTGGAGTTTCTGCGTGAACAGTACCCGCGAACCAAAATTTCTAGATTTGGTGTTCTTGAGTCTAAGGCCATCTAAAATGGTCCTAATTGACAGGAAATGGATCTTAAGGATGAAAATGATAAGATTTATATTAGAAAAGTTAGAAAGAAAACCCTGAGACTAAGAGAAAGGGTTGAGGTTCAAGAAAGCTAGTCTTGAACTTTATGTAATCTAATGGTCCTAATGGATTGTGTGATCATTATGGTTATGTTTAGGACCTTTGGAACATCCAAGAGGATGCTTGGTGATGTTGACCGAATGCCCACATGGTTGGAAAGTCAAGGGAGTCAAAGGAAAAGTAAGAGGAAAGCTTGAGGTGCAAGGTAGTGAACTTACCCTTTATGTGCTTGACATGGTATGCTCATGTGTTGGTTTGTATTTGTTGTTTGAATGATGTTGTGACATGATGATTGTTGCTGGAAATGCTGTTTTTAATATGTTCCCATGGCCATGCATTTTTATACCAAGTATAAAGCATGATGGCATGTCACTAATTAACTTAAGTTTATGAAAAACTACATACCATACACTAGCATCCATCTTGTGCATGTATGTGGTAATATTTGCTACTGAGATTCCCCTGAATCTCACCCCTTTGTAACCAACCATTTAGGTCAATCAATGATGGGCACTAATGGCATGAGAACAAGGAGAAGAAGTGGACAATTATTTATACTAATGATTGATGCTAATATTCAATGTATAATTCTCCTATGTTATGACTTATGTTGTGAATGCCATGTATTTAATTATAAAGCTTATCTCATGTATAGGAATGTATGAGCATGAATGGGAAAAAGTAAGCCCATGTTAGGTATGCCAAAGAAATAAAAAGAATTAAAGTAAAGAGATGTTAAGGGATAAAACGTAGGTCATGGAGCAGTTAGTTTCGAGCTTCAGTTTGACCTATCATATGAATGAGTTAAGCTACAAAATTTGGTATACCTATAGTGAACATCCCAAGCTTTAAAATGAGTGGTGAATCACCTCATTTGGATGTGTATACAAAGAGACATGAATTTTCAAAGTTAAGGCGGAGAATCTGGAAAGTCCAGATTTTACCAAACGAATAGTAATCTTAATCCAATAAACTGTACATTTTCAGTGAGGGTGAGTTCAGTTGAATATTTTTTCCCTTAAAGAGCATTGAAAGAGCTTTCTGTAGAATTTTGGAACACCTCCATGCGATCTTTTTAGAATTAGTTATGATTTTTCAAAGTTGGACCTGTAATCTGAAAATTGGACAGTGAACAGTAGTTTTCTGAAAATTAACATCCAAATTGAAATTTTTAAGTGTAAGACCATCCAACATAGTCTGGAATGGTTCTAAATGAATGTTAAGGTACTATAGAAGTAAGGTGTGACACGAAACACACTTTTTTCTTAACCTCTGCTAGTCTTACGTAGCTTCATTTATCATACCATTGCTCGTCTAGGCTTCCGTTACAAAGTTTAACTTAACTCCCAGATTTTACTTCATTTCTCTTAGGGGTAGGATCAGGGTTTTGTCCTTGCCATTATAGGACAACAACTAATTCAATCCAATTACCACATCAATTTCATAGAAGGCATACATATCAAATGTCCTATCCCAGAGTGTATTGGTGTGGACACATGCATGTCATAAGGCAACGTGTTCATAACCAAGCCGAGTCTTTTAAAACAACACACGAGACAAGAAAATGACTACCACTCAAATTCAACATTGCAATCACAGGGTGTTTGTTAATAATGATCGTGCCTTGGATTATTTCTAAAGACTTCTGGTTTCTTCCCCTATAATGGCAAATACTTGTCCTTGGGTGTACGGCCTTGCCTTCTCTGTATTGTGTGGGCATTCTCTCAAGAAGTGTCCAGGCTTACCGCAGGTATAGCAGACATCCTGTCTAACCCTGCACGGTCTGTTACCATGATTCTTGCCATAATTAGGCATTCCTTGCTATTTGGGGGCTTGCCTTCCTTTTTACTCTTTCGGTTGTCCCATAGCCTCTTGCTCTTCCCGTTTGCATTAGAAGGGGTGCCACCCTGATCTCCCTCTTCGACTTGGGAGTAGACTTAACCATCAGATGATGGTTCAAGCTGTTCTCTGTGATTCGGCAGGCCTCAACTACCTTGTTGAAGTGCTCGACTGTGTGGGAGCTATCATCTCCCTTAAGTACTACTTCAGTCCTCTGACCATATTTTCTGCCATCTATCTCTCATCATCTTGGTAATGTAGATAACTGGAGTAGTGAGAAAGACAGATAAACTAAGCTAAATACTTATCAAATGACTCGTTATCTTTTTGTTTCAGGGTCAGGAATTTCATTTCCCTTTCGTCCCTGATTAACCTCGGGAAGTACTTCTTGTAAAACTACTCTAGGAACACTTCCCATGTCACTCTCGCATTCTGAGCATCTAGAATAAGTTTGGTATTCTTCCACGGTGTCCTTTTCTAGCTTGTAGATTGCCATTTGGACTTTCTGCTCAGTTGGACAGTCCAAAACTTTGAAAATCTTTTCCAAGCAGTTAATTTGGTCCTCAGGCTCTTAGATGTCAAACACTCCATCGAACGGTGGTAGATTGTGTTTGCAAAAATAGGTCATCCACTATCGGATACTATCAGGGTCTACTACTGGGGTTACCAGTCTAGGTAGCTATTTTGATGCTTGAGTTGTAGAAGGTTCTTCTTGTGGTTGCCTCCTGTTACACCTTACTATTGCATTGTCTTAGGGGTCAATTAAAACCATTTAAGACCATACTAGATGGTCTTGGGCTCAATTTTATCCTAGAAACACTGATTTTTGGATTTTCACTCTTCATAGGGTAAAAATCCTGTTTTCTGGCCCAACTTCAAAAATTCATAACTTAATCTAGAAAAATAAAAATAGTGGTTCAAAATTATATAAAAAGCTCCATGAATGCTCTTTCAAATAAAAATAATCTTATGAACCAAATCCATGGGAGAAAGTGTCAGGTTTTTGTGAAAGTCACCACTATTCATTAGGCAAAAACCCTTTTTTCAGATTCTGAACCTTAACTTTGGAAAATCATTAAAAATTGTGTAACTGGCCATTTTTAACATGTTAGCTATCAAAATGAATCTCAGAATGTGATCTACAATCATGCCAAATTTCGTGATTAAAAACGTTCAGGAACTAAATCAAAACGTCCTATAAAGATGGCGGTGTCAGTAAGTTTACAGCACTACCCAACTTAATATTTACATAACCCAAAAGTCCACGAATTTTTATGGTATGATACCATAATTTAACCTTCAATCTTCAGCTTGCCCTTGGATGTTTCAGGCCCTAAAATGTTAAATTGCATTTGGGGAATGAGATTTCATTGAAATCCTAATAGCAAATTAACCAACTATATCATCAACAAGCATCATCATTATGCATAACTACATTAACTACTATTAGTGAACTAGCATGCTTATCATTTGGCAAACTCAATCATGCAAAGGCCAAAGCAAGAAAGTGCAAAGAGCAGCTACATCATGATCAACAAAGTTCATCCACATAATAGCAATTAATCATGCAATAATCAATAATGCCAAGTTAATGCTAGTAGTTAGGTTCAACTTGCTACCTTGCTCCAAAAGCTTGAGCTTTCTTTGTTTCTCTTCTTTTCCTTCACAAATGTCAAACCCTAGCATAGAAATCCACCAAAAAGGGCAGAAAGAATCACTAACCAGACCAAGTAAAAGCAAGAACACAACTTAAACATAACTCCTGCTCCTTAAAGCTTCCACCTTTGTTCTTTCATTTTTAAACTTTGTTTTCCATAAACCCTAAAATTGCTTCTTGACTTATTCCTACATGATTTTTCATTTAGATTACAAATATGTGCTTATATTTAAGAAAATAAAATTCCTCCTTTCAGTTTTCTCTTGACCGAACCAAAAGGGTTCTTTAACCAAAAATTACAACATTGATTTTTAATGCCTCCAACACTTGTTCTTTAGGTTTATCCTACACCATTTTTCATTTTGAGCACAATGGAAGCATTAAAACATTGAAAAAAATCATCCTAGGGTCCATTTAATACCTTCACCGAAATGAACCTCAAGGGAAACAACAAGGAAAACACTTCCAAAACAACCTACAACCACTGGCAACCACTAAGAACTATCATGCTTTGAAGTGTTCTAGCAAGTGTGATCAACAAAACTTCTTCCCCCACAAGATAACTAGTTTAGCCAGCACCCAATAAAGAGAAGAAACAGAATTTTCAACGATACAAAGAAACAAAACAAGGCAAGGATCCATTTCGAACCAAGAACTAACCTTGAATCCTTGGTTGAATGATCAAAGTTGGTAGCTTTTCCCTTGTTTCTCCTCCAAACTCTCTCTTTTCTCTCTTCCTCTCACTTGGCCAAACTTCACATCTAAAATTAGGGGGAGGAGTGCTTGTTTAATGAGCTAAAATATCCCAACCACCATCATAAATGAAATTCCAAGTGTCATTACCCCCTTTAATCTTACTTTCTCTTTCATAATTAACTAAATCCAAATAAAATTAATTACCAAAGTCAAAATCCTCTCCATTTGAGAAATGACACTTGGCAAGTTCAAATCGTCTCCATTAGGGGCTTGACACATGGCTAAATATGAACCATTTGAATTGCAAGACTTTAGTCTTGCTTAATCGGTGCACTTTGACTCCAGGTTTAACTTCTTTTCTATAATTACAGTATTTTGGCCTCTGTAATTATTTTTTGTTAGATCCCTAATTTATTCTCCACATTTTTATCTTCCCAAATTTCTCTCTTTGTCTCAAAATTAATTTCCCAATAATTAAATAAAAAGGAAAACTATTTTCCTTCTCTTTAGGGATTTTTTCACTTTTCAAAGGAATTGAGAAAAATCTTGGATACTTGAGGGTCTTCTTTTAATTCCATAATCTCTTATAATTCCTTGGAATATCATAGAAATTTTCTTGAAATTTTCTTCTCCTTAAAAATATTTATTTGGAATTTTCCAAATAAAATCCCTTAAATTGGTCTAAATCACCCTTAAATTCTTTTGTAATTTCTCTAATGGTAATTTGTTCATAAAACTAATTTTATAATCTCATATAATTCTCAAAATATATTATCCTTATTTTTTCTTAATTTTCTAAGGCTTGAAAATATTTTTCCATAATTATATTTGACCAATTTTCCTTAATTAGTCAAATTTTCATAATTAGCTTGGAAAATCATAATAATTATTTTCCACCAAAATTCTTCCATTTCTCCTTATCATTTTTGGCCCTTGATTATTTAGGAATATTTCTTATTCATAATTACCATAGTATTGGATGTGACATTTCTCCCTCCTAAATAAATTTCGTCCTCAATGGAAAAGTTTAGGGTACTTTTCCTTCATCTCAGTCTCCATCTCCTATATGGCTTTTTCAGAGGAAAGACCCTTCCAGACCACCTTGACTAATGAAATCTACTTATTCCTCAGCTGCTTGACCTTTTGATCAATGATTCACTCTGGTCTAACCTCAAAAGACAGGTTGTCTCGAGCATTTGTCATTATAGCTTATGACATGTGTCAGATCTGGATGGTACTTCTTTAATTGGGAGACATGGAAGACATCATGAATCTGACTTAATTTCGGGGGAAGAGCCAACTTGTATGCTACTGGTCCAGCTTTGGACAAAATCTGAAACGGTCCAATATACTTCGGACTTAGCTTCTTGGTCTTCAGGGATCGACCGACTACCGTTGTTGGCGACACTTTAAGGAAAACGTGATCACCAACTTTTGTCACATCCAGTATTATGGTAATTCAAAATAAAAAATATTCCTAAATAATTGAGGGTCAAAAATAATAAGGAGAAATAGAAGAATTTTGGTGGAAAATAATTATTATGATTTTCCAAGCCAATTATGAAAAGTTTGACTAATTAAGGAAAATTGGTCAAGAATAATTATGTGAAAAATATTCCAAGTCATAGAAATTGAGGGAAAAATAAGGATAATATCCTTTGAGAATTATATGAGATTATAAAATTAGTTTTAAGGTTAAATTACCCTTAGAGAAATTACAAAGGAATTTAAGGGTGATTTAACCTAATTTAAGGGCTTTTATTTGGAAAATTTCAAATAAATATTTTAAGGAGAATAAAGGTTCAAGAAAATTCCTATGATATCTCAAGGAATTTTAAAAAATTATGGAATTAAAAGAAAACCCTCAAGTATCCAAGATTTTCCCTAATTTCTTTGAATAGTGGAAAAATCCGTATGAAAAGGAAATTAATTTTTCTTTTTATGTTAATTATGGGGAAATTAATTTCGAGACAAAAGAGGGCAATTTAGAAAAATAAAAATAGGGCTCTGATAGAAAATAATTACAGAGATTAGAATACTATAATTATAGAAAAGGATTCAAACCCAGAGTCAAAGTGCATCGATAAAGAGCTTTGCATTTTGAATGATCCTCATTGAGCCAAGTGTCAAGCCCTTAATGGAGAGGATTTGAAATTGCCAAGTGTCATTTTCTAAATGGGGAGGATTTTGACTTTTGGTAATTAATTTCATTTGGATTTAGTTAATTAAGAAAGAGAAAGAAGGAACCAAGGGGGTAGTGACACTTGGATTAGCATTAATGGTGGTGGTTGAGATATTTTGAAGCATTAAATGAGCACTTCCTCCCCTAAAATCATACCTCCATTTCGTGCAAGCCATAGACAAGAGAGAAAAGAGAGTGTTTCAAGTGGAACCAAGGAAGAACTAAGGAGAAAGATAGCATCTTGGAGCACACAAGTGAGATTCAAGGTTAGTTTTTGGTTCTAAGTTGTTCCTTGCCTTGTTTTCTTGCTTTGTATGGTTGGAAATCTTTTTTCTCCTCTTCTTTGGGTGCTGGACGAAATGATGATGGTGTAGGGGAAGGAGTTATGTTGCTCAAATATGGTAAAACACTTCAAAACATAAAAGATCCAAGTGGTTACAAGTGATTTTAGGGTGTTTTGGAAGTGTGTTCTTTATTGTGTATTGTAAGGAGCATTTCGGTTTTGACACTAAATGGCCCCTAGGATGAGATTTTCAATGTTTTGATGGTTCTATGGTGTTTAAAATGGAAAAAACATGTGGGGATAAGGCAAGAAAGGATTTTTAAACCTTATGGAAAACAAGTTCAAAAGCACAGAGCAAAGATGGAACCTTTATGAAGCAAGAGTATTTTTGAGTTATGTTCTTGCTTTTGGTTGAAATGGATAATGATTCTTGTTGTCCTTTTTATGGATTATCATGCTAGGGTTTGACCTTTGTGAAGAAAAAGAAGAGAATCAAAGAAAGCACAAATCTTTGGATCAAGGTAGCAAGTTAAACCTAACTACTACCACTAACTAGCATTGTTGATTATTGTATGGTTAATTGCTATTATTGTGGTTGAGCTCTCTTGATTGTTATGTGGCTGCTCTTTATAGTATCTTGCTTTGGCCTTTGCATGATTGAGTTTGCCAAGTGATAAGCATGTTAGTTCATCAATAGTAGCTAATGTGATCATGCATAATAATGATGCTTGTTGATGCTATAGTTGGTTAATTTGCTATTGGGATTTCCATGCATAATAATGATGCTTGTTGAATCATCCAAGGGAAAGCAGCAAGTGGAAGGCTAAATTACGGCAATTTATACCATAAAATTTCGTGACATTTTGGTTGTATAATTAAGGTGCTGGACAGTACTGAAATTTCCAGACACAGCCCCCTTCACGTAACTTTTTGATTAAGTTCCTGAACGTTTCTGACCGTAAAATTTGGCATGGTTAAAGATTACGTCTTGAGATTCATTTTGATACCTAATACGTTAAAAATAGCCCAATATACGATTTATAATGAGTTTTCAAAGTTAATGGTTAGAATCTGGGAAGGGTTTTTGGCAAGTGGACAGTGTTGCTTTTCTCAAAAACCTGACGCTTTCTCATAAGGAATTGGACAATGAGATTATTTTTCCTTGAAAGAGAACTTAAAGAGCTTTAAGTAGAATTTTGAACCACCCCAATTAGATTTTTGAAGAATAAGTTATGAATTTTTGAAGTTGGGCTAGAAAAAATAGATTTTTACCTGATGAACAGTAAAAATCCGAAATTTAGCGTTTTTATGGTAAAAAGTGAGCCCAAGACCATCCAATGTGGTCTAAAATAATTTTGAAAGGAATCTAAGTCAATATAATAGTAAGGTGTGACAACTTTGAACTCTAACGGTCTCCTTCTCGTATCTACATAGCTTTTTTGTCTACTCTAAGCCGTTAAAAGTTGTTGAATAGCTTTAATCTATCAGGAAGTCTGATCCACTATATCTGGACCAAGGATGCTTCTTTCACTAAGTTCTGTCCAGCATAAGGGAGATCTGTATTTCCTCCCTTAGAGTGCCTCGTATGGTGCCATTTGAATACTTAAATGGAAACTGTTATTATAGGAGAATTCAGCTAATTGTAAATATGTATCCTAATTACTGTCGAAATCTAATACGCAAGCACGTAACATATCCTCCAATGTCTAAATTGTTCGTTCCATCTGCCTATCTGTCTGGGGATGGTAGGCTGTGCTGAATCTGAGAGTAGTATCCATTTCTTTCTGTAGGGACCTCCAAAACATAGAAGTAAATCTTGGGTCTCGGTCTAAAACAATACTGCTTGGAAAACTGTACAGCCTAACAACCTCCTTGATGTAAAGCCCCGCTAACTTTTTTGGAGAATCTTTAACATTTATCGTGAGAAAGTGCACAAACTTAGTCAGACAATCTACTATAACCCATATCGTATCATGTTTAGCCGCTGTTATTGGTAACCCCACTATGAAATCCATAGATATACTATCCCATTTCCACTCAGGATATCTAGGGGTTGCAACTCTCCTGCAAGCTTCTGATGTTCTATCTTTACTTTCTAGCAAGTGAGATACTTTGCCACATATTCTGTAATATCCTTCTTCATTCTAGGCCACCAGAAAAGTTCTCTAACATCATGATACATCTTTGTCTTTCTTGGATGAAGAGTATACTTACTCTTATGGGCTTCAGCCAGTATCTTTTCTCTGAGGTTGGCTACTTGGAGAACATAGGTTCTTCCTTTAAACTTCAATATCCCCTCCTCAGAAATTTTAAAGTTCTTAGTCTCGCCTCTAGACAACTTCCCTTTGAAAATTTCTGCTAGCCAATCCTGTGACTATGCTTCTCTGATTTGATTCTAGAGCAAAGCTGTAAACTGGGTTCTACCTCCTTTTCCTTTTACTAACTGCATCTGATATAGAGAACTCTAATCTCTAAAATCCTCTACCAGCTTTTGCTCCTTAATCATTAGTGATGCTACCTGTACCGCCTTTCTGCTCAAGGCATCTGCAACTACGTTCGCTTTGCTTGGATGGTACTTAATCTGGAAATCATAATCTTTAAGCAAGTCCATCCATCTCCGTTGTCTCATATTCAATTCTTTTTTATCATAGAGGAAGTTGAGGCTCTTGTGGTCTCAAAACAATTGTATTGTTGCTCCATACAGATAATGTCTCCCTATCTTCAACGCATAATCTATCACTACCAATTCCAGATCGTGGGTCAGGTAATTCTCCTCATGAGATTTCAACTGGCATGAGGCATATGCTACTACCCGCCCTTGCTGCATAAGCACACATCCCAGTCCCTGCTTGCTGGCGTCTCTATAAACCACAGGGTTGTGAAGGATAAGGGAGTACAAGTACAGGAGTAGAGGTGAGCTTCCTCTTCAGCTCCTGAAAACTATAGCCTCACTCTTCTCGTCCCATAAGATTAGCTGGTTCTTCCTGGTTACCTTGGTCAGCGAAAGAGCAATCTGAGAAAAGTCCAGGATGAATCTTCTATAATACCTTGCTAGTCTGAGAAAACTTCTAATCTCATTCACCATCTTGTACTCTATGCACAATCTTAGACTACTGTTCTTTTTCTTAACAAATAACACTGGAGCATCCCATGGCGATAGGCTTGGTCTAATAAAACCTTTCTCAAGTAACTCCTCTATCTGCTTCTTAAGTTTTGCCATTTTTTTTGGAGCCATTCTATAAGGGGCCTTAGAAATTATTCTTGCTCCAGGTATGATGTCAATCGTGAATTCTACTTCTCTGTCTCGAGGTAGTCCTGTGACCTCTATCAGAAACACTTTCAGAAACTCTTTAACAACTGGGATTTCTTCTATCTCCTCTTCAACCTCTACTTACACTGAGAAGAAAACGAGGGATCCTTGACAACCTTTCCATAGGCATTTGCCCGCTTGGGCTTATGTTAAGAAATTCAATCTAACCTCTGGATTTAACTCTAAATTTCTTGAGGGTAAGATTAGGGTTTTGTTCTTATAGTCTATTAGGATATTGTGGGATGACAACCAATTTAGTTCAATCACCACATCAATTTCATGGAAGGGCACACATATTAAGTCTATAACAGTACAACAGTGCTCATAACAAACTATGCAGTTTAAGCACACATTAGATGTAATTACCCTATTCTGTGTTGGTGTAGACACATGTATATCATATGGCAATGTATTCATAATCAAGCCAAGTCTTTTAACACAAGCATACGAGATAAAAGAATGACTAGCACCCAAATCAAACATTGCAATCACTGGGGAGTTATTAATTATGATCGTACCTTGAATCATTTCTGGAGATTTCCAAGCTTCTTCCCCTGTGAGGGCAAACACTCAGGTGCATGGTCATGTCTTTTCAATGTTCTACGGATATTCTTTTGAGAAATGTCCAGGTTTGTCGCATGTGTAGCAAATGTTCTGTCTAGCCATGCACGGTCTGTCATCGTGATTCTTCCCACACTTTGTACACTCCTTGCCCTTCGATGGCTTACTACCTTTCTTATTCTTACAGTTGTTCCATGGTTGCTTCCTCTTCTTACTCGCATTAGATAAGGTGCCACCCTGACCTCCCCAACCTCCCCTCTCTACTCTTGGAGTAGTCTTGACCATCAGAAAATGGTTTAAGCTGCTTTTTATGATTCGGTAGGCATCAACTGCCTTGTTGAACTGTTCAAATTATCTGGGAGCAATCATCTCCCTCAAGGACTGCCTCAGTCCTCAAACCATCTTCTCCATTGTCTACCTCTCGTCATCTTGGTAGTGGAGTTAACTTGAGTAATTAGAGAGACGGATAAGCTTAGCCAAGTACTCGTCAAATGGCTCGTCATCTCTCTACTTCAGGGTTAGAAATTCTGCTTCCCTCTCGTCTCGAACGGAACTCAGAAAATACTTCTCATAGAATTGCTCCAAGAAAACTTCCCAAGTCACCCTCGTGTTCCGAGCATCCAGAAGAATCTCAGTATTCTTCTACCATCAATCAGCATCTTTCTCTAGCTTATATATTGTCATCTGGGCTTTTCGCTCTGATATGCAGTCTAATACTTTGAAGATCTTCTCTAGGTGGTTAATCCAGTCTTCCGCTGCTTGAACATTAAACGTTCCATCAAATGACGGCGGGTTGTGTTTACGAAAGCGAGTCATCTACTACTGGATGCTGTCGAGGTTTACTGCTGGCATTGCCGGTCTAGGCAATTGTTCTCATACTTATACTGTGGAGACTTCTTCCTCTGGCTACCTCCTGCTAAGGTTAGCCATTGCCGCTGCTACCGCTACGGCTATCACTGCATCCCTTTCTTGTTGCTGGCTAGCTTATGCTGCCCTCATCTCTTTGATGGTCTTTTGCTATTGCTCGAGACAATCCAAAATTAATTGTAATAGATCAGGAGGCACCCTTGCGTCCTGAACTGGGGGTCTCTCTAGCGAAGGGTTTTGTCAAGTTCTAACCATCGTGTTTAACTAATCGGATAGCATAACAAAGGAACAAGAAATAAATATCATGCTTGGATTTAATTTACCAAAAGAGGCATACATCATTCAACATTTAAGCATCAGTCATCAACAATACAGTTCAAAACATACATATGCCAAGCATTGCCAGCCTAACCTACTATGGTTAGTTGCACCAAAATACATCCTACGTTAGTGATAGTAGGGTCCTAGTCATCTACAGAAAATGAACAACAATAAAGCCCTCAAGGCTTCGAATCCAGTCCTCCAAATCATCTCCGAGTATATAGTTCAGGCGGATAATCTCATGGGTCCAGAAAGGGGTGTTAGGTAGGACCTCTACCATCTCACTTAGCCAATCAAAAGGTTCCAGGTAAGGGTTACCCGATCTATGGGCTTGGTACAGCTCTCTCATGCCCTGGAGGTAAACTAGGTGTACTCTCAGGTCTTCATCCAAATTCCTCCTGATGTGACGCCCCAGGAACCTCAGTCTGTCACTCAGCTGATCCACACTGTGGATCTTATGACTAGGTAGAGCTAGGGCAAGTACGACTGGTATTATAGGTGCTGCAGGTGTTATAGGAGGTGGGGGGGTATAACTGGTCCGGTACTAGGTCCAGGAATGTTGCATGGATGCACAACAAGGGTAACAGGCTGTCTGATGGACTAAATGTAAAAGCCTAGGTCTAGTGGTTTCTGGTATAGGCTAGTTACAGGATTTATCTGGTCACTGGGTCCAGGATGGTATAGTAACTGTTCTGTGGTGATCCCTAGCAGCTCAGGATAGCACTCAGTGTAGTCATTAGAGCTTACTAATGAATGGCATGGGCTAGAATCTCCTATAGTCTATTCCAGCAATTCCTCTTCTTCGGTGAGATCAATTATGTTAAGATCCCAATTATTGATCGACAGCTCAGATCTAGTATCCCAATCCATGGTGGTTTCCATCCTGATTCTTGTAAAGACGTGTCAATTTCTTCTTAACTAACCCCAAAATCTAATGAATAACTTAAGCAGAGCATTCTATCCTATGCCAAAACATCCACTCTAATGCCAAAAATGTTACACCTTACTATCACATCATCTTAGGGTTCAATTAAAACCATTTCAGACCACATTGGATGGTCTTAGGCTCAATTTTATCTCAAAAATGCTGATTTTTGGATTTTCACTGTTCATCGGGCAAAAATCTAGTTTTCTGGTCTAACTTCAAAAGTTCATAACTTAATCTAAAAAAATCAAAATGGAGTGGTTCAAAATTCAATAAAAAGCTCTTTGAATTTTCTTTCAAGGAAAAATAATCTTGTGAACCAAATCCATTGGAAAAAGCATCAGGTTTTTCTGAAAATTACCACTATCCATTATGCAAAAACCCTTTTTCCAGATTCTAAACCTTAACTTTGAAAAATCATTAAAAATGGTGTAGTTGGCCATTTTTAACGTGTCAGTATCAAAATGAAGCTGAGAACATGATCTACAATCATGCCAAATTTCGTGATTAAAAGCATTTTGGAACTTAATCAAAATGTTGCTTAAAGATGGCGGTGTCAGTAAGTTTACAGCATTGCCCAGCTTAATATTTACATAACCCAAAAAGTCCACGAATTTTTATGGTATGATACCATAACTCAACCTTCAATCTACAGCTTTCCCTTGGATGTTTCAGGCCCTAAAATGTAATATTGCATTTGGGGGAAGAGATTTTATGGAAATCCCAATAGCAAATTAACCAATTATATCATCAACAAGCATCATCATTACGCATAACTACATTAACTACTATTAGTGAACTAGCATGCTTATCATTTAACAAACTCAATCATGCAAAGGCCAAAGCAAGAAAGTGTAAAGAGCAGCCATATCACGATCAAGAAAGTTCATCCACATAATAGCAATTAATCATGCAATAATCAATAATGCCAAGTTAATGTTAGTAGTTAGGTTCAGCTTGCTACCTTGCTCCAAAAGCTTGAACTTTCTTTGTTTCTCTGATTTTCCTTCACAAATGTCAAACCCTAGCATGGCAATCCACCAAAGAGGGTAGCAAGAATCATTAACCAAACCAAGTAAAAGCAAGAACACAACTTAAACATAACTCTTGCTCCTTAAAACTTCCACCTTTGTTCTTTCATTTTTGAACTTTGTTTTCCATCACCCTAAAATTGCTTCTTGATTTATTCCTACATGATTTTTCATTTAGATTACAAATATGTGCTTATATTTAAGAAAATAAAATTCTTCCTTTTAGTTTTCTCTTGATCGAACCAAAGGGGTTCTTTAACCAAAAATTACAACTTTGATTTTTAATGCTTCCAACACTTGTTCTTTAGGTTTATCCTACACCATTTTCCATTTTGAGCACAATGGAAGCATTAAAACATTGAAAAAATCATCCTAGGGTCCATTTACTACCTTCTCCGAAATGAACCTCAAGGGAAACAACAAGGAAAACACTTCCAAAACAACCTACAACCACTGGCAACCACTAAGAACTATCATACTTTGAAGTGTTCTAGCAAGTGTGATCAACAAAACTTCTTTCCCCACAAGATAACCAGTTCAGCCAGCACCCAATAAAGAGAAGAAACAGAATTTTCAACCATATAAAGAAAGAAAACAAGGCAAGGATCCATTTCGAACCAAGAACTAACCTTCAATCCTTGGTTGAATGATCAATGTTGGTAGCTTTTCTCTTGTTTCACCTCCAAACTCTCTCTTTTCTCTCTTCCTCTCACTTTCTTGAACTTCACATCTAAAATTAGAGGGAGGAGTACTTGTTTAATGAGCCAAAATATCCCAACCACAATCATAAATGAAATTCCAAGTGTCATTACCCCCTTTAATCTTACTTTCTCTTTCATAATTAACTAAATCCAAATGAAATTAATTACCGATCCTGTGACTGTGCTTCTCTGATTTGATTCTCGAGTAGAGCTATAAACTGGGTTCTACCTTTGTTTCCTTTTACTAACTGCATCTGATATAGAGGACCCCAATCTCTGAAATCCTCTACCACCTTCTGCTCAAAGCATCCGTAACTACGTTCTCTTTGCCTGGATGGTACTTAATCTGGAAATCATAATCTTTAAGCAAGTCCATCCATCTTCGTTGTCTCATATTCAATTCTTTTTTATCATGGAGGTACTTGAGGCTCTTGTGGTCGCAAAACAATTCTATTGTTGCTCCATACAGATAATGTCTCCATATCTTCAATGCATAAACTATTGCTGTCAATTCTAGGTCATGGGTCGGGTAATTCTCCTCATGAGATTTCAACTGGTGCGAGGCATATGCTACTACCCGCCCTTGCAGCATAAGCACACATCCCAATCCCTGCTTGCGAGCGTCTGTATAAACCACGTAGGGTTGGGAAGGATCAAGGAGTACAAGTACAGGAGTAGAGGTGAGCTTCCTCTTCGGCTCCTAAAAACTACCCTCACTCTTCTCGTCCTACAAGAACAGTTGGTTCTTCCTGGTTAACTTGGTCAGCGGAAGAGCAATATGAGAAATGTCCTGGATGAATCTTCTGTAATACCCCCTAGTCTGAGGAAACTTCTGATCTCGGTCATCGTCTTGGGTCTCTCCCAGCTGAGTACTACCTCAATCTTACTGGGGTCGACAGCCACTCCCTCTCGGGAAATCACATGGCCGAGAAATCAAACTTCCTCTAGCCAAAACTCACACTTACTAAGTTTGGCCACTAGCTGCTTCTCTTTTAGGGTATTTAGGATAATTCTCAAGTACATCTCATGCTCTTCAGGAGACTTGGAGTACACTAGGATGTCATCAATGAACACTACCATGAATTGATCTACGTAAGAGCGAAATATCCTATTCATGTAGTCCATAAATATCACAGGTGCATTCGTCAATCCAAATGGCATCACTAAGAACTTATAGTGCCCGTAGCAATTTCTAAATGCAATCTTAGGGACATCATCAGGTTTAATCTTGAGTTGGTGGTAGCCAAATCCTAAATCAATCTTAGAGAACACGTTGGAAATATATTTCCATAATTATTCTTGACCAATTTTCCTTAATTAGTCAAACTTTTCATAATTGACCTGAAAAATCATACTAACTATTTTCCACTGTAATTCTTCTATTTCTCCTTATCCTTTTTTGCCCTTGAATATTTAGGAATATCCTTATTCCTAATTGCCATATTACTAGATGTGACATTTCTTCCCCCTAAATAAATTTTGTCCTTAAAATTTAAGGCGTATCTTATTGGAAAAGTTCAGGATACTTTTCCTTTATCTCAGTCTCCATCTCCCACGTAGCTTCATCCGGTGCAAGACCTTTCTAAACAACCTCGACCAATAGAAACTGCTTGTTCCCAGCTATTCAACTTTCTGATCAATTATTCACTCTAGGTTGACCTCAAAAGACAGGTTGTCTTGGAGCATAATGTCATCATAGCTTATGACAGGTGTCGAGTCTAAATGGTACTTCTTTCATTAGGAGATATAGAAGACATCATGAATTTGACTCAAATTCGGGGAAAGGGCCAACTTGTAAACTATTAGTCCTACTTTGGACAAAATTCAAAATGGTCCAACATACTTCAGACTTAAATTCTTAATCTTTAGGGATCAATCAACTTGCGTTGTTGGCAACACTTCGATCACCAATCTCAAACTCTAACGGTCTCCTTCTAGTATTTGCATAGTTCTTTTACCTACTTTAAACCGTTAAGAGTCTTTACTAAATAGCTTTAATCTGTTAGGACATTTGATCCACTATAACAGGACCTTACATTCTTCTTTCACTAAGCTCTATCTCAACGCATGGGAGATTTACAGTTCCTCCTATAAAGTGCTTCATATGGCTCCATTTAGATACTTGAAGGGAAACGGTTATCTTAAGCAAATTCGGCTTACGGTAAATACGTATCCTAGTTACCATCAAAATCAAGCACATATGTGTGTAGCATATCTTCTAACATCCGCATTGTTCTCTCTATCTTCCAATCTGTATGTGGATGGTAAGCTATACTGAATTCGAGAGTAGTGTCCATTTCTTTTTGCAAGGACCTTCTAAAACTTTGGGTAAATTTAGGGTCTCGGTCTAAAACAATACTGCTTAGGACACTAAGTAGTCTAACAATTTTCTTAACTTTATCTTCTATTTCTCGCTGGACTTAGTGTATTCTCGCCAAAATGGCTAACATGTATGGCTTTACCACCCTCTTACATTACTTCCCAAGGTCACCTCCTTTGGGCTACTCTTACCTGAACACGCTTAACTGAACACTGCTGACAAGAATCTGAGACACTGATTCTGATAGGTTTAAACCCCAGTACTTTATTGTCTTAAACTCTTCATGATCTATCTTTCATCGGGTCTTTTCAGCTTAAATTCTTATCTCTCACCTTATCTTAAGGATCTTCCTATCAATACTCATTTTGTCTCTGTATCACAAAGAGTTCTTCCTGTATCTGGAGCTAGCCTAAATATCTCTTTTTTCAAGTCTTATGGCTCTAATTCTTCTAACTTTAGCTTTCCTTTATTAATCAGAAGGAAATTGAACCCAACCTAATCAATGATAAGGTTATCTGGAAGGAAGTTATGGGTACTCTCTTAGTATCAGTTTATAACCGAGGGAGGTTTCTATATCTTCAACTCATCCTTGGTCTTCATCTTCCCAAAGAGGTACCATACTCTTAAGATCTCTGGGAGACTTTTGACCATAGGACTAAGTAAAGTCACCTTCTCTCAGTTGGTCACCTAGCTGATAATTTTCCAAAACTGTTCCAAGAACCAATACCATTCTCTTAGGCTTCATGTCAATTCTGTCACATCTTACTATGGCATCATCTTAGGGTTCAAGTAAAACCATTTTAGACCACATTAGATGGTCTTGGGCTCAATTTTATCCTAAAAACACTGATTTTCATATTTTTACTGTTCATCAGGCAAAAATCCAGTTTTCTGGCCCAACTTTAAAAATTCATAACTTAATCTAAAAAAATAAAAATGGAGTGGTTCAAAATTCTATAAAAAGCTCTTTGAATTAGATTTCAAGAAAAAATAATCTTGTGAACTAATTCCATTGGAAAAAGTATCAAGTTTTTGTAAAAGTCACCTCTGTCCATTTGGCAAAAACCCTTTTTTCATATTCTGAACCTTAACTTTGAAAAATCATTAAAAATTGTATAGTTGGCATTTTTAATGTGCTGCCTATTGATTTGAAGCTCTTGATGTTTACTTTAAGCATACCAAATTTTGCAAAGAAATTCATTTGGGAACTTAAATAAAACATGGCCCTAACTTGGCATCCTGCTTAGGGATTACAGCACCAACCATATATACTTATATATAACCAAATATAAATGTTTCCTCATAGTTCATCACCATATTTATCCTTGGATTGTAGCCTCCCTTTTGATAATTCAATCCCTAAAATGTTAGGTTACATATAGGGGATGAGATTTCAATAAAATCCCAGTAACAAGATTAATCAAACAAAATATCAACATGCATCAATTACAAGCATTCCAACCTTTTGCTATTAATAGGGAACTACTTCACCTCATACATGTAGCACTCTAACATGCAATAGCCAAGGCACATAAAGCAAGGAGTATAGCTATACAATCATCATCATCATCATCATCATCATCATCTAGCTCAACCACATAATACCACATGAAACTGCATAGAAATCAATGCAATACTCAACATTAAGGTTAATTAAATCTTACTACCTTAATCCAATGCTCTTTGATTCTTTGACCTTCTTCCTTTTCTCCATAATTAACAAACCCTAACACCACAAACTATAAAAGGGGTGTAACATCTTTATTTTTGGGCCTATAAGTATCAGAAATAGCTTGAATTGGATAGGCTACCAAACTCTTTTTTAGCAGAGGTTCTAAAGATAAGAAAGGAAGTTAAAACAGTTTAAGGGACTAAACTGCAAAGTGAAAGTTTTAAGGGGCTAAATGTAATCAAAGTTAGAGGCTCCAGTAAAGTCTTGAAGGCCCAGAAAGAGAAAAGAGGCTAGATACAGACAAAAGGTTAAGTTAGAAGCCTCAAAGAGATGGTTTTATGAGGTTGAGCCGAAGCAAGAGTAAAACCATAAATTCATAAAGTTACGGCCATCAAGGGTAAAAATGAAAAGTACATATAAAATTCTAAGAAAATCCCAAAAAATGTGAAATAATATTCTAAGACTCTTTTGTGAAGAGAGATGATGAAAATACACCTGAGATAATTTAAAAAGAATTTATAAGATTATGGCTCAGTTTGAGATGTAGAGGTAGATTTAATTGTTTGAGTCATAAGGAAACCTCAAAAAATTATAGTAAAATGGGGATGTATAATCTAAGAGATTGTAGAAAATTATAAAATTATTCTCATTCCCAGAAGACTAGCAAAATGGCTTTAAGAATACTTAAAAGCCAGTTATGTTGAAGAAGGGCATTTTAAAGAATGATTTTTAAGTGGGGCTACAGGTTGAGTTATAGCCTGAGAAAATTCACAGATTTTCTCTAGAATATGAGAAATCTATGATATTTTTGGATAATTTTTTAGAGTTCTGGATTGAATAAAATGCTTTAGTTAAATATTAAATAATTTTTGTCCCTAAATAGGAGACAAAACCAAAGAAAAGATCTAAGAGTCATCATGGCGGTGCTGAGTCAGCATGTTGAGTCTCTAAGCATAATCATGATACCTACGAGTCATCATGCTGAGTCGCCAAGTGTAATCATGACACCTATGAGTCATCATGCTGAGTCACCAAATGCAATCATGACACCTACAAGTCATCGTGCTATGTTAGCAGAAGATATTTATGAATAGCATAAAAATCAGAACGCGGTACGAGAATATTTTAGAAAGTCCTTTGTCTACCCATTATAGTGAAATCTCTATTGTGTGACTCGATAAGGTTAAGCAGCCTGTCAGTAGAGCTAATTATTTTTATCTATGCTCCTCTAAGATGGCATCATATATGTACCTTTTATTGGCCAGAATTTTAAGAAGAAGTTGTCCCGATGGTACAGGATAAGTTAGGACCCGAAAAATATCCGATACAGTGCAAGATTGGCTTGATAGGTGGAGAAATAATTAAGGAAATATTTTTGCACGAATTTTCCATTCATTTCCTCCCTATTTTAATGCCAAGGTGATGAATAGGCATCAAAGGAATTGTTCAGGTTGTTAGAAGAATCTAGAGAAACCAAGAAGAGTATAAAAGAACCTAGAGGGAACTAGAAATCTCAAAAGCATCTACAAGCTTCTTGAAATCATGACTCACCAAGACACTTGTCATCTTCTTAAGCTATGTTGCTTAAGATATGTACACATGGAAGGGTGGTTGAACAGAGGGCTAAGATGAGCTCTTATTCAAGAAGGGAATGTGTGGCGTTATGGAAAGTATCAAGCCTATAAATACCCCCCATTCATAGTTCATTTTCGTGCAAGACCATTTTAAGAGGGAAAACTCTTGCAAAATCAAAACTAGAGAGAGAAAGAAGAGAATCTAGAGAGGTAAAGTGACTTGGAACCAAGGTAAGGCTTCCAAACTTCTCTATGTTGGTTTATGGTAGTTATATGTTGATTTTATGATAGTTTGATGATGTTGGAAGTCATTTTTCTAAGGAGAAGTGCTGCCCAAATTTTATCAAAATGATAGACAAAACTAGAACATCAATCCAAAATTAAGAGAAAAGGGTTAGGTTCAAGAAGGTTAGTCTTGAACTTTATATAATCTTTTGGTCCTAATGGATTGTATGACCCATGTGATTATGTTTAGGACCTTGAAACATCCAAGAGGATGTTTGATAATGTTGGCCAAAAGCCCTTGTGGTTGGGAAGTCAAGGGAATCAAAAGAAAAGCAAGAGGTGCAAGGTAGTGAACTTACCCTTTATGTGCTTGATATGGTATGCTCATGTGTTGGTTTGTATTTGTTGTTTGAATGATGTTGTGACATGATGATTGTTGCTAGAAATGTTATTTTTAATATGTTCCCATGGCCATGCATTTTTATACCAAGTATAAAGCATGATGGCATGTCATTAGTTAACTTAAGTTTATGAAAAACTGCATACGATACACTAGCATCCATCTTATGCATGTATGTGGTAATGTTTGCTACTGAGATTCTCCCAAATCTCACCCCTCCCTAACCAACCATTTAGGTCAATCAACAATGGGCAATAATGGTATGAGAAGCAAGGAGAAGTAAGCAGAGAATTATTCTTGTTAATGGATGAGACTTGTTGATGAATGTATAATTCTCCTATTTTGTAAACTATGTTATGGATGCCAATGATACCATGTATTTAATTATAATATTTATGGCATGAATAGAAATGTATAAGAATAAATGGGAAAGTGTAAACCCAATTTATGCATGCCAAAGAAATAGAAAGAATTAGAGTAAAAAGAGGTTAAGGGATAAAACGTAAGTCATGAAGTTGTGAGTTTGTAGCTCCAGTTTGACCTATAAAATGAATGAGTTAAGCCACAAAATTTGGTAGATTCATAGTACACATCCCAAGCTTTAAAATGAGAGGTAGATTGCCTCAATTGGATGTGTACAGAATCTAGAAGTTTCAGATTTTACCAAATAAATAGTAATTTTATTGATTAAACTATACGAATTAGGCAAGGATAAGTCCACTTGGATATTTTTTCCTTAAAGAGATTTCAAAGAACTTTCCGTATAATTTTAGAACACCTCAATAAGGTTTTTATGGAATTAGTTATGAGTTTTTTAAATTGGCCAAGATTTTAGTGAAATGTGAGTAGTGCGCAAAAGCATTCTATGATTTGAGGTCACAACCTGAAGGCACAAATAGCCTCTGTGACTTCAAGTCATGATCTGGAAGCACTAAGTCATGACCTAAACTGCAAATGAAAAAGTCTCAAATTTTTAAGCCTTTTCTCATACTTAAGGGTCATATAAAGTTTCAAACGTGATTTTTCATAACTTGTAGTCTTCAAAAGTGATTCCAAATGCTTCCACAAGGCTAGTTAATTGGTATAAACTTAAGGTGTTATAAGGGGCAGCAACTTTACCAACCAAACCATGTCAAAAATCAATAACAAAACTCAATTAAACCCTTGCCCTTTGAAACTTTAACCTTTGATCTTTAATTTTTAAGCTTTGTTTCCTTAAACCCTAAAAATTCTTTCTTGACCCATTCCTACATGATTTTTCATGTAAAATCCAAATATGAACTTGGATTTAAGAAAAGAAAATTTCTTCATCAAGAACAACGATTGACCAAAACAATAGGGTTTATTTTCAAAAAATCACAACTTTAATTTTAATGCTCCCAACACTTATCCTTTAGGTTTGTCCTACACCAATTTCTTTTTTAAACACCAAGGAAGCATCAAAACTTTGAAAATCTCATCCTAGGGTAGAGTTCTCATCTTGGCCGAATGAAACCCCTAGAGAACCAACCATGAAAAACTTCCAAACAACAATTTAAACCACTTGAAACAACCATGATTTAAGGTGTTCTAACAAGGTTTTACAACGAAACTTCCTCCCCTACATGAAGATCATTTCAGCTAGCAACCAAGAAGAGGATAAACAAAATTTTCCAACCATACAACTCAATAAAACAAGGTAAAGGACAATTTGGAACCAAAAACTAACCTTGAATCTTAGTTGGATGATCAATGTTGCTTACTTTTCTCTTGATTCCTCCTCAAGCTCTCTCTTTTTCTCTCCTTTCTCTCTTTGGCCGAACATGATAGTCTTGAAAGGGGGAGGATGAGCTTCTTTTAATGCTCAACAATTATCTCACCCACCATCATAAATGCTAAAAATATCCCAACCACCATCTTTTAATGCTATGTCATGTGTCATTTGTCTATTTGTCACAGCTTACTTATATAATACCTTAGCATTCATTTAGAACCATTCCAGACCATGTTGGATGGTCTTACACTTAAAATTTTCAATTTGGACATTAATTTTTGGAAAATTACTGTTCACTGTCCAGTTTTCAGATTACAGGTCCAAGTTTGAAAAATCATAACTAATTCTAGAAAAATCGTATGGAGGTGTTCCAAAATTCTACAGAAAGCTCTTTCAATGCTCTTTAAGGGAAAAATATTCAACTAAACTCACCCTCACTGAAAATGTACAGTTTATTGGATTAAGATTACTATTCGTTTGGTAAAATCTGGACTTTCCAGATTCTCCGCCTTAACTTTGAAAATTCATATCTCTTCGTATACACATCCAAATGAGGTGATTCACCACTCATTTTAAAGCTTGGGATGTGCACTATAAGTATACCAAATTTCGTAGCTTAACTCATTCATATTGTAGGTCAAACTGAAGCTTGAAACTAACTGCAACATGACCTACGTTTTATCCCTTAACATCTCTTTACTTTAATTCTTTTTATTTCTTTGGCATACCTAACATGGGCTTACTTTTTCCCATTCATGCTCATACATTCCTCTACATGCCATAAGCTTTATAATTAAATACATGGCATTCACAACATAATTATAACACAAGAGAATTATACATTGAATATTAGTATCGATCATTAGCATCAATAATTCTCCACTTCTTCTCCTTGCTTCTCATGCCATTAGTGCCCATCATTGATTGACCTAAATGGTTGGTTACAAAGGGGTGAGATTCGAGGGAATCTCAGTAGCAAACATTACCGCATACATGTAGGGAATTGAAAGACGCGCACTGGAATAAACTTTAAAATTTTCAATCCCTTGCCCAGATCTACCGATTGTGTTCAAGTCAAGTAGTAAGAAGCATTACCTTCGATGTTCAGTTTCTTGGTGACTCAGGGATTCCGCTATTCAGGATGCCTCTGCTCGCCTCTTTTATAGCTCGAAGTCAATAACTCCGGTCGGCTTCCTCTACCGGTATCCACACGAACAGCTCTCTTATCACGAACAACGTGCCAGCGCCTTTAGTCTGTCTAGGGTTTATTTTCGAAGAAACCGTCCTCCTTTCTCTAGTTTTGGCCGTCTCTCATCTGCTAGTGTTTTCACTCTCACTCATAAAACCCTAGCTCCTCATATCAAATATATAGGATGCTATAGGTATTATGAATGATATTTAATTTCGAAACTAATCCTAAATTAATTCCGAAATTAACACAATATCAAATATTGCCTAATCATATAAGAGAACAATTAAATAAATATGGTTTATATTAAATCCATCTCACAGATTTAATTAACCTATTTATTTAATTCAAAATAAAGATATGACGGAATTAATTTATATAGATCTAATTTATCCTTATAAATTAAATCTAACAATTAATATCTCTTATATTTATATAATATGTATATATATATACAAATTTATATATATATACGTCCACCCCATATTATTCATTGAATCTGGACATATCTTAGATTGAATGAATCTGGACATCATAGCTCGTGTTGGGCTATTTTGTGTGCGACCCTGTAGGCCCATATGAAGTTGGCAATGGGCCATTAACTATAATGACTCACAAGTCGTAAGCGATCTCTAGCAAGACATCATGACTACCCAAATCATATGAGGATCGTTGAACGATGTAACCTTTCATACAACCATATCACGTCCTTTTTGTCACACGACATTTTGGTCATGGATGAGGCATGGAGAACGTCATCTTCTTATTTATAACCGTTACTTTCTCGATCCTTGAGTAGTCTGAGTATAGAAACGAAACTACCTTTCCATTATAGTATGACCATATATTTCTCAGACTCACTCATCGAGGGGCCCTGTAATATCTCTCTACAAATGTGAGGGACAAATTCCATCTTAACCATTCACATTCCTCCGCATGAAAAACCACTAAGCTTGAACATAGTCTTTATGATCACTCGGTCAAAAGTGACTTTTAACTAGGTCAAAGCTGAGCATTTCTCATGTAGGAATCCATGATGATCTCAGGTCAAAGGGCACAGTGACATGGTTTGTATATGAGAGAAGCTTATTACTTAACCCATGCAGCTCTCTCATTGCGAGTCGGTCTAACACTTTGTACTCTTACGTGTGCCTATGACTTTGATTTATATCTCTATATATCTTCAAAGTCATACTAGTCTTATTTTATCTCTGCTCCCACATAGATGACCAACCAGGGACATTTAGGATAAATCATGAGTTATCTAAGGATAGTCATCACAGTAAACATACAAATAATATGATAATATAATTAAGAATTCATAAATCAACAATGTTCATAACACAATGATTGGCCCCTAGGGCACAATTTCCAAAAATACATGCACAAGATGGATGCTAGTGTATCGTATGTAGTTTTTCATAAACTTAAGTTAACTAGTGACATGCCATCATGCTTTATGCTTGGTATAAAAATGCATGGCCATGGGAACATATTAAAAACAGCATTTCCAACAACAATCATTATGTCACAACATCATTCAAACAACAAATACAAACCAACACATGAGCATACCATGTCAAGCACATAAAGGGTAAGTTTACTACCTTGCACCTCAAACTTTCCTCTTACTTTTCTTTTGACTCCCTTGACTTTCCAACCATGTGGGCATTCGGTCAACATCACTAAACATCCTCTTGGATGTTCCAAAGGTCCTAAACATAACCATAATGATCACACAATCCATTAGGACCATTAGATTACATAAAGTTCAAGACTAGCTTTCTTGAACCTCAACCCTTTCTCTTAGTCTTAGGGTTTTCTTTCTAACTTTTCTAATATAAATCTTATCATTTCCCATCCTTAAGATCCATTTCTTGTCAATTAGAACCACTTTAGATGGCCTTAGATTCAAGAATACCAAATCTGGAAATTTTGGTTCGCGAGTACTGTTCACGCAGAAACTCCAGAATTTTTGCTCAACTTTGAAAATTCATAATTAAATCTAGAAAACTCCAAATTGAGTGCTTCTAAGTCTCACTGAAATCTCCTTAAGTTAACTTTAAAGGAAAAATAGTTTCAGGAAACAATTCTACGTCGAACAGTATCGGAATTGTACGGAACTCAAAACTCTTCCAAAAGTTCAACACTGTTTCCAGATTTCAAACCCTAACTTTGAAAAATCACCATAAATCGTACACATATCCAAATGAAGTGTTCTACCCATGCATTTAAAGCTTACAAAGTGTACTTTAAGCATGAAAAATTTCAGAATCAGATACGCACAGTAACTAATTCGAAATAGGTATCAAATCAGATGCTATAGCCACCACATACCTTGATCTTGAAGCTTGAACTTAGGTGGACTTTCTCTCACTAGAAATAGCTCTTTCTCTCTCTAGATGCAAGGGCAGCAGAGTTTCCCCTAGTGTTCATCAGCTTGGCCAAATTGAGGGGAAGAAGAGTGCCTATTTATAGCCAAAAAGTTGGCTTGAATGGACCAAAATGCCCTTTGTAGCTAGAAGAAGGAGTAAGGGCAATTTTGGAAGTTCAAGTGGACTTTTGCATCATCATTGCATCACCTTATTACATCATCCTTCCATCATGCTTCTAGAAGAGGCCACATGTCGCAAAAATGGTGGAGGAGAAGGAAGATTAGATCATAACCGTCGGATCTAAACTTAGCTCTTAAGTTTCCTCCTATTTTACTTGGCCCACATTTCTCCAACTTTCTTTATGGCCTTCCAGGGTTCAAAAAATTCTTCTATCTACTCCATAAATTCCCTTTCATTCTAAAGAGTATCTATGAATTTTCTCAGGCCATAACATTTCCTTTAAGCCTTGTATAAAAATCATTTACTAAAATACCTTTTTATCGGTATAATCTGCTCTTTAATTTATTAAAGCCATTCCACTAGCCTTTTGGTTGCGGGACTAATTTTATAAATTAGTATAACCTTTCAACCAATTAATTCTCATTTTTACATACATTTTTGAGGTCTCTTGCTATTTTAAATAATTACTTCAAACAGTGTACCTTTTACTAGCCATAACCTCATAAATTCCATTTAAGCTATCTCAGGGGTATTTTCATCTTTTCTCTTCATAGAAGAGTCTTAGAATATTATTTCCCATTTTCTGGGATTTTCTTAGAATTTTCTGTACACTTCCATTTTTGCCCTTGCTGGTCATAACTTTTTGAATTTACAGTTTAGTCCCTGCTTGGACTTAACTTCATATAATCCTCTCTTTGAGGCTTCTAACTTAACCTTTGGCCTATATCTAATCTCTTTTCTCTCTCTAGGCCTTCGAGACTTTACTGGAGTCCTTGACCTTGATTATACTGAAACCCCTAAAAAACTTTTACTTTGCAGTTTAGTCCCCAAAACTGCTTTGACTTCCTTTTTCATCTTTGGGACTTCTGCTCAAAAAGGGTCTAGTAGCCTATCCAATTCAGGCTACTTTTGATACTTCTAGGCCCAAAATTCTGGATGTTACACTATTCTTCCTTATAACCTCTCTCTTGATTAAGAAATTCTAATGGTAATTAATTTCCAAAAGTCGAAATCCTCTCCATTCAAGACTTAACACTTTGCAACTTTAATTACCATCCATTATGGGCTTGACAAATGGCAAATTGTGGGCCAAGTAAAGTACAAGACTCTAATTTACACTTTATCAGTATACTTTTACTCCGGGTTTAATTTCTTTTCTATAATTACAGTACTCTGGCCTCTATAATTATTTTTTGTCAGATCCATAAATTATTCTTCTCATTTTTCTCTTCCTGAAATGCCCTCTTTAGCTCAAACTCAATTTTTTATTAATTAAATAAAAAGGAAAATCGTTTTCCTTCTCATTATTGATTTTTCCACTTGTCCAAATAATTAGAAAAAATCTTCGATATTTGGGGTTCTCTTTCTAATCCCATAATTTCTTATAATTCTTTGGGATATCATAGAAATTTTCTCAGAATTTTATTCTCCATCCAAATATATATTTGGAATTTTCCAAATAAAAGGATTTAAACTAGCTTAAATCATCCTTAAATTCCTTTGTAACTTATCTAAGGGGACTTTGGTCATAAAACCAATTATATAACCTCATATAATTCTCAAAAAACATTGTCCTTACTTTTTCTTAATTTTCTAAGGCTTAGGAATATATTTCCATAATTATTCTTGACTAATTTTTTTAAATTAGTCAAACTTTTCATAATTGACTTGGAAAATCATACCAATTATTTTCCAACGTAATTCTTCTTTTTTTTTAATCCTTTTTAGCCTTTGAATATTTAGGAATATCCTTATTCCTAATTGTCATATTATTGGATGTGACAATAAACGACATCTAATATCATTAAAGAGGCATCTACAAAGCATCCTTATGCATTAATTTTAATTTAATTTCATTTTAAGATATTTTTCTTTTTATTTGCTATAAATAAGACTCTTTGGTCAAAGATTACCATAGAAGATCTTGTCTTATTTTCCTATTTGTATATAGCACACTTATACTCGAAGTTAAAGTAATTTCCTATTATATATGTCATGAATGGCCCCAAGCAAAACAATCAACCATACATTTTTAGTTGTAGGGGTGTTCTATGATCGCCTATATATAGGATACATTTTTCTAGTTAAGGAATTAGATTTGAATGACTAAGAATTGAGAATTCTCTCTCTACAGGTAAGCATTGCTTGCATGCATGGACATATTCTCATGTGAATATTAGGTATCAAGGGGTTAATCATCATTATGATACCTTTATGCTGAGGTTATAAAAAACAAGTTTTCTTAAGATCTTATATTGATAATCTGTTTGATGTTTTATTCTTGGAGCTATAAAAAATATTTTCTCTTGAGGTCTTATTCCTTATCATCACACTTGACTTCCAGCCAAGCCAATCTGTATTGACTATCATATTAATATGTGTTTAGCATCATCCATTTAAGATTTTCTAATTTTATTTTTTGAATAACATTAGGCCTATTTTTCAAATTGAGTTTCAATCAAGGGGAAACAAAAAAAGTTGAAGCAACTTGAAATTGGTGAGCTGACAAAATATACCATGAATGCCACATGGCATGCCACATAAACACCATTAAGTTAATGGTCAAATGTTCAAGTCTATAAAACCTGGGCTTACATCGCATTGATTTTGGTGCCTTGGAGGAACATCGCACCAAAAAAATATTTAAAGATACAAATTAAGCTTCATCAAATGGTTAAGAGATAGATTTGCACTGTAACCCATTTTTTAAAACTATTAACCAACCCCGGCCTCAGAAAAAACTTCATTTGCTGCATTTGTTCTCTAGTGGCGACTGTCTTTCCAGATCAGAAGAAAGCCACCTAAAACTCGAGGGTAATGAGGAGGACAGATGTGCTTAAGCAGCAAGGAATGTCAGTTCAATGTAAACATATGGTCTCAGAACACAAGGGGCTTCTACATCCCAGTAACCATATTCAAGTTGTAAGTATTTGACGCAGGACCCTTGCCTTCTTATATTGAGTCATTTACATAACTTTAACAGAAACCCTAACAATTCAACATCTCAAACAGAAGCAAATCTTGCGAAGCTAAATTGTCTGGGCATTTAATCTTCATGATACAGATACAAGCCAAGACCAAATCGAGCACAAGCTTTGCAGAAAGCTATTTCCTCAGCGGCAGCTACTGGATCTCCAATAGGGCCATCACTAGGGGATACTGTCCCTGTCGACTCACGATGCGCCTGGTCACGGGTAATTAAACTGCATATCAATCACATTTTTCTCACAGGCTTTTTGTTTGTTTTGGGGGGGGGGGGGGGGATCCAACTTTGCCCTCTATTTTCTGCTGAACAAACCACATACCATCTGTTATAGGTATATATCTAGTGATGCACAATAACCTAAACAAAATACTACCCTCAATCCTTAATATAAGAGGGTTATTTAATTTGAATAAATTAAGAAAATTAGTTTAGTTATTCGTAACAACTGAGTTAATTTTCCTAAAATGCTCCTTTTAATCATAACTATCCTTAAATAAAAATTCCTTGTCATGTGTAATTAATAGGAATATTTTAGAAAATGACTTATAAATTTGAGATACAAAGTGGATTAAGATCTTCTATTTAGAATTAAATCCAATCCCCAACTAACTCTTATATTATATTATAGACCAGAGGTAGTATATTATAATATTTGTTTAATGTTATATAAACTTCAAATTACAATAAAAAAATCTGTTATCCAAACATAATCAGATTAACTTGAGATCAACAGGAAAAAATTAACCTAACCCATCCTTCAACCTCAACAGCACAACAAAAGCTGTGCCACCAGGAGACATGAAAACATCCTTGGAATGATTCAAATCATGCACAACTTCTGGTTATGCGTTAAATGAACTAAGGCAGTGACCAATACCTCATGGCCATGGCCAGGCTCATTCAAGTCTTTTATAAATGCTTGAGCCAAGATCAAACTTGTTTTCAAAACTCAAATCAACAAATTTGGTAGGGATACGACAATTAACACTCATCAATAATTGCTGGTTTAACTTGTTAAATAGCATTGTAGCTTGATTAAGCATACAAATATCAAGTTAAATGCTAGTGTCATGGTAGTTAAATGTCATTTTAGTTAACTTTTTTTCCTACATCAAATATGATGTAGAGCCCACTCCAAACAGTACATTTAGGGGGCAAAATGTACATGCTATGATGTTCTTCAATAGCTCAGCAATACGTCACAGATTCTTTCAAAACTGCTTTTCCACAAGTTTATTTGAAGAATCTTATAGCAAACCCCTACATAACAGCATCCAAGTATTTATCATACAATAAGTTCCCAATATATGATAATTAAACAAATGCCGGGAGGGGCTACATGTAGCCTCAAGAAGAAGAGGACGATGAAGAGGAAGAAGAAGAAAGTAAGCCCAACAAGCAAATCTCAAAAAGATAAACCGTAATCCTGTCCTATCCATAATTCCAAAATCAGCGCCCTACTAAATATACATCCCCATTCCCTGTCAAAAACCCATATGTATGATTTTTGATGGAAGAGTTATACGTCAAACACTATAAGAGGGTCTACTTTGCATTTTTGCAATGGTCATGCTTAGAAACTCAGGTTAATTAGGCAAGCTGTGGCAGACTTTCCTCTTTATAATCAGATCCGTTTTCAATCATTGACCATTACTTGTTCAGATGTTTATTGACATTATTATTGAAACATGACTTGTAGGTTACATTATGCACAATCCAGGGCTCATAAAACAATCCAAACAGTTGATATGATCTATCATCAGAACAAGGATTTAGAAGAATAATCCAGCATAGTGAACTAAAAAAATTCTTTAAGACACTTCTGATTTTTGATCCGTTGGTTGAACTGAAGCAAAAATGAAAGTTAGCTACTCATTTGATAAGGAAGCCATACCTTGCTTCAAGAGAAGACTGATAATTCCAGGAAAGAAAATAGGGTAATAGTAACATTAGCATTTAGCATGAAATATGAAAGCATTGCATTTGATAAGAAACATAAACTCAGTGCTAACATTCTATTCAAGAAAGAACTCTGCTAATAGCAGACTGTTATTATGCATATGGTCTCATAACGGGCCAATAACATAAGAATCTTACTATTAATCACCAGCTGAATATATTTATAAAAGCCTACTTTATGTTAGACTTTATTATGCAGATTTTTTTTCAATCAAAGACTTTATTATGCAGAATTAACAGGGGAAAATAAGAAACAAAGCAGAAGTACAAGAGAAAATTCAGACAAACTGAGGGAGTTTTATGGAACAATCAAGCAACCTAATAAATATGAATTTCAAAAATAAATAGACCACCCAAATTGAGGAAGATTTTGCGCAAGAGCTTGAATATAAGGAAAATTATTTATGCAAAGAGCTTGAATATCATGAAAATTGTTTACGCAAATCATATTCTGTTTTGTCCATGCAGAAAACAGGTCAACCATCCCTTCAACATTTATGCCTACGCAAAAAGCTTGAATAAAAAGAAAAACTCAAGCAATTTCCATCCAATCAAATTAAAAAACATATAAATCACTCAAAAGAAGAAATGCTCTCTCTACGACTATCAACCAACAAGAAAATGCAATTCCTACTATTATAAAATTTCGTTAATGCCAAAAACATGTCAACCATCCCATCAGATGATTCTGATATCATCAATCTTAAAAACTAGTAATTAACTCAAGATTATTTCCATCCAATCAAATTAAAAAATATATAAAACACTCATATGAAGAAATGCCGTTTCTACGACTATCAACCAAAAAGAAAATGCAATTCCTATATTATAAAACTTTGTTAACACCAAAAACACGTCAAACATCCCATCAAATGATTCTGATATCATCAATCTTAAAAACTAGTAATTAACTCAAGATTATTTCTTCTGCCCTGACAACTCACACCAGACCTCTAACCATTTTGTGTATTGCAATCTGACATATGTATCAAGTTGTCGCATTATAAGTTAAGAGACTATCAATGTGTTAGGAGCAGTCTGTTTGGGGAATTTGTTGGGTTAGGGAAAAGTCTGTTTGGGGGCCCTCAAACAGACTCTCAAACATGCACTACTATAAGGGTTTTGAGACACCTTCACAACCTTAGCCAATTATTAATTTCTCAGGTTATTAAGGCATAACTTCAATTGTAGAAGTAAATGATTGGATCTAACGCTCCTCAACTCACACTCAATCATCTGATTTTACCTTGTTTAGAGTCCCATCCCTTCCTAGAATGATCCTGTTTTTGGTACTCAAAAGACAAAGCACATAAATCAAGCTTAAAGTGGGTTGATTGCTACTAATCTAGAGAAGGAAAATAAAGTTCACATGGGCAAAGTTGAAAGTTGTGCATTGTATCATTCCCCGAAGTGAAAATTCAAAATAATTAAATAGTACACTAAAAAGAGCAGAAGCCCTACCTCTCCATCGGATCCTCTCACAGTAACACGGTATACCACAGTCACACTCCCATTGTCAGAAAATATGACATCACGTATTTCTCCACACCATCCTGCAAAAGAATTTAAATATGTGAGGGATGAGAAAACTTCATGTTCAATTAAGAAGTTCAATCAAGCAAAATACCAGCTGTCAATTTAAGATGGACTGCCTTCTAAAAACATGACGCGGCAGGTTTGAACCCCAGGGACCTTAACGACCTTCCAAACATAGAAAGCATGTCTTGTTTCAAATAAACATCCTCATCTTTTCATTCAAATAGACTATGCTATAAAAGGACTATCAGTCCAGATTGCCAGAAGCATAAATTGTAGCACCAAGTTCAGATCTTACTGCATTTCCACTGGATGTGTTATATGATCAAAAAAGTATTTTCTGTGGACTGTGGAGGCATTGCTAAAAATAAAAATGCTGATTTCAACTGCAACATCGGGCCATAGAACCCTTTTCATTCAACAACAGATTTTTGGGGGGGGGGGGGGACCAACAAAACTCATATTTTGACATCATGAAAGAACTTTTGGTATATTATATCCACTTGCCATGATCAAGGAAGCATATTTTCCTAGACCCCCTCATACCATCTAATTAATAACGAACAAGTAAATCATGAATTAAAAGAAAGGATATCCCATGCACCTGGGGCATAGAAGCTCAGCATCCTGTTGGCATGATACCTACCAACCAAATATTACCAGATCAGCATAGATCAGAGGTTGAGCTTTCATTCTTTATGGTTATTCAAGTGTTAAAAGTGTGTCAGTACATGCAAGCGGTTGTGAAAAAAAGCCAGGTTTTTAACCTGATGCGTCAGATAAGGAGTAAACAAATTTTTCACTAGCAATATCACTCGATTTGATTTTTCCTTTTTCTTTTTGCAAATATATTCACTATCTATCTAGCATTTTTTTTAACTATCTATCTTCTACGCAAAGACTTTTGGGTTTCAAAAGATGGCCACTTTCTAGCTGTCTATCAAACATATTTCTGGGAGGAAAATAAAACGAAAAACATAAATTGAACATATACAAAATCATATCACAATAACACTACCAGGGGATCAGGGTAGCAGCCGAGGAATCACCATGGACATGAACTTTGGCAATATTATCGGGGATCCTTTTATTGAGGTCGCGGAGAATCTCTGCAAGGGGACGAGTTATACATGATGAGTTCGAGAAAGGAGACGACTTGTCCAGCGGCACAACGTAGTTGGAATTCGATACGCCTCCCTTCTTCCCATCGCTGCTATTGCTGCCACTGTTGCTTCGTTCGAGAGCACTTACGAGGGAGAGTGAACCTGGAAGGCCTACTCTCCGCAGATTTCTCCGTCGGGGCGCCCTCACAAGTACTATTTCAGCACCCACAGTGGGAACCTCATTTTGCATTTGATTACCGCATAAGAAAGACGGAGAAGTAGATGGTCGAACTCCTATACCAATGAAGGGAAAGGGATTAGACCTAATCGACGAAGCCATCGGCCGACGATCTCACCAACCACCCAGATCTCAATTATGCCCAACGTACTAGACAAGCGACGAAACGCTTGGCCACTCAAGACTGTTATATTATATTGTAATGTACGCATCCAGGTCACTCTCACATTCGTGGTCACCCAAAAAAAAAAAAATCCCGAAGGTCACCCTCGCGTAAGAAATATGTTGTCAAGGGAAAGAGACCCCAAAGATGTACAAACTAAGAAGAATGATACAAAAATAACACTTAAATTTAAAAATCTCAAAATGATCGCTTAAATAAGTAAAATCCTAATTTAGGTATAAGTAACCAATTTGAGATTTGTAAATTTGATGAAATAACCATATTACCTTTTAAATTTTTATTGTTTTTAAAAAACCAAATACCCTCACTAGCTGGCTAGTCACCGGAACTTCAGTGCCGGCAGTGGCCACCGTGCCATCACCAGAGCTCCGGCTCCAACAACCGACAACTATTTTTTTAGAAATTTTTACAGCTTCAGTAACACTATTAACAAATTTTGTAATACTAGTAACAAGTTTAGTATAACAGTTAATAACAATTTTTTCATAAAATTCAAAAGGTAGCATTTTTACAACTTCTGTAATGCTGTTAACAAGTTCAGTATAGCATTTAATAACAAGTTTTCTGAAAAATTCAAAAAGTGACATTTTTACAACTTTAGTAATACAGTTAACAAGTATTAACAACTCTCATAAAGGTTAATGTTTCTAATATCAGTTCCTTATGAAGGTTGTATAAGAAAATTTTCCCACTTAATTATTAGGCAGCCATTATGGTTATGAAAATTATTAATATTGTTACATGACTTGTTAGCCGTGTTACTAAAGTTGTAAAAATGTCACTTTTTGAATTTTCTAAACAAAACCTGTTGTTAAATGCTATACCAAATTTGTTAATAGAGTTATGAAACTTGTTAATAGTATTACTAAAGTTGTAAAAGTGATACTTTTTGAATTTTCTGAAAAACCTGTTGTCAACTATTATACTGAACTTATTAATAGCATTACAAAACTTGTTAACTGTGTTACTGAAATTGTTGAAATTCCCAAAACAAAACAAAAAAATTAGTTGCTGGCCACCAAAGCTCTGGTGATGGTGGCCACCTGAACTTCGGCGACCACCACCAGCATCGGAGCTCTAGCAACCAGCAAGCCCGTAAAAGTATTTGGTTTTTAAAAACAATAAAAAATTAAAATGTAGTATGGTTATTTCAGCAAATTTACAAATCCCAAATTAGTCACTTATACCTAAATTGTGATTTTGCTTATTCAAGTAACTATTTTGAAATTTTCAAGTTTAAATGTCATTTTTGTGTCATTTTTTCTATAAACTAGTTGGGAATTATACATAGAAAACAAGATCTCAAAATTCAAATTGGTTGTTCAGTACTTTCATTTTTATTTGGTTTTCTTAAAAAGGTGTTATGTCAATGAAAAAATTAACATGAGTCATCAGCTTTTGATTATTACATTACAATATGTAAATGACTTCAATTTTTTAATACTAATTGAAAACAGTAAATTTAAGATAGGTTTTTTCATTTTCTTTTTTCGTAAACAGTTCATGTCATTCTACTTTTTTTTACTTTTAAATTTTAAGTTTTTTCCTCAATGCGACTTTATTTTTATGCATTTTTCAATTAATTTTTATTATTGTAAAAAAATTAGATTATGATCCATACGAATACATTTTGAATGTTTGTAGTAGAATATTTATCTATCTATTAGTGAAGCTCCCCATGCAACACACGGGGGAGTTTGTTTTTAGCGTTCCACTTGATCCCCAGGATATTTTTTAGATCCTTAAGGAGTTCAATTAAATAAAAAATATGTACTCTATTTGGTGCTTTCTATAAGGAAATTTTTGTCCTTATATGTACTCTTTTGATTTCATCTAAGAAAAATTAATCTTTTAGTCTTTCAAGTTTTATTTCAGTTGTGACTCGGTCTTTCAAATGTGACTTGTTGTGACCCAGTTTCTAAACTTTTAACTTGATTAAAACTCTGTCTCTCATCTTTTCTCATTTAATAAAATAATCCTTATCATATATTATTCATCTTAAGCCATCACCCTAATACATCTCATGTGGCAAACATTGGCGGCATGGCTTCCACATCACTCACTGATCCCCAACAGTCCCTCCCTTGTTTTCTCAACGTGCGACGGAATGGAGGCCAAGTTCTGATGAAGATCTTCAGAGCAACAATTATACCTCCCTCGTTCTCATGCCCACAGGGTAACTATGAGAATTGCTCATGGTTGAATGATAATATAAACAACTGAATGCATAGAATCAGGCGGCACAAGATAGGCTCCCCGAACGTAAATCTCATATTTTAAGGCCAAGATAGACCAAAATAGCTATGAGAACAAGAGGAACCGAAGAATAGAGAGCAAAAGGCCACTACTACAAAATGACAAATACTTGACGGTTATTTTGGGTCATATTTGATAGTTGAAAACCGTCAAGTATATTGGCGTCATATATTTTAACCCCAGATATTTGACGGTTATTAACTGTCAAATATTGCAATAATATTTCACGGTTTTAAATGAAGAACCGTCAATTATTATTCAAACAATTGATGGTTTTTCAGAAAAACCTTAAACTGTTTGTCTAAATACTTGACGGTTATTATCAAAACCGTCAATTATTGGAGAACAAAAATTGACGGTTTTAATTAGAAACCGTCAATTATAAGTAACCAATACTTGACGGTTCTCAAAACTGTCAAGTATGGTTAACAATACTTGACGGTTATTTCAGAAAAACCGTCAAGTATACTCTAATAATTGACGGTTCCTTTTAGAATTGTCAAATATTATAGGAATACTTGACAGTTTTAAGTAATAACCGTCAAGTATTATGGGAATTTTTTTTTAATACGCGCTTTGCTGTGCCAGTAGCCCCCCTGCAATTTTGAAATTAAACCTCATACAAAGGCTCATTCAATAGAACCATGCAGGCCAGCATTCAAACCAACTCAGCCATAGACAACTTTATGAACCAAAACCAAAAATAATTTACATTATTATATATACATGAACCAAAACCAACTGTGATATTAAAAAAACTTGTGTTTAAGGCAAGTAATATAAAAATTTTGGACAAGTACAAAAGGTGAACCAATTCCAAAATTAGCCAATGGCCAAAGTTGTTCAATGCCAAAAACTAACCAATAGCCAAAATCAGATGGCGAAACCCACTTCAGAAAGCAACACTTAAGACAGGGGCAAATAATCCTGTTGCAATCATCAGCGTGCTCAATCGCAAACAAAATAAAATCTTCTACCCCATCCCAATATTCTTTTGATAGATGATTGGCGAACATCCATTCCTTGCCCATGGTCCCCGATTAAGATGAATCATTTAGAGGAAAATGTGATTAGCGACTCAAAGATATTGTGAGAATTAAAAAAAAGTAAAAAGTCAACACATAAGGCACTATTGATCACATTTATCCCTCATTAATTCTACTTGTTAACAACTAGTAATTCTAGTTGTTAGCAACTAGTAATTCAACAAAAATTCACTTTCATTTCAGTTCGAAAATATTCTACTACTACTGATGTGCTATTCCATTTGAAAAAATTTGGTAGCACAACAGCTTATAACTTAGCATTCCCCAGGCTTTATGCCTTCTATTTAACTTCAAATGAAGTATTGATTAAGTAGAAAACCAGCAGTAAGACAATTTCAATATATAACAACATACAAATTAATTAACATTAAAAAACATAAAACATACAGCCTCAGTCAATTTCAATTACAGAAACCAAACTTGAAACATTAGCAATTTTGATAATTTAGCAAACAATTTAAGGCTAAAATAGAAATTGAAAAGACCCTAAACCCAAAAACTGATCAAAATGCGAAAAAAAACCCATTCGGCTGAACAGAAAAACTATAATAGAGCAAAAATAATTGCTCATCCTATCATCCTCTTTCAACTATAATCATTTCGAAGGAACCACTAAAAGAAATAAGGGGAGCGAGTGACGAAAGAGGACGTGAAGAGGGACTAACCTAAAGCTGTAAAATCTAGAAAACAATACGTGACAATGATGATGCTGGAGGACGCCTCAATGACGAAGGAGGACACAGAGAGGGACGATGATGAAGGATGATCAATAAAAACAAAGGGAAAGACCGAAAATGAGGTAGGGATGGCAGTTTAGAGGGTTGCGATGTCTGGGTACAGGTTAGGAACTAGAAGAGGCGCTAGAAATTTCAAACCCAGTAGAGCAAAATGAATAGAAATGGGGGTTTTAAAACATAATACTTGACGGTTTTTCATTATAACCGTCAAGTATTTTAATAGAATATTTGACGGTTATAATGAAAAACCATCAAGTATTATAAAACTTGATGGTTTAACGAGGAACCATCAAGTTTCCTATAATAATACTTGACGGTTATAATATAACCGTCGAGTATTATGAAAGGAAACTTGACGGTTTTGAAAAAACCATCAAGTATTATCAAAGGAAACTTGACGGTTCCTCTTAAAACCGTCAATTTTTCTTCTGCCACACCATATTTGACGGTTTTATGTTATAACCGTCAAGTATTTAGCATCAAGTATTTCTCATTTTGTAGTAGTGGGTTGGCCCAAAAGAACTCATTGGCATGCAAACCCATTATTGAAATTGCCCACATGAGAAAAGAATGGACCATCAGTAATGGGATATGAAAAGAAATAATTATGATTTTATTATATTTCTAGAATATTTGAATTATCTAGGATATTTAGATTATTTAGATTTTTACGATTTATTTAGATTTTCTAGAATATTTGAATTATCTAGGATATTTAGATGATTTAGATTTTTAAGATTAGATTTTCAGTTTTATTATTATTTTAGTATAAGTAACTTTAGGTTTCTCTTTGAATCATTGAATCTGATTGATAGTTATCGTTCTCTCTCCTTTTGCCTTCTGACTTTTCCTTTTCCTATTCAATTTTCTCTTTCTACCTCTTCTTTTCTTTCTCAGATCTCTTTTGTTCCTTATTCTCTCTTCTTGTTTTACATCACAAACTCAACAAACCCTAAGGAAGATGAATCTAATTTTTTAAATTAAAAAAAGAAGAGCAATCAGAATGTAGCAGAAAGAGAAGAATGAGAAAAGGAGTAATAGAGCATAATGGCTATTGAAAAATTAAATAGCATGTACAGCTTCTTGGGAGGAAGAGAGAAAGGAAATGTAGAGGAACGAACAAGGGAATGGCGGAGGAATTGTGGGTTTTGCAACTTCTCATGTGTACATTTGGCTTTAAGCTTGATTATAGTGGACGAACTTTAGTAGGGATATTATTTGGAAGCTATGTCAGCAATGTCTTTGTCACATGGGACGTACTAGATAATGACTTTTGGTGAATAATATATGATAAGGGGTAAATTATTAAATGACAAAAGAGGAGAAACTGAGCTTTAACTAAGTTAAAATTTAGGAACTGAATTATAATGAGTCATAATTAAAGGATTGAGTCACAATTGAGTTAAAACTCAAAAGACTAAGGGATTAATTTTTCCTTTTATTTATGAGAAACAAATATTCTTTATTTAATGTACTTATTAAAATTTTTCTTTTATATCTAATAGCATTAGAGGAATGAAGGTCATAAAGCCTAAGAAGCACTCATGTAATTAGAAACCCAACAAGCCCAAAGGGAGGAAAATATGAATTATTACTTAGATGATGACATAGACATATGTAGGTTGAAATGACACTTGACAAAACACCCTCAAAGCCAACATTGCATACGAGTCATTGGTATATGTACATTTAGATGTTTATGAAGACAAGACCCCAAATTGAGAAGAAGCATTTAAACTCAATACCCAAGTTATTAAAGGCCTAGCACAACTATATGTGCATAAGAAAGTCTAATGGAATTATAATATTTTAAATTAGGGCTCAAATGCATTGCTAAATAAATCATAGGAGTTTTAGAACGTGATTCCATCATATTCAAGTTCAAATAGATGTCTAAAAAACCCATACATGTTTATGAACATGAACAATATATAAAGATACATTTGGATGGTATGAAAAGCTTCAAAAAGCATCAAGAACCATCTTATAGCAGTATTTATGTTTTAATTAATTTCCTATTTATAGTTTTATATTTTATATTGATTTGCTTCTTGAAGACAAAGACTTACTGTCAGTGACAGTCTCACCCAAGAGAGGGGTGAATTGGGTGAGATAGAAAAAATTGCGTAATTAAAAATGAATACTATCGAAAACAAAGAGTGTAAGTTTAGGAAGGTTTCACCGTAGAGAGACAAACACAAGGTTTATACTGGTTCGGTCTTAACCACTTAACCTACGTCCAGTCCTCAGAACACCTCTGAGTATTCCACTATCTTCCAAGATTGATCGGGCTCTTGGCGCCTCAGTACAGTAATTGATTCACTCAATCACTCCCCCTTATTTCCCGTAAGGTTACAAACCCACACTCAAGAGTCCACACTCTTGAGTATCACTCTAATGTAATCAATGATAAGTGAGTAATCTCTCTTACAGAGTGTATAGAAGATAAACACTGATGCTCAGTAAGATTGAAAGAACAGAGTATTGAATGCAATAATAAATGATCACAGATGGTAGCTCGGGTATTCAATTCCGTTCATTAATGCTTCTTCGCGCCTTTTACAGTTGAGGTTGTTAAGTAATCGTTAGACGGAAGAGCTTCTAACCGTTGTGACTCTGTTTGCGTGTTTTCCCAATTACAACGGTTCTGCCATTAATGCTTCTGGGCTTCTGACACAGTAGGTTACAGGCTACGTAATCAACTGTTGAAGAGCCGTTGTGATTTCTCTTCATAATCTGCAACAACACTTTTAACTTCAATAAGTTAATCTTTGCAATGTAGACCTTAAGGTAGAACTAAACAGATGATAGAATGATTATTCATTGTATTCAGGTGGATTCAAAAAGACTGTTAAATATGCAAATAACAATCTAGACATTCTTGATCGAAGTGCTGATCGATCACTGGTTGATCGATCCGGTTATCGATAATCAGAGTGAAAGCTTTTTGAATCAGTTGAATAAGATTATCGATCAAGTGATGGATCATTGATTTATCGATCAAGTGATCGATAAAATGCAGCTAAGACACTTATGCTGATATGTGAACCAGAGAAAGATCAGAGTCATTTTGATTATAAATCACTTAGTAAAATGGCCAAAATGATCATGCATGCTAAAAATAGTTTGGAAGAAAAAAGAGAGTTGAATTTGAGAACCATCATAGCTAATTGAGATAGAACTAGAAAAGTAACATGATCGAACAGTTTATCGAATACTCATTGATCGATCAGATAATCGATAATTCAAGTGTTACTGAAATAAAACTTCAGTTCATGTTGATCGATCACATTATTGATAAATTTATGATTGATAATGTTATCGATAAATACCATGTGAAAATCACTCAGTGAAGAGTAAGGATAAATTGGGTTTATCGAATAGGTAATCGATCAGTGAGTGTTCGATTAGGTTATCGATAAACTGTGAAACGAAGATTTTGTTCTAAGCTATTTATCGATCATGTTAAATGAAAAAAGTACTATTCAGAAAGATTAGATTATCGATAATGTTATCGATAACTTGGTTAAGTAAGAGCAGATAAAATACTAATTATCGATCATGTGATCGATAACTTGGTGATCGATAATGTTATCGATCAGCAGCTATGATGAGTACCTGCATTCAGAGAGTCAGTGAGCAATGTTCGATCATATTATCGATAAATGAATGATCGATAATGTGATCGATAAATGGTGACAAAATCAATGTACAGAACGAGTATAGTGTATTACCATTTATCGGACTCTTCATCGATAACTGTTTTATCGATCATGTGATCGATAAATGCACTCTGGCTTTGGTTTTCTTTATCTGTTACTTGTTCGATTATCTTATGTTATCAATCAAGTGATCGATAATTAACTGTAAACTTGTATAACTTCTACGTTAGCGATAATCGATCATTTTATCGATCAACGGATTATTGAACAACTTATCGATCAAAATCTCATTTAAATTACTGGTTTGCACTGACATTTTATCTGATAGCTTATCGATAAATACTGATCGATCAAATAATCGATCAACATACTGAACTACTTAAATTTAACTTTGTTATCATCAAAACCATAATCCTAACACTTACTTATTTTATACTACATTAATTAATAGGAAGTCAAATAAAATTTTTCTTAGTTCTATGATCCTTTGCATTAACAAAGGGATATATCAAGATAGTGTGTATAATCTAGATTATTCTATTTTGATTAGCAAGTTAGAAAAGTCTATAAGTCAGTTTGATTTTTTGACGACAAAAAGGCTTCTTCAACTTCAAGTGATGTCTCTTTAAATTTAATTAAATAGTGTAACATCTGTCGTTTTATCCCTTTTAGTATGCATTTAGAAGTGATATGGTTCAAGCGAGTCATTAATTTGATCTTATAGATTCAAATCTTGCATTTTAGTTGTCGGGTGACTATTCATTTGATAATTCCAATTTTATGGTTTAATTTTGAAAATTATAACTAAATATAGAAAACTAGTATGGAGGTGATTCAAGTCTACATTTAAAACTAGTTCTCTACAGAGGAAAACTATGTTCTAGTTCGTTCCACAAATTAGACAAACTTAGAACTGTTCACTTGGTAAAAATTGTAGGGTTAAGGTGCAATTTTAACAACAAAGTTTACCCTAAGGGGCATTGGGCACCATAAAGTTTATTAAGGTGCAAAAATATACATGAAGTTGTCAAAAAGGAGCATCTGGCACCATGCCATTAACGTCCGTCAGTTTACCGTTAGAGGGGCCCAAAAAGTCAGTTTTAAGGTGCATTTTTAACAACAAAGTTTGCATCAAGGGGCATTAGGCACCATGAAATTTACTTGGGTGTAAAAATATACATGAACTTTGTAAAAGAAAAAAAATAACAAAATTCTTCAACCTTCATAAACATCCATTAATTTTATTCTTTTAGATCTCACCAAATGCTATATTTTCTCTCCATCAATTTTCACTTCCAAGTCGATCCATCTTTCTCTCATCATAGTCAACACGTATACTCTTTCTGTCATGTCGTTTTCTTAGCCTCCAAGCCTTTTATATGTATTTAAGCAAAATACATCTTTCCCTTCTAGGATATGAGGTTTATTGCTTGCATCCCAGTACTACCTCCAGTCCTTAATATAGGATGCAATGGACTAATTTGAGGAGATTAAAAATAAATAAATAAATTACTTTAAAATATTATATTTATTGTTTTTCTCCAAATTAATTTTCTTGGCTTGTAAACTAATATATAATTTAATGATGCATATAAATATTTTAGAGAGATCATGTACTATATGCTATTGCGTCAAATAAATAAATAATATAATATTTAAAGTAATTTATTTATTTATTTTGACCTCCTCAAATTAGTCCATTGTATCCTATATTAAGGACTGGAGGTAGTACTCGGGTGCAAGTAATGAACCTTATATCTTAGAAGGGAAAGATGTGTTTTGCTTAAATACATATAAAAGGCTTGGAGGCTTAGAAAACGACATGACAGAGAGATTGTGCGTGTTGACTATGGTGAGAAAAAGATGGATCGGCTTGGAAGTGGAAATTTATATAGAGAAAATATAGCATTTGGTGAGACCGAAAGAATAAAATTAATGGATGTTTATGGAAGTTGAAGAATTTTGTCATTTTTTTCCTTTTACAAAGTTCATGTATATTTTTACACCCAAGTAAATTTCATGGTGCCTAATGCCCCTTGATGCAAACTTTGTTGTTAAAAATGCACCTTAAAACTGACTTTCTGGGCCCCTCTAACGGTAAACTGACGGACGTTAACGGCATGGTGCCAGATGCTCCCTTTTGACAACTTTGTGGTGCCCAGTGCTTCTTAGGGTAAACTTTGTTGTTAAAACTGCACCTTAACCCAAAATTGTATTATCCAGATTTCTTATCTTAAATTTCAAAATTCATAACTTTTAACATGCACATCTTATTAGAGTGATCTATCACTTCATTTAAGCTTAAGATGTGTAATATATGGTCACCAAATTTCAAGGGCAAATTCTATCATTTGATTTATCAAAGTGCTGGTACAATTTCACAGCTCCAAAAGTATCTTTGGCATCCTCAATTAGTCAAACATTTAAATCATGTTGACTAGTAAAACATGAAAATCCATACTCGTATCTTCTTATACACAATTACACATGCCAAAAGGATCAGACATACTTTTATTACGTAAATGGCATGTTCTTACAATCATTCTCATATATGGAGAATTACCACATAACATAATAACCCATCTACCTTTTCAATTCTCCTCATCAATCTTCTTACTTTACTTCATGCATTCATCCTCTATGATCTTTATAGCTATGATGGTTGGGTAAGGAAGGGTGAGATTTGAGAGAATATAAGTAGCAAACATACCTCTCAACCATGCAAGGCATAGTTGGCATTACATAACATGCTTGTAAATTTATCATTTTCATAACACAATGGCATGTTTGGAAACCATCATACATCAACTATAAAACACATAAGCCTATAACATATTTCAAACATATTCATATATAAAAATGCATGATTTTATATGGTCACATGACATAACAAGCATATCTATTCATTCAAGCAAATATTGCATATAAGAGTAAGGTAAAGTTTGCTACCTTAAAGCTTGACATTCTTTTTCTTGCTTTCTTTTCTTCCAATAATTGAAGTTACTTGAACAACCTTCCCATTCATCTTTCTTAAGCTCTCATGGCTCTAAATACATAATCACACTATGCATTTTGCCTATTAGAGCCATGGTAACAGGTAATGTTAACTTGCTCTCTTTAAACCCTTAACCTTAAACTTTAATTTTCAGATCTTTAAGCCAATCCTTCTAAAATTATTTTTACATGCTAACCCTACATAATTTTGCATGTAATATCTATTTCCAAGCTCAAAATTAATAAAATCCATTCACTTCCCAATAAACTAGCCTTGGCCAAAAGTTTAGGGTTTTAGGACAAGAATGTCATTTTGATCTCCAATGCTTCTAAAACCATTTTCTTATCTTTAACCTACACAATTTTTTATTTTAAACACATTGAAAGCATTAAAATCAACAAATTCAATCTCTATAAAAAAAAAAACCTAGCCTAGCCGAAATACATAAGGAATGAAGGAGGAAAAATTAAATTTCTACTAACATCATTAGCAACATCGAACAACTTAAAAATAACATGTCTTACCTAAATCCCAAGCTTGGTTTCTTGATTTTTCATCACTTGATCCCTTGTTCTCTTCTCTTTTCCCTCTTGCTAACAAATATTTTAGAGGGATTTAGAAACCATAGCATACATTTAATATGAAAACCAACACTAGAGATGGATTTAGGGCCAGAAATTACGTAAGATTTGTTGTTGTTACTTAATTTTCCCCCTTTTCTTCTTTCTTTCCTCTTCCCTTATCAATTTCATTTTCTCTTTCTCCTTAAGATCTCTTGGCCAAAAAATTCATATAAAATGAAAGGGAAGGGATATTTATACTTATAAGATTTAATTCCATTGAATAAAGGTTTCAAGTCCACCTCCTTTGGAAATTCATATTTAATTCCTCAAAACTTAACACTTAATCTTACATCGAATTACGAGTATGATATGGCATTCTTATGGACTATATTGCATAATTGCTTGAAATTATCTTTTAGAAACTCATTATTTTAGTCATGTATTTCATCATATGGCCTTGAAAAATTAACCACCAATAAATATGCATCATGTGGAACCATCTTAGGGATAAAGAAGGGAAGAAAATGGCTTCTCTCATACTTTAATTTATTTTACTACGGCACACTGGAAAAATTATGTTGTATTGGGTTTATGGGTAGATTTCCTAAAGTATACCCTCTAGGAGGCTCAAATAATTATCTTTTCACTTTTGTCCTGTAGTTCAAAAATATATCTCATCATTTATGAGTTCAGATGGCATCACGATGATGAGTATATGAAGAAAATGACATTCATAAATTTGTCCTCTCTTTAGGAAAAACAAGTAACTTTATATCAACTTTGTCTTTATAAAATAGCTTTTGATACTTCCTTTCTTCATAACATTTGTCCCTTATGATTAAGAATTCCTCTTTATTATAGAGAAATTCCACAATTTATCTCAAGACAAGACTTGGCTTGGAAATACCTCATTTGAATTTCTCAAAAAATGCCTTTATTTGGCATAAATAGGCTTTTAATATTTTTAAAGCAAACTTTCTCATTTCTTGGGGATCAAAATATTTTTATAAAATCACATTAATACTCAAATAATTTATCCCCATTCTCAACCAATTAATTGAAGCCTTCTCATATTTTAAATAAATGGATTTGAGTAAATATTATGAAATAAAACAAAATTCTAAAAATTCCTTAAATTCACTTTTTGAGGTATTTCTATCATTTTAAACCTCAAAATGGGCCTTAAAACACTATTTCTTATTTTTTTTAGAAATTTTCAAGATTTTCTAGGCATATTTTCTATCACTACCTCTATCGGCTTGAAACCTTTAATAATTAAAATTCTACCCTTGCTCGGGCTTAACTTCAAAAATCATCTCATTGAGGTTTCTAATATAAACTTTAGCTTATATTCATCTTTATTTGTCATACTTAGGTCTTGAGACTGTTAGAATCCATAGGTTTATTCTTACTTCAGCTCCTAAAAATTTTCACTTTGAAGTTTAGTCCTTGATGACCACTCCATTTTTCCCTGATATATCTAGGACTTTTGCTCAAAGAGGCTTAGTATCCTACTAATTTTACTCTTATTCTTGAACTGATAGGCCCAACATTTGGGATGTTACAAATAGCAAACTGTCTCTTCAACTTTAAAGAAACCTTTTCAAATTTTGAGTCATCCAATAACAGAGCAAGAGCAAAAAAAAGTTTAGGAAACATAAAATGGGCTAATGCAAGAGATTTTAATGAAGCAAATGAAAATGGAAGTAACATTCAATCTTTTATAGTCTAAATCATCATCAAACAACATCAACACACAAGCACACATATCAAACACATAATAAGGGCAAGTTTAGTACGTTATGTCTTTAAGTTTTCTTTTTGGTCCCTTTGCCTCTAACCATTTAGGTTGCCTGCTCAACCTTTTTCATTCATCTTTCTTGATGTCTCATGGCCCTAAATACATTAGCACACAATATCATTCACTCATTAGAGCCATGATCACAATCAACATCAATACTTTACTCTTTTTAAGCCACATTGACTTTTAACTTTTGAGCTTGATTTCTAATCTTTCTAAAATTAATTTCACATGTTATTACATCATAATTTTGCATGTAGAATCTATTTCCAGGCTTGAAATTATCAAAATCAACATTCTCTCTACTCAAACTAGTTTGGCCAAAAATTATAAAGAGTTAGGGGGAGTTGATTTCAAATAATTTTCATCCCAAGACCACTTGATTCTTACTTTTTTCTTCCTCTTGATCATTAATCTAACATCAATCAATCTTTTTCATAGTTTAAACAAAATTTAGTAGCATATCATCTTAGGGTTTCATGCTTCCAAATCTCATCAAACACTATAGCCAAGCTTTGTAAGACATAGAGTAACTTAAACTACATTAAAAACCATGATCTTACTTTCTCTTGAAGCTTGGATTTTCCTAGGACATAAAGCTCTTCTTCTTCTTCTTTTTCTCTCTAAAATTTCATGCTCTCCTTTCTCTTTCTCTCTTGGTCAAAAGGGTATTTGTGGACAAATTTCGGCCTTGGGTTTCCTATTTTGCCCTTAAAATTTCCTTAAAATTACAACGGTCTTATGGCTTGATCTCTTACCATTCATTCAAACCTCTTACCATGTACTTAAATCCCTTGCCATGCTATTTGATCTCTTGCCACATTTGCCACCTAATACACATGTGATCATAAAATAATATTTTATTACAACTTAATTTCTTCTAATTATACCCTTAGACAAATTGAATAATTTCTTCCATGTCCCCTCATTAAATTAACATTAAAATAAGGAGCAAAATAGAAAGAAATTTGTGGTCCCTCTAGGTATTTTACCATTCCTCTACCTATTTTACAATTTTACTCCGTATTAGGTATTTTTCTAGGTCCTAACTCACCCAATATCACTGAGATAAGTTTTGGCACCCTTTTTTCATCTCAAATAACTACACATGGCATTAGAATAATTCCACCAATAGAAAGCTTTTTGGTGGCATCAAAATGAAGAGGAGAAGAGAGGATTGGAAGGCCTCCTTAAGAAGCTTCCAATTATCCGATCTGATTTGGCTCTTATCAGTTCTTTTTCTTTTTCCATATGCCTTCTTGAAATTTCTAGCCAAGCACCATCTAAGAGCAGAAGAGAGGAAAATAGCCAGCTCTATTGACAGGCTAGTCAACCTCACTGAGTCATGCAATAGAGATTTTATTGTACTAGGTAGACAGACGACTGTCTAATCTCTACCCTCACTGTATCCTGCTTTTTCTACTGTCTTTAAATATCCCTTGGTGATTTAGATCATGACTCAGATCCTTCATAACAGCATCATAAAATGCATTTGACGACTCAACAAGCTGACTCAACACTTTCATTAACAACTTTTAGATATTTCTTTGATTTTGTTTCTTTTTTAGGGAACATTAAATAATTAATATTTGACTAGATCATTTTAAATAATCCAAAGGTCCAAAAATTCATTTGTCTATACCATAAACTTTCTTTAATTTGATGGAAATTCTTTGAATTTTTATAGCCTATAACTCAATTCGTTGGTATTTGTTTTTGAATTTCTTGTAAAAATGCCCCTAAATGGCATAATCGAGTTTTAAATATTTTTAAAGCCAATTTTCTGGCCTTTTGCTGATAAGACTAATTTTATAATTATTTTAGCCTCTTAAATCATGAGACTCTATTTTGCCTCATTTTTCTGAAGCCTCCGTATAGCTCTAATAATGAGTTATAGCTATATACCTCAAAATGAGCCATAATTTTAAAAATTCCTTTAAAGTCATCTTGGGGGTATTTTCTTATTCTCTTTATAAAAAGGCCTTAAAATGCTGTTTTTCAATTTTTTTGAGATTTTTCTAGAATTTTCTAAAGATTTTCCATGGTTAACCTTTTTTACCCAATACTTTTTAAAATTATGATTTTGCCCTGATTGGGCTGAACCTTATAAATTACCTCATTGAGGCCTCTTACATAGCCTTTGACTCGTAACTAAACTCTTTCTCATTTTTGGGTTTTGAGACTTCGCTAGAGTCTCTAACTTTATTTACACTTTAGCTCCTAGGACCTTTCAAATTTACCGTTTAGTCCATGAAGACCTTTTAATTTTCCTCTCACATTTATAGGGCTCCTACTCAAAGGGACTTAATAGCCTACCCATCTTAGGTTAATCCTTATATTTCTAGATCCAAAATTTGGGATATTACAATTTTTACATTTAAAACTCATCCTTGGTCATCATCTTCCTAAAGAGATACTATTCTTACTCTTATAGCTCAATGACTTTACTTAGGCTCAGTCTATTATGGCTTAGGGATCTAATGCAATCTACCGTAAGCCTCTTTAAGATCTACTATAGAATACTATAACCTGCCCAAGCCATATTAAGATCTTTGAGAGACTCTAGACCACTATATTGAGTCACAAAATGAATCACCTCCACTCAGCTGGTAATTTGAATGATTATTTCCCAAGAATACTCACAAATGCAAGTATTGCTCTCCTAGGCCTTACTAGTAACACCTTAATTTAGAACTATATGTGGAGCCAAAACTTACTAGTAACACCTTAATTTAGAACTATATGTGGAGCCAAAACTTACTAGTAACACCTTAATTTAGAACTATATGTGGAGCCAAAACATAGTTAAATGGAACCATATTGCATAGCATTAGACTTAGAAAATCATCCTTTGAAAAATCACTTTCTCGGGTTACTATTCACTTGATAACCATGAAACTAACCTTGTATCGAAGCTTATGTGACCAACATAGATGGTTTCTCCTTGATTGCACTTCAAGAAAATAATTGGCAAGAGTTTTCCCTAGTTTGGCTGAAAATGTGAGCTTGTGAGGGAGGGAGATGGCTAATTATAAGCCAAACCTTAATTGTTTACTATTCAAGATCATACTAATTACCATGCTTATGTGTCATATCCCTATGCCTTCTTGCTTGATTTCCATCCTTAATTTAAATCCAAATGGAATTGATTTTTTGAAGTCAAAATCCTCTCTATACTTGGCTTGACAAGTGGCATGTTAATCCTCTCAATTCATAGCTTGACAAATAGCAAAATGTGGGCCAAGTAAAAGTCAAGGAGATTCTTTTCAATGTATCAGTATACTTTGTACGGAAATTAATTTCTATTTCACAATTACAGTATCCTAGCCACTGTAATTATTTTTTATCAGATCCATAATATATTCTTATCATTTTTCTCTTCCCAAAAAGCCTTCCTTTGTTACCATTACAGTTTTCTATCAATGGTAAAGAAAGAAAACTATTTTAATTTTCATAGTGATTTCTTTACATGAGAAGATATTTCTAGAATTTCTGAACGTTTAAGGGGCTTCTTTTTACTTCATAATCTCTTATAATTCCTAGGGATACCTTATGAATTTTTCAAAATTTAATTATTCTTAAAAGTATTTATTTGGAATTTTTCAAATAAAAGTCTCAATTTGGCTTAAATAGCCCTTAAATTCCTTTATAGTTTATCTAAGGGTAATTTGGGAATAAAATCACATATATACTGTCATATAATTCTGAAAGTACATTATCCCTATTTTTTCTTAATTTTGTGAGATTCAAAAATATTTTCAATAATTAATTTTTAACCAATTTTTTTTAATTAGTTAAACTTCCATAATTACTGAAAATTCAGTAATAATTATTTCCCATTATAATTCTAACTTTTTGAGACTAATATACTATCCAGGGGGCTTTTCCCTATTTTTCATAACTATCTAATAATTTTTGGAAATTTTCAATATATTTCCAAAATTACATAAATAGCCCATAACTTTTAGAAATTATACTTTTGCCCCGATACTAACTTAACTTTAAGAGTTGTGTCATCTCATTTCTTCCTATGATTTTGGCCCTTAAGTGTCTAGGAACGTCCTTACTCTTATTACCAAATTACTAGGTGTGACAAGAATGGCCCATGTGATTGATTGAAACAAAGAAGAAACAATAATGTTAAAAATCAAAGAAAAAGGGGTTTATATGAGTATATTGTTGAGCAATAGTGTTTATGCATTGTATTATTAGTAATATGGAATATGTTTATACTTGGATTGATAGGCATTATACAAAAAAACAAGGAGGAGCATTAAATTCTTAAAGAGGCCGAATTATACACGTGAATAAGAGGTAGCATTGAACTCATAATTTGATTGCTTTCTTGCTTGCTTAAATATATTTATGTTACTTGATTTATGTTGTCATGATGTGATTGAGCAAGTTATATGATTAGGTGTGAATTTCTATGTCAAATTTGTCTTGGCAATATGTAATGCGGAATGGCATAATGGTTGATTTATGGCTTTTTTTCCATGGCAAATGAAATGCATATAAAATGTTGCATGATAACTCTATTTTCAATGTAACATGTCGCATCTTGCATAGCATGATAAGCATGATAATTGTGATTCATTTTTACTGAGATTTCCTATAAAATCTCATTCCTTTATGTTCAAACATTCACCAAATAGGGGTCAGACCAAGAAAGAGAAAGGCCAGGAGAGGATCTTGGGAGAGAATTGGGTTTATGTACATTTGAAGAATATTTTGCAATTATGCATGAATTATTGTGGATTATAACTTTGATGACTTTTAAGGGGTGTAAATTGTGAAGAATGACTTATTATATGCTGCGAAATGTGGCTGAATTATATTTGGAATGGTTATGGTTTATTTTGACAAGTTTTGCATAAAAAGGATGAAAGTTGACCAAATTAAGGGCAAATTTTGACCCCATAAAATTTTGAGCTAATGATGGAGTTTGGTTTTGAAGCTTAACAATCTAATAGATAATATTTTTAGCTTTAAAATGAGTGGTATTTCATGAAATTTGGAGTTTTGTACAAAAGGTTATGTCCTTCCAAATTTGGGCAAAAATTATGAAAAAATGGAAAAATTACCAAATGAACAATGCAACTTGATGTTAAACTGGACACACATGAACTAGGTTCATACTTTGAATGTATTTTGCTCTTTAAAGAGCCCATTGTAAGCTTTAAGTAGGACTTGGAACCATATCATTTTGATTTTTTTGGAATCAGTTATAATTTTTTAAAGTTCAGAGAAATTTAGGGTGACAATGAATAGTAATCCAAGAAAATAAATTTAAAAATTCAAAATTCTCCAACCTAATAACTGGGGAAATGGTTCTAAATGTTCCCACTTGATATAAAATTAGGTAATAAAGTAAGGTGTGACAATCCTCACATAACATATGTCACATGCTGAAAAATTTACCCAAATATTGGAAGTTAAAAATTGAGTTGAGGGCCAATATAGAAAGTAAATAGAAGGATGAAACAACTTTTGATATAAAACTTAGATAGGGTTCGGATGGATATTTTTGAAATTATCAGTCTAAAAAGGGCAAAATAAGAAAATCTGAGAAAAATTCTAAAAAATTCTCAAAAAATGGTAAAAAGATAAATAAGAGGTTTTTAAACCTTAACTGTGGCCCTGAAGGTGAAAATAACATAAAAATAGCTTATTACAGAATTTCTTGAAAGCAGAGGTTTTTTGAGAAAAATAGTAAAAATTGAGCCAAAAAAATTATTTTAAATATGTAGAGGGCTCAATAATTTCTAGAAAAATGTGGAGTAATTATCTAAATATTTAATTGCATTTATAAAATTGATTCCAAGACCTGAAAGTATAGGAATTGATTTTAGAAAATTTATTACCGAAGTCTTACTGATAAAGCCCTATTTTAGAGGAAATTCAAAATAAATAGTTAGAGGTTGAAATAAATTCAAAAATAAATTCTAGATAGAGAAAGAAGAATGGGAGAGAAAGGCCAAGTAATCCCATGCAAGATCAAACTCTAAAACAAGGTATGATCATGGTTTTTGATGTAGTTTTCATTATATTTGTTGTTGTTGAGCTTGGTCATAGATTTTAATGATTTTTGGGAGCTTGAAACCCTTGGAGGGTATGTTGCACGAAATTATGAAGAATAGGAGAACATGAAATTGATGTTAAAATAATGTTTAACTGCTTGAAAAGGATTAAAAATCGAGTGCTTTTATGTTGAAATTGGTTGAAATTCATGATTATATAACTTGAGTAATATTCCGGTCAAGGCTAGTTCATAGGGAAGGAGTTTGATTTTGATTATTTTGAGCTTGGAAATGGATTCTACATGTAAAATTGTGTGGGAATAGCATGTGGAATTAATTTTAGAAAGGTTAGAAATTAAGCTTAAAAGTTAGAAGTCAATATAGTTCAAAGAAAACAAAGTATTGATGTTGTTGATTACTATGGCTCTAATGAATGAATAGAAATGATGTGTTGGTGCATTTAGGGATATGAGACATGAAGGAAAATGAATGGCAAAGGTTGAGCAAGCAACCTTAATGGTTGGAATCAAAAGGGAGCAAGAAGAAAGCTTAAGGATACAAGGTAGTGAACTTACCTTACTTGTATGCTTGATGTGCATGTTTGTGTGTTGATGTGCATTATGTGATTGGATGATATTATAAGATAGTGATGCAAGTGTATGAAACATTGAGCAAGAGAATATGTTATGAGTAAGCATGAGTTAGATCAAGTAAGTATATCATACACTTGCATCCATCTTGCATGCATTGATGGTAATGTTTACTTCTGAGATTCTCCCGAATCTCACCCTCCCTTAACCAACTATAATAAGTGATAATAATCAAGCAAAGGATGCATGAAGTGGAAGTAAGGAAAGAGAAAAATAATTGAGGAAATTTATTGGATTACGTTTTACAATTTTTATGTTCATGTATGATATCAACATGTCATTAATGTTATGTGATGTTAAATAATGATGATGGCATGTATAGCTGACTATGATGATGCATGGGACGGTTAATGCATGAATAGAATGAGATTATGTATACAAAGAATTAATTATGAATTGTTAATGCAAGTTAGGTAGATAAAGCATCCCTATAGGAGCCACCCCGTGAAATTTGGTATGGTTAAATTACACATATGAACTTTAAAATAAGTGATTGATCACTTAAAATAGATGTGTATGCTAAGAGTTATGTTTGATCAAAGTTAGGGTGTCACATCCAGTAATATGGCATTTAGGAATAGGGATATTCCTAAATAATTAAGGGTAAAAAATGACAAGGAGAAATAGAAGAATTTTGGTGGAAAATAATTATTATAATTTTCCAAGCCAATTATGAAAAGTTTGACTAATTAAGGAAAATTGGTCAAGAATAATTATGGAAAAATATTTCCAAGCCACAAAAAATTAAGAAAAAAATAAGGACAATGTTCCTTGAGAATTATATGGGATTATAAAATTGGTTTTATGACGAAATTGCCCTCAGAGAAATTACAAAGGAATTTAAGGGCGATTTAAGCTAGTTTAAGGTCCTTTATTTGGAAAATTCCAAATAAATATTTTTAAGGAGAATAAAAATCCTAAGAAAATTCCTATGATATCTCAAGGAATTATAAGAGATTATGGAATTAAAAGAAGACCCTCAAGTATCCAAGATTTTTTCCAATTCCTTTGAAAAGTGGAAAAATCACTAAAGAGAAGGAAATTAGTTTTCCTTTTATTTAATTATTGGGAAATTAAATTTGAGAAGATAAAAATTAGGAGAATAATTTATGGATTTGAAAGAAAATAATTACAGAGGCCAGAGTACTGTAATTATAGAAAAGAAGTTAAACCCGGAATAAAAGTGCATCGATAAAGTGTTAATCAGAGTCTTGCACTTTGCTTGGCCCATAAGTTGCCACTTGTCAAGCCTTCAACGGATGGTAATTAAAGCTTTCCAAGTGTCAAGCTACCGATTGAGAGGATCCTGACTTTGGAATTTAATTACATTATGATTTAAATTAATTAAGAGAGAGAATTAAGACAAAGTAAGATTTGACACTTGGCAAATCATTAATGATGGTTGGTGGGATATTTTGTGAACATTAAGGAGCTTTTCCTCCGCCTAAATCAGATCGTATTTCATCCAAGGCATGAAGAGAGGGAAAAAGAGAGAGCTTGAAGGGAAATCAAGAAAAAAGCAAGCATATTTGATCTTCCAACTAAGATCCAAGCTTGGTAAGTTGTCTTAAGATGTTCCTTGCTTTGTTTTATTGCTTTGTATGGTTGAAATTTCTAGTTTTCCCTCTTCATTTAGAGCTGGCCGAAATGCTTTTGGGGCAGGGGAGGAAGTTTTATGGTCCAATCTTGCTAGAACACTTCAAAGTATGGTAGATCTTAGTGGTTACAAGTGGTTGTAGGTTGATTTTGGAGTGTTTCCTTGGTTGTGTTGCTTAAGACCCATTTCGGCCAAAGCAAGATATGAACTCTAGGATGTGTTTTTCAAAGTTTTGAGGCTTCCATTGTGTTCAAAATGGAAAATAGTGTAGGGTAAACCTAAAGAACAAGAGTTGGAAGCCATAGAATCAACGTTGCAATTTTTGGATTTTTAACCCTAATGGTTCAGTTAAGCTGAAATTGAAAGAAAGAAATTTATTTTGTTAAATCCAAATAGATATTTGGAATCTACATGAAAAATCATGTAGGAATGAGTCAAGAGGGAATTTTTAGGGTTAAAGGAAATAAACTCTAAAAATTCAAGAATAAAGATTGAAGCTTTAAGGGGTTTAGGAATTACTTGAGTTATGTTATTGATTCTTATATGAAATGGTTGATGATTCTTACTGTCCTTTTTGTGGATTGCCATACTAGGGTTTGGCATTTATGGAAGCAAGAAAGAAGAACAAGAAAATCAAAGAGCATTGGATTAAGGTAGTAAGATTTAATTAACCTTAATGTTGAATGTTGCATTGATTGCTATGCAATTTCATGTGATATTATGTGGTTGAACTAAATGATGATGATGATGATGATTGTGTAGCTATACTCCTTGCTTTATGTGCCTTGGCTATTGCATGTTAGAGTGCTACATGTATGAGGTAAAGTAGTTCCCTGTTAATAGTAAAAGGTTGAAATGCTTGTAATTGATGCATGTTAATGTTTTGATTGATTGATCTTGCTACTAGGATTTCTTAAAATCTCATCCCCTAAATACAATTTAACATTTTAGGGCCTGAATCTCCCAAGGGCAAGCTGCAGATTGGAGGCTAAATTATGGTGTCACACCATAAAAATTCGTGGACTTTTGGTTATGTATAAATATCAGTGGTTGGTGCTGTAATCTCTAAGCAGGATGTCCATTTAGGGTCATGTTTTATTAAGTTACCAAATGAATTTCAACACGAAATTTGGTATACTTAAATTTCACATCCTGAGCTTCAAATTGATAGGTAGCACGTTAAAAATGGCTAACTACATGATTTTTAATGATTTTTTAAAGTTAAGGTTCAGAACCTGGAAAAAGGATTTTTGCCAAATAGACAGAGGTGAATTTCACAAAAACCTGACAATTTTTCAAATGGAATTGGTTCATAAGATTATTTTTCCTTGAAATAGAATTCAAAGATATTTTTATGGAATTTTGAACCACTCCATTTTGATTTTTCTAGATTAAGTTATGAATTTTTGAAGTTGGGCCAGAAAACTGGATTTTTACCTGATGAACAGTAAAAATCCGAAAATCAGTGTTTTTCATGGATTTTTGAGCCCAAGACCATCTAATGTGGTCTAAAATGGTTTTAATTAAATCTTAAGCAGATCTGATAGTAAGTTGTGACATAGGGTAGAGAAACTGGAGTGTACTGTTTTAACTGAATGAACAATAAACTTCAACAAATAAATTGCACGAATTGGCAAGGCTTAAGTTTAGTTTTATATTTTTTCCTTGTAGAGAATTGAAAGAGCTTTAAATAGAATTTTAAACCACCCTAATACAAGTTTTCTATAATTAGTTATGATTTTTTCAAAGTTAGACTAAAAATTTGAAATTTAATTAGTGAACAGTACCCCAAGAACCAATTAAAAATTTTCAATCTATGGGCTTGTTTCATGATCTGCTTGAACCATAACACTTCTAAATGCATACTCTGAGGGATTAAAGGAAGGATGTTTCAGAAGGCATTCGAGATTGGAATCCCATTTGTTAGATACAGTTAATGTCAGGTCAAATCAAAATTGCAAAAGCAGAAGTGCAAATTGTAGAACAAATAAAAGAGGCTCAACAAAGAGATCAGCTTGCAGATATTTTCAAAGCCAAAATACTATGAAATGAGACAGGGGATCATAAGATAACTCTTGAAGGAATTTTAAAGTATAAAAGAAGAGTTTATGTTCCTTCTAAGGCTGATGTTAAGGGACAAATCAAGAAGAGGCCCATAAAAATAAATACTCTATTCATCTAGGCATGACCAAGATGTACTAAGACCTCAGGGAATCATTTTAGTGGCATGGTATAAAGAGGGATATAACAGATTTTGTTTCAAGGAGTCTCACATGTCGAAAAGTAAAGGTGGAACATCAAAAGCCATCAGGACCCTTATAACCTTTGAGTATCCCAGAGTGGAAATGGGATAGTATTTCTATGGACTTTATAATGGGATGACCCTAAACATCATCAGGCTTTGATGCGATTTGGGTGATTGTAGATCATCTAACGAAGCCAGCTCATTTCTTAGTAATAAAGAAAGAGTACCAACTAGAGAAGCTAGAAAAAATATAGGTCAAGGAAATTGTGAGGTTACATGGAGTGTCCAAAACAATTGTTTTTGATAGAGATCCCAAATTGTGTAGGAATGGCCCAAGAGATTGATGGAAACAAACAGGAAATAATTATGTCAAAAATAAAGGAAAAAGAGGTTTAATTGAATTTAAGGTTGAACATTAATATATATGCTTGGATTATTGGCAATTTAGAATGTGTTTATGCATGAATTGATAGGCATTGTGCAAGAGAACAAGGAGGAACCCAAAGAAGTTGAGGATGTTGAAATTGTGCATTAAAAAAAGAGGTAGCATGGAATTCACAATTTGTAATGTTAACTTGCTATGTGCTATGTTATGTTTGAGATTATTTGATGAAATTGACATGCTAGTTGATTGCATTGTATGCTTTGGCATCATGTATTAACATGTTGTTTATGATTGAATTGTGATGATACTTGCATGGCATATGATGTTCATGAATCTATATGTAACCTACCTTGCATGCTTGACATTATTATTGTAATTCCTGCTACTGAGATTTCTATGAAATCTCATTCCTCTCAATGTACAAATAATCAATAGGAACCTCAAGTGATGTGTCCAAGGGCAAGGAGATGGTATTTCCATGAAGGAATTATGATATGGAATCATATAGAAGTTATTTGAACCTTATGTGTATGTTTTGTAATTATTATGGATGGTTATGCATTATTGTGAACTATATTGTATTAATGATTAATGATTAAAGTAATATACACATGAATAGTTGGCCAAGGAATGATGTTTCAGCATATGCTATGTCCTTTGAAATGGTCATATAGATTGAAAGGAGAAGAAAAACCAAGAATGGTAACTTAAAGGGATAAAGGTTGACTTTTCAAAGGTAAAGTTTGACCAATGAAATCTTGTGCAATTGGTTGAGTATGGAGCTAAAATTTGACAAGCTTATAGAGCTCATTTTTAGCTTTAAAACAAGTAGTATTTCATCAAAGTTGGAGTTTTGTACAAAAAGTTATGCTCTTCTAAAGTTGGGCATAAATTTTGAGAAAATGAAAAATGACCGTATGAATAGTACTATTTTGAACTAAAGCTAGGAATGATGGATGAGTTCTGGATGCTAATGAGTTTTTTACCTTTAAATATCATGTCAAGAGATTTCTATAGAACTTAGAACTACCTCATTTTGATTTTTTCAGAATTAGTTACAAATTTTCAAAGTTTGGACTTTGCGAGGGTTACAATAAATAGTAACCCAAATTCAAGAAATTTTAAAGTTCAAAATTTTCTAACTTAAGGCCATAAGAAATGATCTAAAATGGTTCTAATTGAGATAAAATAAGGTTTGAAAGTAAGGTGTGACATTTTTGGTGTCAAAGTAAAGGTTCTAGCAAATGTGTAGTATGCTCTAATTATGTGTCAAGCTTGTTATAGATGAAGGTTTTGACTATTGTTCGGTGAATGCTATGCTAGTAGTGCACTATGTGGTACTATATAGCATTATGTGCATTGTGTTGCTTTGAATTATATTGTTTGTTTGGTTTACTGTGTCCTGAGGAAAGAGTGAAAACTGTTAACCAGAGGATGCCTGGGGAACCGTACCCAAACTGGTATCACCTACTAGTAGAAAATCTCGACGATCTTGCTCCTCCACTGGGGCGTTATCAACCACCTAATGAGATTAAGGATACTCATTTGGAAGTAAACTCAAATCAAATTATAGAGCTACAGGAGGATAAGGTAGGGTCTAGTACATAGCCGGCTGATTTGACCAAGTTTTACTGCATTAATTCATGTCCAATTGCATGTTTTTAGAGGAATTAATTGGTTTAAAATGCATGTTTTGATGTGAATTGTAGTAATCTATATTTGTGGGTTTAAATTCTCATTAAGCACTTTGTAAGGGTAAAATTGTCAAATTGTGCATCATTTTAATTAATCATCATTTATAAAATTGAATTAGATATTACAAGTGCTTAAATCGATTTTCAAGTCAAGGGTCAAGCAAAAGATATCTTTAAAGGACCTAAGTTTGAGGAAATTTACAGTTAAGGCCCAACGAATTTCAGGAATTCCAGAAAAGGCCCAATTAAATACAGCTGTTCGTTTTGACCATTTAGTCACAACGAACTGTATATTTAGTCATGACGAAAAGGACACTGACACAGAATTAGGTTTTAAACCTCAGATTGTGATTTTGGGAAATATACCACGTGAGCCAGCCACCATTCACCGTCCAGACTCCCTTTTTCGTCTCCCAGGGTTCTTCAAGGATTCTCGAGGTTGTCCTACCGATTTCCACCCTTTTCTACCCCTTTTCCACCTTAGTCCATCAGTTTTCTACATCATTTATCTACCATCTTCATTTTCTATGGCTGGTGCTATGATTTCAGAGCTTGGAGGAGCTGTTTCTGAGGTTATGAGAGGCTAGACGTTTTGCTTTGAGGAGTTTTGATGAGACCCTGAGATTGGGACTTAATTTGGGGAGTTTTACTTCATCTTTTCCATTACTTTAATAACATTTCAGTTGCTCTTGGTTAGAAATTTTGTATTGTTGTTAAAGCTGAACTTTATTGTTATTATCTTGTTATTTTGGATTAGATTTTGAGAATTTATGCCTTGGTATTCGTTGTGTAATGAGAATTCTGTATTTAATCTTGTGAATTTGATTGGTTTCAATCCAAGTTTAGTTTTGATTAATTATGGTACCTTGATAGCATAATTGTTTATTGTGTTCAAGTTGTTGTTACCATTGCATCAATCTCACCAATTGTTCGTTCGACAAGGTGGTTTGTTCTGTTTTGAGTCTTTGGGTCAAGGGTTTCATTAACATACTAATTTACCTAAGTTTGGAAGGTTTTCTAAACTAGCTAAGATTGGTTTTAAGTAAACTCCCTGCATATTTTAAAGTGATGAAGGCTTAATCAATTCTCCAAGGGGCATTTTTATCACACTGCTTGAAAAAAGACTTTTAATGTCACCAAATAACGGTGGTTAATTAGAAAAACGACGTGGAAAAAAAGGCGGTGGTATTTTTGTAAATATGTTGGTTAAGTTTTGATTTTCCACAGCAGTATTGAGAAAATCGCCATGAAAAAATTTAAAATAACCCTATAGCAGGTTCATTTTCTCTCATTTTCATAGTTTTGTTTCAGTGCGCCGTCCCACCACTGAAAAACTTCCATTATCGGCCATTTCCCCCACTTCCCCATCGTTTTAACTCCTCCATTTAGCTTGTGGTGTCTTGCTGCCTCTACCGTCGCTTGAACTCCCCTCTTTTCACATTTGAATCGTCTATACTCTGTGAGTATCCTCTTCTTTCATTCTTTTCAATTTTCTTGGTTTCTTGAATGTTTTGACCATAAAAATTTGTTGAATTTCAAATAGGTTTGTTAGTTTTACATTGTGGTTGGCTTGTATTGTTGATTTTGCGTTTTTGATGTGCTTGAACCGTTGATTGGTAGGCATTTGGTGTGAGAAAACCTCAATTCCTTCCTATATACTGTATTGGAAACATGTTTAAATGTTTGAAGTTGATTAGTTTTAAAGTTTTTGATTTTTTTAATAATTTTTTGATATTTATTTTGAATTTGTGGTAGTTTTTTTGTAATAAATTTGAGAATTTAGTACTAAATAAACTGTTTGGTATTTTGTGAATTTTTTTTTCCGTTATGAACTTTGATTGATGGTAAATTATTGTTTAAAATTTCATTACAAATGGATATTATTTGTGTTCTCGTTTTTTATTCAGAAGTTTTAGTTTTAAGAATCTTTATTCATTGAATTGGTTTGAAATTAAATTTTTATTTTTTTATTTGTTATATTTCTTTAAATTTATCACGTTGAAATATGTAACACCTTACGTTTACGACCTTATGTTGTGCCAAGTTAAGACATTCGGAAGCGCAATCTAAGGTTATCGGGTTGAAAAACCTGAATTTGAAAATTTCTTTTCCCGCATTACTATTCACCGTAACCTTAAACTTGGCATAACTTTGAAAAATCATAACTAATTCTAGAAAAATCGAAACGAGGTCGTTCCAAGTCTCACTCGAAGCTTTTAACATCATCTATCAAGGAAAAATGACCTCAGGTTCCGCTTTAATCAAAAACGCATCCGTTTTCAATCTCGAAAAGTACTGTTCATTTGGTCATTTTCTATTTCCAGGATTTTTGCCTAACTTCGGAAAGGCATAACTTCTTACACAAAACTACGATTGTGATGTTTTAACCACTCATTTTAAAGGAAAAAATAAGATCTATTTGCATGCCAAATTTCAGGGAAAAAGTCAACCATTTGACCAGGGTCTTTGTTGGTCAAAGTTTGGTCAAATCTAGACCATTTTATCCCCTTTTTCACTAATTCTAACAGCATTTCGTTTTCACTATAATCATACTATAATCACATGCAAAGCTATTCTATCATTAATATACATTCCAAAAGGTTATCATATCATGTATTCATGATCATAGCATGTTTACATGGCTTGAAAGAGAAAGGTTCAAAACCGTATAATACATTACATAATAATTCATAACTTCCTCAAGCCATGACTATTTCCTTTCCCTTCTCCTTGGCAGTAGTGGCACCTAGGAGATCATGTTATAGGAGGAATGAGATTTCATAGAAATCCCAGTAGCATTGAACATACAACCATCAAGTCAACATGCATAAGATGTCATGCTACATGCAGTATAATAACATTTCTAGTCTTTATGCCATGCCATAATCATTCTGTATCCATGTCATCATATCATGGAGCATATAATCATTCTGGTCAAAACTCAATCATGCAAGAGCCAAGGCATACATTGCAAGGAGTTCACATCATCTGTACACATAAACATTCTCATGGCACATAAACACACATAGCAGTTACACCAAATGCAGATCAACAAAATAATTGCAGTTCACGCTACCTCAATTCCACGCTTAACGTTTCCTCCTTGTTCCCTGGCTGGAGATCCTCCTAGGTTTCCAGAAGAGTTGCCTATCCACCATACAGTAAGGGTATGGTAAATTCCATATCCAGTATACCATTCTTTCTCAATATAATGCTACCCTTGTATCTTTCAATTTATAATTTCTGTATACCTTTCCTAATCCTTGGACCTTGGTTTGACCAAGCCTTAATCCTCAATTAAGGTCTTGGAATTCTTCCTTAATCCATGATTAATCATGCTTTCTTGGTTAATCACTAACCCTTAATCCTTAATCCAATATTTAATTAAGGTCCTCAAGTCACATAGTCATAATCCTCTAAGATTAAATCACTAATCCCTTTTTGAATTAACCATTAATCATTCTCTAATCAACATGATTAACCATTAATCATTCCTTAATCAACATGATTAATCATTAATCATTCTCTAATATGATTAAGCTTTAATCAATCCTATTTAACATGATTAATCATTAATCATTCTCTAATCAATATGATCAAGCTTTAATCATCCTTAATCAACATGACTAATCATAATTAAACATCCTTCAATTAGCACAACTAATCACAAATTAATTAGGGTAGCTAACCTTAATCACTTACTAATCCTTAATCAAATAACATGATTAATCTTAGCTATCACTAAACCATAACTAATCAAGGTAATTAATCCTAATCTTCCTCAAATAAATAATCAACTAAAAATAATTAACACTTAGGGAGATAAACATACCTTAATTAGCGCTTAATCGGCGATTAGAGGTGTCTAAGCTTGCTGTCTCTCTTTCTCTCTCTTCTTTCTTCTTCTCTCTCCTAGAACTCAAGAACACAAAATTCTCTCCCAACAAAACCTCTTGGCCGAAATCTTCATGGAAGGGGGGTATTTATAGGCCTTGATATTTCAAATGCCGAAAATGCCCTTCGGGAAAAAGATGCGATCTCGGCCGTCCATTTTTTTCTACTTTACACATGGACAAATCTTAGGGCACACACCATAAGAAAGTGACACATGTAGGGACACCTAATCACCATGTGATTTTCATGTGGAAAATAAATATTATTTTATTGTTTTGTCTCTTATTTCCCTTTATGCCCTTGAACAATTTGGAAAATTCCAACTTTGTCCTCCCCTTCTAATTTGGCCGAATTATTGCTCTTAATATTGGGAAAAATATGACTCATCCAATAATCAGTGCAATCCACTGATTATTGGTGTATTTCCGGTCCGATTTTCCAACAATCCTGTCCAATTTACTGTCACAAAATTTCGATTTCAACACCTCATTAAATTCCCCTCATTCCAAGGGTAATCCATGATTTTTCTCAAGTTTTATCTCCCTCTATAATTTTCTAAATTTTATTCTGCCAAAAATCACTATTCTACCGATAATAATTCGGTAATAAATATTCTTTAAGCTAACTCTGTACATCCAAAGGTGGGAAATAATTTTATAAATTAGGATAATATGTCACATAATTTATCCAATTTTTTCCTTGAATTTTTGAGGCCTCTATATATATTTTAAATAATGGAAATTGGCTAATTTTCCTTAATTAACCAAAAATTCCAATAATTACAAATAATTTCCTGATAAATTATTTTTAATCTCATATTCATCTTCTAAGTCTCAAACATTATTCTGTACCCTCCTTTCTATTTTTCATGATTTTCTGGGAATTTTCAGGAAATTTGGACATATTTCTAATACTGCCCTTTTAACTGATCTTTTCAGAAATGACCGTTATGTCCCTATCCTGATTTTTCCTCATAACCTGGATCCTCTACCAGTCTACTATACTACTTGGCCTTAGTCAGTCACAACTCATTCATCAGTGAGATATAAATATCATCAGGGGTGTGACAAAATATGTTATGAAGAATAGTTTTTTTGTTGATGATTAAAATAATTTTTGTTTAACTATATCACAAAACTTATATATGTTTGTTGATTTTTTATTTTATTAACATTCATTCATTCACTATATATACTAGAGGCTGTTGAGTTTTGTAACGCATATCTTGATAGGTAAAGGCAGTTGGTCTTCCTTAATCTTGACATGATCAGGGGAGAAGTAAGGGAACACGGGGTGTCATAGTGACGTCTATGTCAAGAGAGTTGTAATGTAAGCACATCTATACATTTTAAACAACACGGATGAAGTTTTTCCTTACTTGAATGCTCACAAGAATATGCTGAAGAACTTGAATCCAAGAAAGAATGATATGCAACTAGCTAATGAACATAATAAGTCACTTGTAGAGTGGTTCAAGCAAGAAGTGTTAAAAGATGGCAATCCTTCTGAGACAATACAGAGGCTAGCTACAGGGCCTTTTTTTAAGGTTTTGTGTTGGGGGCGGATATGACATAAATGGTTATTCATTTTACACAAAAACCCAAGACGATAAGAGTACCATACAAAACAGTAGGGTGATGGTAGTAGTAAAAGCTATGCATTTTGCTAGTTCTAAAGATAGAAACCCAACGTTGGCGGCAATATCCTATTATGGAATAATAGAAGAGATATTGGAGGTTAGTTATACCAAGTTTAAAGTTCCCGTCTTCAAATGTAAGTGGGTTAATAGTAATGCTGTGCAAGTGGATAAAGAATTTAGATTTGTTTCGGTTGATCTTGAGAGGTTTGGATATGGAGACGAGCCATTTATTTTGGCAAGTCAAGCAAAACAAGTATTTTTCATTCCCGACCTAGTAAAAAAGAAATTTTCTATCGTGCTTCAAGGTAAGAGGCAAGGAGTTGGCGGAGATGATGGTGATTTAGAGTTTAATCTTGATGAAACCCTGCCTTTCACAACTACTCAACCTAAAACAATTGAATTAGATTTGGCAGATGATGACTATACTGTTAGAAATGATCATTGTGAAGGAATTTGGGAGGATAATTGTTGTAAGGCTTAAATGAATTATTTGATTTTTTTTGGTTAAATATACTTAATAATGTTTTATATTAACTTGATATTTCTTATTCTTACATTTATTAATTCGTTGTTCTTTGAACAGGAAATGGACGGATTTGGTCAACAGGGTTCTAGCGACGACAGCTCTTTTACTGGCAAGAGAAAGGGTAGGGCCAACTCATATGAGGCATTTGGCTTTACGTGATGAGACCATACAACCTATGAGGATTACAATGGAGTTTGATGATGATTTAAAGCCTATAGGAAAGACTGGGGCTAAATGTACTAGTTATGTGGGTTATGTTGCACGCAGTAAGATTGGGATTAACATTCCTAGCTGGAAGAAGGTAGACAAAGATTTGAAGCAAAACATTAAGGAGGATATCTTGGTACATTATGCATTGTTTTCTCTACTTGTTTCAATTATAATTGCTTATTTACTTTATAACTCTATGCTATTGTATTACAGCTGACATTTGATATTCCTGCCACTGAGCAAAATGAGATGAGAGACCATCTATTTAAGCAACTTGACGAATGATGGAGGGACTTTAAAGCCACGTTTACAAAACATTATATTCATGGAAAAAGAAAAGGTGAGCATCCTAAGGAACGATACCCCTTTATTAGTGACGAGGCATGGGAGAGTTTTGTGAAGCGACGTGAAGACCCTGCATTTCAGGTTTGGTTTCTTCAAACTTAGTTTTTAATTAGGTCGTATTTTATTTAACTAAACCAACTTTGTCGAATTTATTTCATTGTCATAGGCATTGAATCAGAAGAACAAACAAATATCTGAGCAGAACGTGTACCCACATACCATGTCGTGCAGGGTCTGGTGGGTTGGAAAGAAGTATGATGGAGGAGCGGATGAAGAATGTAACATCTCAAATTTTGGCTCATAGATACAAGTAATAGCACAAGGAGAGGATGATTACTAAGTCCAATGCAACGAAAGTCCCGGAGATCCCTCGAAAGGAAAAAGAGATTTTCCAAGGGTAAATGTGTAAAACAATAGTGTTCGGGGACTAAAGAATGACGAACTGGAAACAACTAAGAGCCAGAGGTTATGTTAGAAACTTGCAAGAGATGGTTCCTAAGGTTAGGCTTAAGGAGGGACCAAATTGCAAAGAAAAGATTCCTAGGCCAAGTAGGGACCTAATTGTAAATAATAAAAGTTTTGGTTGGCCAATGCTCAGAGTTAGCAAAAAGGGCCCAAATGACTTAGAAAAATTCCAGAAAAATGGGAATAGGATCCCAGAGCTGATATAAGGCTAGAAATGACAGAAATGCCCTAAAGTTATTTAGGGTTTTGGACAATTTGAGATAGTAATTTAAAATTGAATTATTTAAGGTATGAGACGGCCTCAAATAATCAGGAAAAACTGGGGAACAGTAGTTGAGGAATTTACATAGATTGTAAAATTAATTTTGTCCCTAGAAACTGACAAAGTTAGCTTTAATTAAATTTAAAGCCTATTTATACCCTATCCAGGGAAAGTCAAAATAATTGTCTACAGTTTGACTTTTGACCCAAGAAAAATTAGAGAAATTCCCTGTGATGAAAGGAAAAGAATGAAATCCAGAGACATATTGGCGGAGTTATGAGCCAATAGAAAAGAATTCAGCAAAACCGACTTTGATTAAATATTATTTAATTAATTACGTCACTGAAGAGCGGTGGATGTGATATTCCTTTCTCTATAAGGATACCATGAGAAGATTAGTTAGTTAAAGTCAATGGAAGATACATTGGCAATGCTCAGAAACCTAAAAGGGAGCCGGACCGATAATATCGGGTCCCTTAAGGGTCAAAATGGTAAATTTATGAAAAATTCTCAAAAATTCCCTAAAAATAGAAAAAGGATAAATTAGGGGTTTTTGAGTCATATATGATATTTTGGGAGTGAAAATAACCCAAAATAAATTATTGCGACATTTCTCAAAAATAGTGATTTTTGAAGAAAATAGTGAAAATTGAGGAAATATAATTATTTTAATTATATAAGGGCCTCAATAATTCAATAAAAAATATGGGTAAGTTCTTGGGAGTATATGTGAATTTCTAAAATTTTTTCCAAGTATTGAAAATGAAGGAAATAATTTATGGAGAATTCACTTCTGAAATTCTATCGGTAAAAGCATGATTTCGAAGAAAATGTGAAATAAATAGTTAGAGGTTATGAAATCCCCAAACTTTCTAGATCGTACTTTTATATTAAATGTGGATTTTTCATTGAAAGAAATGAATTTTTAGAGGCCCCGAGCTATTTTTCCTAATAAAGGCCTAAAAGGAGAAAATCAGGTAAAGGATTACAGTTGGGATCAAACTAGATTAATCCCATTGCTTCCAAACCAGATTTGAGGCACTTAGTTAGCCCAAAGAATCAGAGAATTTTGTGCTCCCTAAGCCCGTGCACATGGTCAAGTTGGTTGGATAAGGTTTAATCATGACTTTGCAAAACATCTTAAGCAAGCTTGTGAAATAAGCTTGCATATGTGGCTGATTGTTTCCCTTCCACTTGGTTTAAAATTTTGAAGATATTTTGGGCAGGAAAATGCTAATTAATAGGGGAGAGAGAAGGCAGCACAAGTGGCAAATTTCTTGGGGAAGAAACAAAGATCAACAGCTAGGATAAAACGTAGGTCATGAAGTGTAAACCCAATTTATGTATGCCAAAGACAGAGAAAGAATTAAAGTAAAAAGAGGTTAAGGGATAAAACGTAGGTTATGAAGCAGTGAGTTTGTAGCTCCAGATTGACCTATCAAATGAATGAGTTAAACCACAAAATTTGGTAGATTCATAGTACACATCCCAAGATTTAAAATGAGAGGTGGATTGCCTCTATTGGATGTGTACACAAGGAAATACAAATTTTCAAATTTGAGGCACAGAATCTGGAAGTTCCAGATTTTACCAAATGAACAATACATATTTTTGTGGAAGCTAGCACTGATCTACGAGGAAATGATATCCATGATTATTTTTCCTACGTAGAAATTTTCATAAGCTTCTCGTGAGTCTTCAAACCACTCCATTTTGATTTTTCTACATTTAGTTATGATTTTTCAAAGTTGACTTGATTTTTAGAGGTTACATGAATAGTAACCGAAATCAAAATTTTTCAATCTTGGTTGGTAAGTACAGCGTAACGCTTCCAAGTGGTTCTAAATGATGTATAGTGGGGTTTGAAATGAAGGTGTGACAATGAACCCCTTACAGTGCTGCAAACTCAGAGTGCCCATCAAGTATTGTTGTTCTACCTTCACACCTGCTTCATAGAAGGAGTCTTGGTTTAAGGGCCATAGAGATTCCTACTTCACATTGTGAAACAAATTCTTACACCATTTCTTCTTATACTTTGAAATATATGTTTGATAGTGCCTTGACTTGTTCAAGTGATGCCAATATGGTTCCAAGGCCGTCACTAACAACGATTAACAGCTAGTTGATTCAGCCGTTGGAGAAATGGAGGGATCAATGGCGGACTCAATCAACCTTGGGATTCATTCCACAGTCGAGAAGGGAGAGGGGAGTAATCTTGCACTTTCTTCTATTAATATTTCTAATTTAATCCCTTCTCTAATCCAACCACCCACTCTTAAGCTTAAACCCCTGCCACCTAACCTTAAATATGCTTTCTTTGAATCTAATGAGCAACTCCCGGTCGTAATTGCTAACTACCTTTCCCTAGAAGAGGAGGACATGTTGCTCAATGTTTTGAAAAAGTATAAGAAAGCCATAGGATGGACTCTAGTCGATATACCTGGTATTTGCCTAACCGTATGTACTTATAGGATCCTTTTAGAGGAAGGAGCAAAACTAGTAAAACAGAATCAAAGAAGAGTTAATCCTTTGATTAAGGAGGTAGTTAAGAAGGAGATCTCAAACCTCCTAAGTGCTGGAATTATCTATGCCATTTCGGATAGCAAGTGGGTTAGCCCCGTTCAGTTAGTGCCCAAAAAGACTGGCATGACTGTAGTGAAAAATGAAAAGAATGAACTCATTCTCACTAGAGTCCAAAATCCATGGTGTGTCTGTATTGACTATAGGAAACTTAATGATGCTACACGCAAAGACTACTTCCCCATTCTTTTTGTTGACCAAATGTTAGAAAGATTAGCAGGTAAATCCCACTAATGCTTTCTTGATGGTTTTTCCGGTTATTTTCAGGTACCCATTGCATTGAAGGACCCGAGAAGACAACATCACTTGTGATTTTGGGACATACTTATAGAAGGATGCCATTCGCACTTTTATAAGGATGCCATTCGCACTTTAATGCCCCAGGAACATTCCAAAGATGCATGATGTCAATCTTTAATGATTTATTGGGAGATTGCATGGAGGTATTCATGGATGACTTTAGTGTGTATGGTAACTCCTTTATTATCTGCTTGTCTAGTTTAGAAAAGGTTTTACAAAGATGCATTGAAAAGAAGCTAGTCTTGAATTTTGAAAAATGCCGCTTCATGGTTAATGAGGGCATAGTTTTGGGCCATTTGATTTCTTGCAAAGACATAGAAGTGGATAAGGCAAAAATTGAAATTATCTCCCTCCCATACCCTATAATCTTAAAGAAATTCGATCCTTTCTGGAGTATGCAGGGTTTTATAGGAGATTTATAAAAGATTTTAGTATAATAGCCTTACCACTTTCAAATCTTTTAAAAAAGGATGTGGAGTTTGAATTTAAGGAAATCTGTAAAATTGCCTTTGATACCTTGAAAGCTAAATGTATTTCTCCACCTATCCTAGTTGCTCCAAATTGGGACTTACATTTTGAGATTTCTTGTGATGCCTCTACGATGAACCTTGTTGCTAAGTAATCAAAGTTATATACTAGGAAAATGCAGCAAGTGAAGTAATACCTAGGTCATTCTTCTTAAGGAGCCTTAAGTTGGAATTCAATTCTTAATAATTCACTTTAATTATCAAATTACCAAGGTAAAAGATTGAGTTTCAGAATGGAGAAATTGAAGCAAGAAACAAATTCAAATGAAAGGTAATAGTAAAGGTTCTAAAATGCAAAAAGATTCAGATAAGAGATGGTAGTTCCCTTAGCAATTCACCCTTCCTTCCTTGTTCAATCTTATAATTTGGAGTCTCTTAGAGTCAATCAAATGGATAGATTTAGCTACTGCTCAAATCTCTCTAAACACATATTAATAACAACTATCTTACTAAATTCATTGTCTTGCTCTATAGAGAAGGAAAATCAATTGACAAGAACACTTAAGAAGCAAGTTGCAATTCTCTAAGGATGACCACAACTGTGAATCATCAAATCATCAATTCAAAATTCAAATTATAATAGATAACAGCCTAAGTAAAACGAATTAGATCTATAAATTAATAGAGAATCCTCTATTCAACTGAATCAAAGGACACAAGTCATATCTGAATGTTCAATCAGATCTAAATTCCAAGAAACATAAATCTAATCCTCAACTTTCATTCTAATCACAAATGTTCAACTAATGCAAATGAATCTTAGAATAGAAAGTGGAAATCTAATCTGAAAAGACTCCCTGTTTAGCTCCATGAACTCAAGTCAGCTTCATTGCTAAGAGAACTTAGGAATTCAGCCACTCATGCTCTGAATTGTAGTAGAAATAGCAAGAATCAATGAAAGATTCATAGATGATTGGTGGAAGATGATGGATTTGGACAAAAATGGGAGAGAGAATTGAGAGAAGGTGGAGAGAATAAGAAAATCAGTGATCTGGGGGGGGTAAAGAACTGAATCTGGGCTCCCCCATCTAAGCGCACGACTTCTGTATTTAAATCTAAAGTTTTTCGTCATCCACCTCAACGCCTTGTGATATCTGTCACGGTGCCTAGCCTATACGATGTCATTTCAATTAGTAATCCTGAGCTCCTTGTGAAACTTGGTCCGCCGTGGCGCCTCTAATCATTTGCCACGGTACTTATGACTGAGAGTATCTTTAGAAATCTGCCGTGGTGCCTTCAACTATCCACCGTGGCACCTTAGATAGAATGGCCAGAACATTGAAGAAGCTCCCTGAAACTCACACTAAACAAGGAATCAAAAGTACACACAAATAAAATCACCTAAAATCATGCAAAAACACAAAGAAAACCTCATAACTTCCTTCACCAACTCTTATGCATAATGAAAGCTAATTATACCCAAAATATGTAAATATAAATGGCAAAAGCATGAGTTTAGGGCTAGAAATATATGCAAATAATGAGGCTTATCACTCTAACTTTGTTGTTGGAGCCATGTTAGGACAGAAGGAGGATAAACTCTCAAGGGTCATCGCCTATGCATCAAAGACCTTGGATGCTGCTCAAGTCAATTACACAACCACTGACAAAGAGCTTTTTGTTGTAATTTTTGCTCTAGATAAATTTAGACTATATTTGATTAATTCCAAGGTTGTTATCTTTACTGACCATGCAGCGGTATGGTATCTTTTCAAGAAACCGCACTCAAAACCTCAGTTGCTTCGTTAGGCTCTCCTTTTGCAAGAGTTTGATCTTAAGATTAAGGACTGAGCTGGAGCTGAAAATCATGTGGCAGATCACTTAAGCCAGTTGCCCATAGACACAAGGGGAGTTGATAATTTGGGCCTTATCTTTGATTCTTTTCCTAATGAGATACTATGTTCAATAGCTCTTAAGGAGCCTTGGTATGCTCACATCATGAATTATCTTATGACTGGACTAACCCCACCTTCTATGTCCTCTTACCAGGTGCAGAAGCTCCAAGTAGAGTCCAAATACTATATGTGGGATGAACCATTCCTCTGGAGGCTATGCGAGGACCAGATCATAAGACGATGTGTGCCTTAAGAGGAGTTGTCACTAATTATCTCTACTTGCCATACTTTGTCATATGGGAGGCATTTTAGCTCAAAGAGGATAGCTAGGAAAATTTTAGAGAGTGGGTTTTACTGGCTTTCCTTATTTAAAGATTGCTATGAGTTCTACAAATCTTGTGAGACATGCTAAAAATGTGTGGGAGTGAGTTGGAGGCATGAGATGCCTTAAAAACCCATGGTATTCTATGAAGTGTTTGATGTTTGGGGTATTGACTTTATGAGCCCTTTTCCTCCTTCTAATGGCTTCAATTATATCCTTCTAGTAGTTGATTATCTTTCTAAATGGATAAAGGCCATTCCCACCCGAAAAGATGATGCCAAAACTGTAGTTGGGTTTGTAAAGTCTAACATTTTTAGTCAATTTGGGATTCCTAGGGCTTTGGTGTGTGATCAAGGAACCCACTTTTGCAACAGGCTTCTCAGTAGCCTACTTGTTAAATATAGGGTCACACATAAAACCTCTACTACCTATCACCCATAGACAAATGGACAGGCAGAGGTATCTAACCAGGAAATTAAGTAGATCTTGGAGAAGATGGTAAAGCCTTCAAGAAAAGACTGGAGTTTGAAGCTTAATGATGCACCGTGGGCTTATCGAACAGCATTCAAGAACCCTATCAGGATGTCTCCATACCACTTTGTCTATGGAAAATCATGCCACTTACCAGTAGAACTGGAGCACAAAGCTTATTGGGCTGTCTCGACATGCAATAAGGAAATGGACGAAGCTGGTAAGGAAAGGCTATTTCAGCTTCAAGAGATAGAAGAAATAGGACGAAAGGCCTATGACAACTCCCAGATGTACAAGGAAAAGTGCAAGGCTATCCACGACAGTGGTATCTTGAGGAAGAGTTTCAAGCTCTGTGACAAGGTCCTTAAATTTAAAGCCCATTTCAAGTTTGGGGACGGGAAGCTTAAAGAAAGATGGGATAGACCTTACACTATAACAAAGGTCCTTGATTATAGAGCTTTTCAGCTCAAAGATGAAAAGGATGGCACTACACATCTAGCCAATGGACACCTCCTCAAGCTTTTCTATGGCAAGCCTGCACAGACGTAACCTTAGGTTGTTTCTTTCCTCTCTTTATCCCGTATCATTTTAAGATTGCTTGTGATATCAACTGTTGTATAGATTGTTGGATTTGTGTAAGGGAGGAAATTCTCTAGTAGTGTAGATGTTATTTGCTTTTGTAGTTTGTTTGGTTTGTGTTTTTGTTGCTCTTTTGCTGGTGTGTTTCTTTGTTTTTTGTTTTGTTCCTCCCCTGTTCTACTATAAGTTTTGGCCTATGTGGTGCCTTTTCTGGTTGATAATTGCTGAACTGTGCTGTTTTGAGGGTGGTTTTGGTTTAATTTAGAGGGTTTTTGTTTGCTTTTTTTGTTGCTGAGGGTTGGGTCACTAGTTTGGTATAGAGGCTTAGAATTCAGTGGTTGTAGGTAAAAGGGGTTGTTAGTGGTTTTCTCAAGGTTGCTCTTGGCTTAACTTTTCACTGCAACTAACACTTGGTTTGTCGCGACTAAATATGCCTTTCTTGACTTCCCGAATGCCTCTGGACAATTTTTAGTCGCAACTAAAATTATTTTTGGTCACGACGAAAACACTTTATTTCTAGAAATTCTAGATTTGTGTTTTTTGTTGTTGCCCTTTTAAAAACCCTAGACATTCGTTTGGCCTTTCAAAAACCCTAGACATTTTAGTCTTTTCCTCTTTCCCAAACCCCATTTGTGTAGTTTCCCTCCCTAGAAACAGTTTATTTTTGTCAGAACAATTTCCCCTTTCTCTCGGCTTGCTCTCATTCATTCCATTCTACCCAAGCACCATTCGTGCACTCCCTCCCAAGCTGCCACCATTGACCTAGACTGCCCCATTCTTTTCTTGAGCTGTTGAAGGTAACCTTTATCCTTTCCTCCTTATTCTTCCTTTTCTTCTGTTTTTCTTAGTTTCTAGGGGGTTGTGAACAAGATTTTGATGATTTGTGTTAGGTAGGATGTATAGAGTGGTATTTCTGGGTTATAGATTGTTGTTGGGTTGTTTTTAACTGATATATTGAACTGGTTTGTAAGTTTTCTACTGGGCATTGCTTGATTTCTTAGTTGCCCTGTTTCAAACTTGGTTTTTACGAACTTCTGCTCTATTTCATCACAGCGAGATCTGTGTTTTGTCGCAACCAACTATTTTACAGAAGCTAGAACAAGGACCATTATGAGTATTTGTCGCAACCAAGGTTCTTGTTTGGTAGTGGAGAATGTGCCGAATCTTCTCTATTCTAGATTTCTCTGCTGTATTTTGAAATGGTTTTCAACTTCACTTGCAATCGATTTCTTTTAATTCAAAACAGTTTAGTTTGCTCAGTTTTGTAGTTGGGTAGTATGTACAGGAGTGCAATGTTTTAGGATTTGTCTAGCAGAGTTCCCTTTTCCTTCTTAGAAGTTAGGAAATTGCTTTCTTAGTTTCTAGGGGGTTGTGAACAAGATTTTGATGATTTGTGTTAGGTAGGATGTATAGAGTGGTATTTCTGGGTTATAGATTGTTGTTGGGTTGTTTTTAACTGATATATTGAACTGGTTTGTAAGTTTTCTACTGGGCATTGCTTGATTTCTTAGTTGCCCTGTTTCAAACTTGGTTTTTACGAACTTCTGCTCTATTTCATCACAGCGAGATCTGTGTTTTGTCGCAACCAACTATTTTACAGAAGCTAGAACAAGGACCATTATGAGTATTTGTCGCAACCAAGGTTCTTGTTTGGTAGTGGAGAATGTGCCGAATCTTCTCTATTCTAGATTTCTCTGCTGTATTTTGAAATGGTTTTCAACTTCACTTGCAATCGATTTCTTTTAATTCAAAACAGTTTAGTTTGCTCAGTTTTAGTTGGGTAGTATGTACAGGAGTGCAATGTTTTAGGATTTGTCTAGCAGAGTTCCCTTTTCCTTCTTAGAAGATTAGGAAATTGCTTTTGCGTGTTTTGTTCATTTGTCTTTGTGTCTTGTGTGTGCTGTTGAAAGAGAGCCTTAATTATCGTTCGCTTAGAGGTTCTTGCTCAAAAAATTTATCCAAGCTATGCAGTAGTGCAAACTCGGGTCGTTCTCTTTTGGGAGCCTTAATTAGATGTCTAGGTTAGACTAATGCTATGCAGAGTAATGAAAAAGGGGGGTTTTTGGTGTTTTTAGCCATTAATGAAATGCCAAAACTAAATGCAATTAATTCAAATCTAAGTTACTATGTTTTTGGATTTTTCTAAGATAGTAGTAATGAAGTGAAATTAATGATATGTAATCTCTTGAATACAGCTTTGAAGCAATCATAGTTCAAAATAATTTTGGGAGTAGAAATCACCAAGTTTTCTAAATGAAAAACCTTAAAGAACTCTTTAAGTCTAGAATCTTAATCAATGTCACCTATTTCATAAATCCTATTAAGCTCACTTGGTGTGTATATTAAGATTAATTAATGCACTTGGTTAAATGCAAGCCCAGATCAACTCAACAATCACACATTACCATGCAAGACAGAGAGTATCAAAAGAGTTGCATAGAAACATATATGTAACCACATATATTGAAGCTCAAATTCAACATTAACTGATCCAATACACAAAATGATCATCCAGAATTGATTACAACCATAATCAACATAGTTCAGCCCAAATTTACAAATCCTAGACCTAGAAATTCAGAAATAAAGAACTAGAACTTATAGATGAAGCTAACTCCCCTTTGAAGCTCTTGGAACTCATGCTTCTTCCACCATATTCAAGAGTTGAGAAGCTTAGCTCGTCATAACTCTTGAATCAACTCCAACTAGGTATTGTTCTTCAGCCATGGCAGCAACAGATGGAAGGAATGGAAATGGGATTAGGGTTTCTGAGGTGGAAAATGAGAGAAGAGGATGAAAGATACGTAGGTGGAGGTTGAATAGTGATAGTCTGATCTCATCATACCTAAAATAGGGTTTCTAACCCGAAACTTGCGTGCATGGGTCGGTTCTTGGGGTTGGGTAGGTCAAAATTTCCCGAAATGGTCAGGTCTGAGATTTGCTGATTCGAGAGGTTCGCCGCGGCGAAACATGGCAGAGAGCCTTGCTTCAACAGATGAGTTTCGTCGCGGTGAAGGAAGACGTTTGCCGCGGCGAACTTAGGCAGAGGGTCCTTTCCTGCTTCTTTTGCCTTGAGTTCTTCAATTCTGGCCCCAATCTTTAATGTCCTACAATAAGAAAGCAACAAATTGAAGTATCAATTGTCCTAGAAATCAATTGAATCCAATTAACAACCAATTATGACAATTTAATCCTCAAAATAACACTAACTTAAAGTAAGGACTCTAAATCTAAATTAAGCACAATTATCATTAAAAAGGGCCAGAAAGTATCACAAAATCATGGATAATGAGATGAAAAGATAATAATATCTTGAGCTCAATCAAATTCCCCCACACTTAGACCTTTGTACTCCTGGACAAAGCTCAAGAATAATTCAAAGTGACACTAGCACAAAGAGAAGCACTACCATGCTTAAAGATGAAAGCAGAAGATTAGAAAGAAACTCTCACAGGGTTGACATCAGTAAACAATGATATGCTAAGAAAATGAGCACAATGGATAGTTAACTTAAGAGATTGATTAAGAAAGATCCATCTCACAGATAAGTGTTTCACTCTTAACTCACTTGTCTTTAGGGTTATTTCACTCCAAGTCTACTCAATCCAATTCCTACCATAGGCTTGTAATAATTCTACCTCTCCACCATGAGAAACAACTTTGCAAATCAAGAGGACTTTTAGGGGTCAAAATTTGGAATGGGGGTCAGTCGGAATGAATGAAATGAGGATGAAAATGAAAATGAGTACAATCATACAAATTATTAAGACAAAATTAATCTAAATAAAAATTGGAAGAGAAGCTACTTAATTTTTTTTTAATTTTATATCTTTATCCCTTTCTTTTCTCTTCCTTTTTTTCTTTTTTTTTTTACCCTTTTTTATACACCTTTTTTTTTCGTATGGAGCAACTTCTCTTTTTTTTAAAAAAAAAATATTTACAAAAATATTGCATGCATGTACTCAAGATGAAGGCTCAAAGGGACTTGCAATGGTAAAATGATTGGGTTTGTGTTTGGGAAATGCGGGTATGAAATCGAATGCCTCTATCATTTTTACAAAAATTGATTCGCTAAGCTTCGATTAAGAATTAAAACAAGTTCTAGAGAAATATGAAATAAGCAGATTCACTTAATTTAATAACTTTAGGTCCAAAAATCCTTCCAACAAGGCTCAAATCTCAATTAGTCAATCTCAAGAGTTAACAACCACATAGTCATAATTTCAAAGCATAACCTCATTTACTATCTGTCAAAAACATGAGAATAACTAGCCTAAGTTCATCCCTCATTTAAAAGCATGGAAATTTTTTTAAAAACACTAGTACAATTTGAACTTTTCTAATAAGTTTAAAAGGGATGCAGGAGTATAAAGAATCTAAGCTAGGAAGAATGTCTGAAAATCAGTTGAAATTGCAAAGAATTAATTATTTGATTTTTTTTTTTAAGAAAGGTGATCGCCGCGGCTAAACTAGGGGGTCGCTGCGGCGAAGGCTCGCAGAGAGCCAACTCTGTAGAAGGGCCCTGCTTCGCCGTGACGAAACATAAGTTTGCCGCGGTGAAGTATGGCCAAATGACTTATTACTCGTGAAAGAGAAGGCTTCGCCACGGCGAAATAAGAAGTTGGCCACGGCGAAGGTTAGCAGAAAGCGAAAATTCCTGTGCAATTTCAACTCTTCAGCAACTAAACTCAAAATATTCACAATTAAACCAATCTAACAGTTCAAAAACACCTCAAAATCACCTAAATATGGATGCACGAGAAGCAATTGCTAAAATCCACAATATAGACCTCCCCCACACTTAAACACAACATTGTCCTCAATTTGTGAACAATGGGAATTAGGGACAACAAATAAGAGCAAGGAAGCGCAGGGGTGAAAATAGAACAAAGATTATAGCAAACTAATCAGAAATCATCCATGTGAACAAGTTTAAAAACTAATGAGGCACAATAAAGGTTGAGAAACTATCCAGCCTTAGAACAACAAATGAAACAAAAGAACAAATGAAAACAACAGAAAACCACAAAAACAGAAAACTAGATCTGTTGCCCAGGATCATCTGCTCCGATCTTGACAGTCCTGCACCCGATGTGCCCGCTCCGTCCATACCCATATGGCTCTGTGGCTCCTCCTCCTCAGCCGGTAAAGCGAAGTTTAAACGATCCGCGATCAAAGCATCAAAATGGCGGCAGTAGCGATGTTCTCGCTCATACAGTGCATCTCGATCCTTTTGCCGCTTAATCTCCTGAAGGAGTGTAACGCGTATCTGGTGAACTTCCTCAGACAGCTCGTCAATGTTATCGGCAAGCGTGTCTAAGGTGACTGGTTGGGGAGGGTCAGGAACATCTTGGCCTTCCTCGGCTGGCTCAGCGGCTACCTGGCCTGCACTAACATCGTAAACAGGGTGGATGGGTGGTTGGGGTTCAATGGTGGGCTGTTTGAGGCGCTCAAACCGGAATAGAGGTGCAGGTTCGAAGTAGCTGTCATCAGTAAATGAAGGAACTCCGCACTTGCGGAAAATGTCAGAGACAAGATGGGGAAAGATGATGCTATTGGTAAGTTTTTGGGTGTTGACGGAATCGTAGAGGGCGGATTGGATAGTGTCAACTACATCGAAAGTTTTTTCGGTCATGAGGAGAAAAACAATAAGGGCTTGGCGTTTAGGAAGGTTCTGGAGGTGGGAAGTGGGCAAAATGTTATTGCAGACCAGGTGCAGCCACGGCCTCGCCTCAGGCCGAAAATCAGAACGTTTCAAATACAGCTCAGCAGTGCGGGGACGATGCCAAGTGGCACCATCCCGGCATAGGGTCTGGACAATCTCAGCATAAGGATAATTATCTCGATAATGGGAGTAATGGGAATGACGAACTTCAGGAAGCCCGTAGTGGTTTCTTATGTTAAAAGTAGTGAAGGAATAATTGACAAGGTGGTCACGGAAGGGAATGGATCGCAAACCATGAAGGTGGGCGTAGGTGTAAAAGTGGCGGACGAAGGCATCATTGCCCATTACTCGTGGGCGAACCAATTCAAGTAATTGGGACTCCCGGAGTCTTTGGACAAAGGGGTGGTCGGATGGTTCAAGGGGAAAGGGTCTCTCCCTAAGGAGGGGGTGCTTGTCCACTACCTTATAGATGTCATCATAAGATACGGGTCCCTCAGAGTCAGAGTCAGAATCAGACACGGGTAAGGGTTCAGGGTTTTTGGTGCGAGGCATGTTCCTGAAGCAACAAACCATAAGAACACTAAACAAAACACAAACAACCACAACCTATACTACCCAGAAATAACCAAAATTACAACCTAAACAGTAGCAAATGGTTAGTTAATGATTCATAGGTTTTCAGAGGACCAAAAATTTTCAAAATTAAGCATAAATATTAAAGAAAATCACAATGCACTATGAATCATTAGATAACCTACAGGCTACGTAACCACTATCTAACTACAAAATAACCCACCCCAACAGCACAAAACCAGAACAAATAAACTAATAAACCACTAAACAACACTAAACTAAAAGGAAGAACAAGGGAAAAGAAAAACATACCAAGAGGGAGAGGAAAACCAGCGCACACGGCGAGACAGAGAAGGAGATAGAGGGAGCCGAAGAAACAATGGAGAATGGAAAAGAGGGAATAGGCTACGGAAGACTGATGGTTAAGGAGAAAGAAGGAGGAAGGAGCGCCGACTGCGGTTGAGAATGCGAAGAGGATGAGCAGGGGGAGAAGGAGAGGGGCGAGCGGTTCTGAAGAATATGAAAGGGGATGACGGTTTTGAGTATGAGAGGGGAATGAATAGGGGTTTAATGGAGTGGGGCTGTGAAAGGACGAAAATGGGATGAAGGGAAGGAGGTTGGGTGACTCAGACCGGGGGCAAAATGGGAAAACCACTCGAAAGAATCAGCAAAAATCGAAACGGCTCACCGCAGAAACAGCACGTTCACCGCGGCGAAGTATATGTTCGCTGCGGCGAACTATGCCCAAGAAGAAAGGCAAAGGGAAGAAGGACGTTTCACCGCGGCCAAACATAAGTTCGCCGCGGCGAAACAATCCCGAGAGCAACATACGCAGACTGGTGACTTTCGCCGCGGCGAAACATCACCGAAAGAAACAACCAAGAAAACGAACCACTTCGCCGCAGCGAGACATAAGTTGGCCGCGGTGAAAGGTCACAGAAAGCACAGAACGGAACATAAAACACCCAAACACAGAGAAACACAACAACCAACAACAAACAAGGCTGGATATTTCAAAAACTTTAAAATGCCTCAAAAGAGATCAAGAGGTGTTTAACAAATCCGTGAATAGGCAGTATACCACAGACAAACTTCCTCAATCAAATTGAATCATATAATTCATTTAAAGCACCAATTCATCAAGCATGAAACAAGATAGGACAGAGATCAAAACTTCCAGGGGAGTCTTATTGAATTTAGCTATAACTACGCTACTTTCCTACTGAAAAGGGTTTCTCCCCCACACTCATTCAACATACAATGCACGAAACATAACAAGATTAATAATTAAGCAAAAGCATGTAAATGAGTGAAGGAAAGAAACTACCAGGGAGCTAAGGGGGTTTCTGGTTCTCATGGTAGAGCTTCAACTGATGGCCATTAACTTTAAAGTTTGCTCCAGTTTCCTCATTGAGAAGCTCCACCATTCCAAAATTATGCACCTTTGTGACTGTGTAAGGCCCATCCCAACGGGTATTGAACTTTCCTTGCTTAAATGTGAATCTGGCCTTAAACATCAGTACTTTGTCTCCCACCTTGAAGTTCTTCCGTAGGAGACCCTTATCATGCACCAATTTTGTCTTCTCCTTGTAGAGTCTAGAGCTCTCATAAGCCTCCAATCTCAGCTCCTCTAGCTCTTGCAGCTGCAACTTCCTCTCTTCCCCAGAAGATTTCAAATCCATGTTGCATTGTTTGACTGCCCAATATGCCTTATGCTCCAACTCTACTGGTAGATGGCATGCTTTGCCAAAGACTAAACGATAAGGAGACATTCCAATTGGCGACTTATAGGCAGTTCTGTAGGCCCATAATGCTTCCTCTAATCTTAGGCTCCAATCTTTCTTGGATGGTTTGACTATCTTCTCCAGGATTTGTTTCACTTCTCGATTGGACACTTCAGCTTGGCCATTGGTTTGGGGGTGATATGCAGTGGAGACTTTGTGGGTGACACCAAATTTAGAAAACAAGTTATCTACCACCTTATTACAAAAATGGGTACCTCTATCACTCACCACAGCCCTTGGAATCCCAAACCTACAGAAAATGTTGGACTTAAGAAACTTAGAAACCGCTTGGGCATCATCTTTTCTAGTAGGTACAGCCTCTATCCATTTGGAAACATAATCAACAGCTAGAAGAATGTATATAAAACCAAAGGACGGAGGAAAGGGACCCATGAAATCAATCCCCCAAACATCAAAAATTTCACAAAACAGTAAAGGTTGTTGAGGCATTTCATGTCTTTTACCTAACCCCCCAAAACGTTGACATTTGTCACAGGACCGACAAAAATCATAAGAATCTTTAAAAAGGGTTGGCCAATAAAAACCAGAATCTAGAATTTTCCTAGATGTTCTCCTTGCACTGAAATGACCACCACAAACCATTGAATGGCAAGCTGCAATGATAGACTCAAACTCTTCACTAGGCACACACTTTCTTATAACTTGGTCACTACATATCCGCCATAAGTGAGGGGCATCCCAGATGTAGTGTCTCGATTCGCTTTGAAGTTTTTGTGCCTGAAATTTAGACATGAAAGGAGGGGTGAGTCCAGTTATAAGATAATTAACAATATGCGCATACCAAGGCTCTTTAACAGCTAAAGCACATAATACTGAATCAGGAAAGGAATCACAGGTGAGTTCAAAGAGTCTACTCCCCGTGTATCATCAGGTAGCCTACTTAAGTGATCGGCTACATGGTTCTCAGCCCCAGCTCTATCCTTGATTTCAATGTCAAATTCCTGAAGAAGTAATGTCCACCTAATCAATCTTGGCTTCGATTGTGGTTTCTTGAGAAGATAGCGAACAGCTGCATGATCAGTGAAAACAGTCACATGAGAATTTAACAAGTAAGGTCTAAACTTCTCTAAAGCGAAAACAACTGCAAATAGCTCTTTTTCTGTTGTTGTGTAGTTGACTTGAGCTGCATCCAGTGTTTTCGAAGCATAGGCAATGACTCTTGAGAGCTTATCCTCCCTCTGGCCTAACATAGCTCCTACAGCAAAATTAGAAGCGTCACATGAAATTTCAAAGGGCATGGTCCAGTTAGGTGCAACAAGAATAGGAGGAGAAATGAGTTTAGATTTCAAATCACCAAAAGCAACTCTACAAGAATCATCGAAATCAAATTTCACATCTTTTTGTAAAAGCTTTGAGAGAGGTAAAGCAATCTTGCTAAAATCTTTTATAAATCGCCTATAGAATCCCGCATGACCCAAAAATGATCTAATATCTTTAACACAAGCAGGATAAGGCAAAGAAGATATAACCTCAATCTTAGCTTTATCAACTTCAATTCCCTTTTTAGAAATCAAATGTCCTAGAACTATCCCCTCATTGACCATAAAATGACACTTTTCAAAGTTTAAAATCAAATTCTTTTCAATGCATCTTTTCAAAACCTTTTCAAGACTAGCAAGACAATCATCAAAAGAACCACCATAAACAGTAAAATCATCCATAAAGACTTCCATACATTCCTCTAAAAATTCACAGAATATAGCCATCATGCAACGTTGGAAAGTCCCTGGAGCATTACATAACCCAAAAGGCATCCTACGATAGGCGAAGGTACCAAAAGGGCATGTGAAAGTGGTTTTATCTTGGTCCTCTGGTGCAATAGGTACTTGAAAGTACCCAGAGAAACCATCTAGAAAACAGTAATGAGATTTGCCTGCAAGTCTCTCAAGCATCTGGTCTATGAAAGGAAGAGGGAAATGATCTTTCCGTGTGGCATCATTGAGTTTTCTATAATCTATGCACACACGCCAGGAATTTTGCACTCTTGTAGGAATAAGCTCATCCCTATCATTTCTAACAACAGTAACCCCACTCTTTTTAGGCACTACATGTATTGGACTAACCCACTCACTATCAGATATGGGATAGATGATCCCAGCACTTAGAAGTTTAGTAATTTCCTTCTTAACCACATCAAGAATCAGGGGGTTTAGTCTTCTCTGGGGTTGTCTCACTGATTTTGAACCTTCACTAAGCAAGATTCTATGTGTGCAAATGGCTGGACTAATTCCAGGAATGTCCGCTAAAGTCCACCCAATAGCCCTCTTATGCTCTCTCAAAACAGTAAGGAGTCTTTCTTCCTCAACCTTAGACAGGGAGTTAGCTATAATGACCGGTAATCGCTCATCAGACTCTAGAAAAGCATATTTCACAGTAGGGGGTAGGGGTTTCAACTCAAGAGTGGGTGGTTGCACAATAGAGGGAATCAAATTATGAAGTTCAAGAGAGAAAAGATTACTCCCCTTTCCTTCAACCAGTGAGAGTTCCTCAACTTGCAGATAGCTTCCTCTCCAAGCGTTGAACCAACTTCTAGTTGATCTACAGCAACTGCCTTAGAGGGAATCTCCTCCATGACTTCTTCCTCCATATCTGAAATAGCAACAGAAAACCTTTCCCCAAGGGAATTATCACTGACAATAGAGGGATCAAAGTCTAATTTGGAGTCAAGGGAGGAAACAGAAAATGCATGTGGAAGGGAAAGCATACAATTAAACACAGTGCAATCAAGGCATGTAACTTCACCACCACATGAGCAAGAAGAAGGTGTAGAGTAAAGGGATGAAAAAGAAGAAATAGTGTCATCCTCATCATCAGAATCAACTGAATAAAGTTCAGAACTAGAGGAATCATCTTGCAATTCAAACTCAGAACAAGCATCATCAACAGCAACATTAATCATATTTACACCCAAGAGAGAATAGTCTTCATAAGGATGCTTCATTGCTTCATACATGTTAAAACAAACCTTATGATCTCCTACTTCCATAGTGATGGTACCTTCTTTCATGCTAATCATAGTGTTAGCAGTCCTCAAGAAGGGTCTACCAAGAATCAGTGTGGTGTCATGAACAAGCTCAGAGGACATGTCAAGTACATAAAAATCAGCAGGAAAGACCAAATCCTTAACCTGAACCAAAATATCCTCTATGATGCCTTCCGGATACCTAATAGTCCTATCAGCCAACTGGAGTACTACAGTGGTAGACTTAAGAGTCTTGACTCCTAGTGAAGTGTATACAGACTTAGGCATGACATTAATAGCTGCTCCTAGATCTAATAAGGCTCCCCTTATAGAAACTTTTCCTATTGTGCAAGGGATGGTGAAGGATCCAGGGTCTTGGCATTTCACAGGGATTTGAGGTTTAAACAGGGCAGACACATTGGAGCTCACTTGGACTCTTTCATTTGGTCTAAACTTTCTCTTATGGGTACACAGGTCTTTAAGGTATTTAGCATAAGCAAGAACCCTCTTAACAAGATCAAGCAAAGGAATATTAACTTCCACTCTACTAAACAAATCAATAATATCTTTTTCATACTTAGTTTCAGTCTTTCTTTTGCTTATCAAGTACGAATTAGGAAAAGGGAGGTCTTTGAGATTTACCTCTTTATCATTCAGCTTATCAGCTCCATGCTTAGATGACCCAACATGCTCCTTTGATGCTGCTTTCTCATAATTGCTCTCAGATCTTGCTCCTTTGCTACTTAGAAGAGTTGACTTCTTTTCATCTAGCAGTTCTCTCTCTTTTGCACTCTCAGAATTCTTAACTCTTGAATGTGTAAGAAGAGGCTTATCACACTCAATCTCCTCATCAACTGATTCCTCATCCTCTTCACTGAATCTTACTTGCCTCCCACTTCGCAGCGTGATTGCATTCAAACCCTTTGGGTTTATGACAGTATTTGAAGGAATGGTGCCACTGCTTCTAGCTTGTTGCTCACTCATGTTGTTGGATAACTGAGTTACATAGGAGTTTATGTTCTCAGATTTAGTCTCCCATTGCTCCATTCTCTTTTCCAAAGCACTAAATCTAGCATCATTCTTGGATGAATCTTGTTGAATTAGTGAAGCTAATGAGTTGAACTGAGTAGCGTTGGCACCCTTTCTTCCTTCATTAAAGCCATCATGTTTTGTAGGAGTTGATTTGTTTCATCCTTAGGTGGAACTGCAAGGGCTTGAGACTGGTTTTGGAACTGGTTTGAAGATGGACCAGCTCCTCCACTCTTCTGAAATCTATTTAGAGGTCTACTATCATCATTCCTCCAGCCCAGTCGAGGGTTTGATTTCCATCCCTCATTGTAAGTGTTGGAGTAGGGGTCCCATTTTTGATTTGGGCGGCCTTGGAAGACTGCAGACACTTCCTCATATCGGCCTGGACAAACGCTAGAAATATGCATGACTGATCCACATGTTTCACAACTAGGCGCTGTAATGTTCATAGGAGCGGATGGGCGATGCACACTCATATTCTTCAATTCAGCAGTGATCAAAGACAATTGAGATGTCACTTGGCTTCCCAAAGAATCTACTTTTGATTCCAAAGCGTCCATTCTTCTGCTGTGCACCGAAGCAGCTCCCATCTCATGTACTCCTTTAGTATCTCTCACCCCATGTTGTTGATGATTCAGGGCCATCTTCTTTATCAAATCCCAAGCCTCCACAGCAGTAGAGTCTATCAAAGATCCTCCCGATGCAGCATCCAACATACCCTTCTCTTGGTTCTTCAACCCATCATAGAAGTACTGCACCAGTTGTTCATCCGGAATTTGATGATGTGGGCATCTTGAAAGTAGGTCCTGAAATCTATTCCAGTAATCATAAAGGGATTCATCATAGTCTTGCTTGGCAGAATAAATCTCTTTCCTCATTGATGAAGTATGAGAAGCCGGAAAATATTTCTCCAAAAATGCCTTCCTTAAGTTCCCCCAGCTGTGGTATGCATCAGCTACATGTCTTGGAAGGCTCATGTACCATTCCCTAGCCTTGCCTTCCAATGATAGATGAAAAACCTTCCATAGCACTTGGTCTAACGATGCTCCCACAGGCTTCATACTCTGACAAATCATGGAGAGAGATTGCGGATGGAGGTATGGGTCTTCTCCTGTCAAGCCATGAAATTTAGAAAGAGAGTTAATCAATAAACCTTTAATCTCAAAGTTAACTTCAAAATTTGGACATGCAGCAGTAAATGGGTCAAAGTTAACATCAGATGTGGTGGCTTCCCTAATTGTTCTTCTTCTAGGGTTCCCATTATTTTCTCCCACTCTCTCTTGTTCACCATTTCCTCCATTGCCTCCATTCCTTACTTGGTTGGCATTGGGGTTAGGATGAGGTTGGTTTTGTGGTAAATCAGCCATTATCTCTTGGTCAGTAGGTTCACTCTCACTACTGGATAGGCTAGATTCCACTGAAATATTCTCTTGCTCAATCAACCAACTCACTTGTCCCCTCAATTCTTTTCTCTCTTCTTATCTCTCTGAGTCTTCTCTCAATCTCAGGGTTATAGGGCACAAGTTTTGTTTCCGTGGCATGCAAGATAAAGTCACAAGAGAAAGAGCAAACAAAATTGACTTGCAGCACACAAAGTCAAATAAAAGTATGCAATGTGATGAATGCAAGTGTATGGGTGAGTATGAACGTGTAATGATGAGTATGAGTATGTATGGGTGGGTATGAGTATGTATGCACAGATAAAGAAGCAAAGGTGTAAGTTTTAGAATTTCCAGAAATGTTGGCCGCGGCGAAGTAACAGGTTGGCCGCGGCGAATGTTGGCAGAGGAGACCAGATATCTGATTGCAGGGAGTTGGCCGCGGCGAAAACAGGGGTTGGCCGCGGCGAAAGTATCCCGAGAGAAATCCTTCGGTTTTTCAAAGAGTTGGCCGCGGTGAAAGAACAGGTTGGCCGCGGCGAAAGTGTCCCGAGAGGATTTCCTCAGTAATTCGAAAAGTTGGCCGCGGCGAAATAGAATGTTGGCCGCGGTGAAAGTTGGCAGAATGCTTATCAGACACTGGACTTCACTGATGCAACGTAAGAGATGCTGAAAATCAAGAAAATCAGTATATTTGTTTGTATTTCCAAAAATTTTGATGCTATGCAAGATGAAAACCTATACTATGAACAAATATGCAACTAAACTACCCTAAATGCCACCCAAAAAGATCAAAACCTCAAAAGTCAATCAAATAGCACAAGCTAACCTAGAGAACCAATTTCTTGGCTCCCCGGCAACGACGCCACTTGAAAGAGAGCCTTAATTATCGTTCGCTTAGAGGTTCTCGCTCAAAAATTTATCCAAGCTATGCAGTAGTGCAAACTCGGGTCGTTCTCTTTTGGGAGCCTTAATTAGATGTCTAGGTTAGACTAATGCTATGCAGAGTAATGAAAAAGGGGGGTTTTTGGTGTTTTTATCCATTAATGAAATGCCAAAACTAAATGCAATTAATTCAAATCTAAGTTACTATGTTTTTGGATTTTTCTAAGATAGTAGTAATGAAGTGAAATTAATGATATGTAATCTCTTGAATACAGCTTTGAAGCAATCATAGTTCAAAATAATTTTGGGAGTAGAAATCACCAAGTTTTCTAAATGAAAAACCTTAAAGAACTCTTTAAGTCTAGAATCTTAATCAATGTCACCCATTTCATAAGATCCTATTAAGCTCACTTGGTGTGTGTATTAAGATTAATAATGCACTTGGTTAAATGCAAGCCCAGATCAACTCAACAATCACACATTACCATGCAAGACAGAGAGTATCAAAAGAGTTGCATAGAAACATATATGTAACCACATATATTGAAGCTCAAATTCAACATTAACTAATCCAATACACAAAATGATCATCCAGAATTGATTACAACCATAATCAAATAGTTCAGCCCAAATTTACAAATCCTAGACCTAGAAATTCATAAATAAAGAACTAGAACTTATAGATGAAGCTAACTCCCCTTTGAAGCTCTTGGAACTCATGCTTCTTCCACCATATTCAAGAGTTGAGAAGCTTAGCTCGTCATAACTCTTGAATCAACTCCAACTAGGTATTGTTCTTCAGCCATGGCAGCAGCAGATGGAAGGAATGGAAATGGGATTAGGGTTTCTGAGGTGGAAAATGAGAGAAGAGGATGAAAGATACGTAGGTGGTGGTTGAATAGTGATAGTCTGATCTCATCATACCCAAAATAGGGTTTCTAACCCGAAACTTGCGTGCATGGGTTGGTTCTTGGGGTTGGGCAGGTCAAAATTTCCCAAAATGGTCGGGTCTGAGATTTGCTGATTCGAGAGGTTCGTCGCGGCGAAGAATAGGTTCGCCGCGGCGAAACATGGCAGAGAGCCTTGCTTCAACAGATGAGTTTCACCGCGGCGAAGGAAGACGTTTGCCGCGACGAACTTAGGCAGAGGGTCCTTTCCTGCTTCTTTTGCCTTGAGTTCTTCAATTGTGGCCCCAATCTTTAATGTCCTACAATAAGAAAGCAACAAATTGAAGTATCAATTGTCCTAGAAATCAATTGAATCCAATTAACAACCAATTATGACAATTTAATCCTCAAAATAACACTAACTTAAAGTAAGGACTCTAAATCTAAATTAAGCACAATTATCTTTAAAAAGGGCCAGAAAGTATCACAAAATCATGGATAATGAGATGAAAAGATAATAATATCTTGAGCTCAATCAGCTGTCTTACTTTTGTAGATGCCTCTTCATACTGCCCCAGCTGAAACCAAAGAACAAGCCTGAACCATAATCTATTCCAAACCTCTTCTATTAGAGAGAGTTCCTAGAAACCTCTGAGTGTAGTTTTATCAGTTGGCTATCAAAAGAGGGTTTGAGGAGATGATGAAGAAGTGTGAGCCCGGCAATGAGTATTTGGTTAGGGAGTTTTACACCACCATAAGGGTTGTGGATACTCTGATGATTAAGCTATGCTGAATGGGTATATAGTTCATAAAAGAAGCTGTTCGTCAGCATTATAAATTGCCAGTGGTGAAGAAGTGTAAATTCCAGTACTACAGATAGAATTTGACAGATATTGACTGGGACGACGTCCTAAAGATTCTATGTGTGGAGGGTGGAACTTGGGCCGAAAGGGGCAAGGATCAGGTATACCTCAAAAGGAAGGTTATGAACAATGAGGCCCGTGTTTGGCTAAACTTTATGTGCTATAATGTCATGCCTAGCGCTCATATATCCGATGTCACAAAGGAAGGTGCCCTGCTATTGTACTCCTTGATGAAGGGAGAAAATATTGACATCCCTCTGATTGTTTTAGAGCCCCTTCTACAGTGTGTTTGCTCCACTAAAGCTAATCTTGTGTTCTCCCACTTGATCTCTGAGCTTTACAATAAAACAGGAATGCCAGTGGAGGACAATGATGCCTTATTTGAGGGAGTCTAAACTAAATGCTACAAGCCCTCCAATAAACAGGCTGCAAAGGTGTGTAGCCGGAAAAAGGGCAAGAGAGTTGCTGAGGACGAGCCCACTGACACTACTGAAGTGGCTGAAGGGACCGGTGGCTCTAGTATCACCATGGACAGTCTTAGCCAGCAAATTGTCTTGCTCTAGGATAGTTTTGATCAAAGGATGATGGCCCTACAGAATTATGTCCTCACTCAAGAAGCCCGGTGACAGCAATTCTTTGATCCTATGATGTCGGCCATGGCTATACAGTTTGGTATTCCCCTACTTCCTGGGTTTGAGGGAGCATTCAGCACTAGTTACCCTGGCTACAGAGGGCCATTTGAACCACCTGCTGGACCCTCTAGCTCCCAGTCGTTGAATATGGAACCACCTACTAAAGAGAGGAGGGCGGACGAGAAGGACTAGAGCTTTGTTTTATCCCTTATTGTTTTCCTTTTGCTGTATCTCTTTTTCTGTCTGTGGTTGATTTTGGATATTACTTGGATTCTGTACTGTTGTTGAACTTTGACTTTGATGTTCCTCTTGATGTTGCTTATGACTTTAAGTTGTGATGGAAATCGCATGACCTCCTTGTTGCTTTAACTGCTATCTGCTTTATTTCGCTCATTCTTGTGTGTTTCGAGGTGCGTTAAGTTTTTGTGTGTTATCTTTTCCAATGAGGACATTGTAGTATTTGAGTGTGGAGGAGGGGAGTGTTTATGCTCTTTTGTTTATGTTTTGCCTTTGCTTTCATTTTGGTCCTGGTGAGTAGCTATCTTGGTTGCGACAAAGTGCTATTTTTCATACATGTGTTGCTCTGGGTTTGATTGATTTGTCACGACCATTTCCAATATTAACCGCGATGAAGTTTCATTTCTGTGCTTCTGTGATTATCTTGGTCGAGGTGAATTCCTATGTTAGTCATGACAAACATGTATTGTTTTCTATAAAAGCTGTTTCGTGTACTATGCAGAGGTCTAGCTGAAACTCACCCATATTTGGACTTTGACTGCTTACTTTTGCAAGAAAATTTTTTCTTCAAGATTTTCAAGTTGCATTGAAACTCTTTCAATTCTTGACTTATTTATAGGTGTTAGAAACTTTTCAAGTTGCAATTTTAGTGGATTTATTCATGCATTGGAATTAATCTTACATTCAATTGAGCATTATGGATGAACATGAGAGATATAACCTTGTTGGAAGTTATTTGAGGCCAAATTCCATTCTAGTGTGAATTCTCCACTTGATTTTACATTCTCTAGAACTTGTTCTGGTTCTTTCTTAAAGCTTCATATACATTGGTGTTTTGGAAATGATAAAGGCATTCATTTTTTAAACCCTTTACCCAAACACAAGCCATTTCATTCAACTCTTGTTCACCCCTTTGAGCCCTCTTTAAATTTAAGTACCAATACATGTATTGTTTATTCAAAGTCCCAACTACATTTTTCACTACTGCATCTATGATGTTGTACTTTATCTTCTTGGGTTGGGAATTGCCAAAATGTGATTGGTACAAAAAAAAAAGAGAAAAAAATAGAATGATTTTTTTTTAATAAGGCAAATTCCTTGGTGGATTGAAGATTAAAGTTTCATGCATCAAGAATTTTAATGTAAAGCTAGTTGGAATTTAATTTTGGATATTGGTACTTGTTTTATTTCATTCTATCATTCATTCCACTTAGCCTTTATTCATTATTACATCCCTTGAAGTCCTTTTGATCCAGTGCATCATTGCATTCTTAGTGGAGATAGTAGAACCATTACAAGCTTATGGTAAATTGTTTTGTCAAGTGGATTTGAGAGAAAATGACCCAATTAAGGTGAGTTGAGTGATATACTTTACCCTTTGAGTGATCTCTGATGCTTATTCCCTTTGGTTGATTGGTTGTTTTGGTTAATTGCCTTGCATGGTTTTTCCTACTATTTTTTGCTTGTTAGAGCATACTACTATTTGACTTGTCACTTTCATCCTGTGGGTTAGTTGAGTACTATTGGTCTTTGATGTATGCTTGATTGGTTGTGAGGATCACTTGTTATCATTGATGCTCGACTCTACTCTTTTCACAACTCTTGCTATTTCTATTTTTAATTTACTCAGGAGTGCAAATGTCAAAGTGTGGGGGAGTTGATTTGACCAAGTTTTACTACATTGATTCATGTTCGATTGCATGTTTTTAGAGGAATTAATTGATTTAAAATGCATGTTTTGATGTGAATTGTAGTAATATATATTTGTGGGTTTAAATTCTCATTAAGCACTTTGTAGGTGTAAAATTATCAAATTGTGCATCATTTTAATTAATCATCATTTACAAAATTGAACTAGATATTACAAGTGCTTAAATTGATTTTCAGGTCATGGGTCAAGCGAAAAATATCTCCAAAGGACCTAAGTTTGAGGAAATTTGTAGTTAAGGCCCAACAGATTTCAGGAATTCTAGAAAAGGCCAAATTAAATGCAGATGTTCGTTTTGACCATTTAGTCGTGACAAAAAGGACGCTGACATAGAATCAGGTTTTAAACCTCAGATTGCGATTTTGGCAAATTTATCACGCAAGCCAGCTACCACTTACTATCTAGACTCTCCCTTTTTCATCTCCCAGGGTTTGTCAAGGGTTCTTGAGGTTCTCCTACTGATTTCCACCCTTTTCCACCTTATTCCATCAGTTTTTTGCATCATCCATCCTCCATCTTCATCTTTTATGGCTGGTGCTATGATTTCAAAGTTTAAAGGAGCTGTTTCTGAGGTCATGAGAGGCTAGACGTTTTGCTTTGAGGAGTTTTGATGAGAGCCTGAGCTTGGGACTTAATTTAGAGAGTTTTACTTCATCTTTTCCATTACTTTAACAACATTTCAGTTGTTCTTGGTTAGAAATTTTGTATTGTTGTTAAAGCTGAACTTCATTGTTATTATCTTGTTATTTTGGATTGGATTCTGAGAATTTATGCCTTGGTATTCATTTTGTAATGAGAATTTTGCATTTAATCTTGTGAATTTGATTGGTTTCAATCCGAGTTCAGTTTTGATTAATTATGGTACCTTGATAGCATAATTGGTTATTGTGTTCAAGTTGTTGTTACCATTGCATCAATCTCACCAATTGTTTGTTCAAGAGGGTGGTTAGTTTTGTTGTGAGTCTTTGGATTAAGGGTTTCATTAACACACTAATTTACCTAAGTTTGGAAGGTTTTCTAAACCAGCTAAGATTGCTTTTAAGTAAACTCCCTGCATATTTTGAAGTAATGAAGGCTTAATTAATTCTCCAAGGGGCATTTTTATCAATTGAGTTTTCAAACTATCCATTTAGTTGCTTTCTTCATTACTACTTTAATTCATTTTAAAAAGATAAAAAAATACTTTACTTTTTTTAATTGCAACTTAATTCAGTTTTACAATCCCCCACAATTTTATCTTCTCGCACAGTTTTGTTACTTAGATTACATAGGATCAAGTCAGGCTCCTCGAAGTGAATACGACCCGGATCGTACCACTATAGTGCATTCCTATCCGGAATTGAATTGTTTTTGAGAGCCCATAATGACTAAGGCTTCATCACCGGCACTGCATTCGCGACTAGTATCTAGACCAGGAAATTATTATGATAGGGTAGGCCCTAGCAGAATACTGCCTTCAAAGAAGTGATCACTATCAATGCCTAAAGAATTTAATTCAATAGATGATCTGATTAAGGAGTTCAAGCACCTAGGTAGGCATATCAAAAGGAATAAAGATCAGTATGCTACAGTCTACCTTGATTTCTTTCATTAGGTCATACTGCTATATACAGTAGTTAATAAGAAAAGCTAGACCCTAAATGCAGACATATAGGATGTGGCATTGTTATCTACTCTTCCAACCGTAACCCCAGGAACCAATAGTAGAGCAAGCAAGGCCTGCAAGGGAACAAGATAATTTACAAAAGTAGATTATGTGCTTTTGCAAGCATAAACCCCTAGCGTTTAAGGGCATACTAGATGTGCAAATAGCCGAGGAATGGATTACCTGGCTAGAGAAAGGTAGAGACAATCTTTAGAGTGATGGATTGCTCATCTAAGACCAAAGTGCAGATGGCAATCCACAAGCTAGAGGGAGAAGCTAATAGGTGGTGGAAGAACTCGAAGATAGTCCTCCAAGCTATTGAGACCCTGATCACTTGGGAATCTTTTAAGGATCAATTCTTCCAGAAGTATTTCTTGAGATCAATACGGAATGAGAAGGAAGTTGAATTCCTCACTGCAAAGAAAGCAGAAGATAAACATTTCCATGAATATTTGGTGAGATATATTAAGTTATCTCGGTACTCCACCTACCTGTAACATATGAATGACGAATAATGGTTCACTGAGAAAATGATTAGGGGCCTAAGACCGAAGATGAGAGAAAAGGTAGCCCTGAGGCAAATTAAAATTTTCAATAAAGTTGTGGAAGCCTATTGAATCACCAAAAGTTGTCAAAATCATTATGGCTGTGCTAGGATAAGGCCGAGGGTAGACAAACCTCAGGTAAGGGCAATGATCGAGAGAACTTCCTATAGCAATACGAAGAAGAGAAAATTTAATTTTTATAAATAGCCTAAGTGAGGCATGTGTCAAGGAGGACCAAACATTTTTAAACAAGCCAAGATTTATGAAACTTGTGGCAGAAATAATAGAGACTAGCCATACACAAAGGATCAGAACTTTTGCTTTCATTATGAAAAACCTAGACATTTTATGACGGAGTGTCCATAAAGTATCGATAGCTCCCAACCACAAACCTGAGGCTGAGTGTTTGCCTTGACAGAGGAAAAGGCTCATAAGTCACTTGAGGTGATTTGAGGTATGATTAATATAAATAATTGCACAGGGTGTAATGTTTGATTCGGGCACAAGCCATTGTTTATATTGTATAATTATGTTGGGAAATTGGGCTTTACAGTTGATATATTGCCATATGATTCATATGTTTTCACTCCTACTGACATTAAAGCAATAACCTCTGGTGTGTTTGAATTATACTATCTGGTGTGCATATTGTTTTGCTATCCTTGATTCGATATGTGTTGGAAATTGTGCCCTAGGGGCCAATCATTATGTTTTGAACATTGTTAATTTATGAATTTATTAATTACGTTATCATATTATTTGCATGTTTACTGTGATGACTATCCTTGGATACCTCATGGTTTATCCTAAATGTCCCTGGTCGGTCATCTATGTGGGAGCAAAGATGAAATAAGACTAGTATGACTTTAAAGATATATAGAGATATAAGTTAAAGTCATAGGCACATGTAAGAGTACAAGGTGTTGGACCGACCCGCTATGAGAGAGCTGCATGGGTTGAGTCATAAGCTTCTCTCATATACAAACCATGTCACTGTGCCCTTTGACCTGAGATCATCATGGATTCATACATGAGAAACGCTTAGCTTTGACCTAGTCAAAAGTCACTTTTGACCGAGTGATCATAAAGACTATGTTCAGGCTTAGTGGTTTTTCATGCGAAGGAATGTGAATGGTCAAGATGGAATTTGTCCCTCACATTCGTAGAGAGACATTACTGGGCCCCTTGATGAGTGAGTCTGAGAAATGTATGGCCATACTATAATGGAAAGGTAGTTCCATTTCTATACTCAGACTACTCAGGGATCGAGAAAGTAACGGTCATGAATAGGAGGATGACGTTCTCCATGCCTCATCCATGACCAAAATGTCGTGTGACAAAAGGGACGTGATATGGTTGTATGAAAGGTTACATTGTTCAATGATCCTCATATGTTTTGGGTAGTCGTGATGTCTTGCTAGAGACCGCTTACGACTTGTGAGTCATTATGGTTAATGGCCCACTGCCAACTTCATATAGGCCTACAGAGTCGCACACAAAATAGCCCAACACGAGTTATGATGTCCAGATTCATTGAATCTAGGATATGTCCAGATTCAATGAATAAATAGGGTGGACGTGTATATATATATTCGTATATATATATTATATAAATATAAGAGATATTAATTGTTAGATTTAATTTATAAGGATAAATTAGATCCATGTAAATTAATTCCGTCATATCTTTATTTTTGAATTAGATAAATAGGTGAATTAAATCCGTGAGACGGATTTAATATAAACCATATTTATTTAATTGTTCTCTTATCTAATTTGCAATATTTAATATTGTATTAATTTCGGAATTAATTTAGGATTAATTTCGAAATTAAAATATCATTCATAATACCTATAGCATCCTATATATTTGATATTAGGGAGCTAGGGTTTTATGTGTGAGAGCGAAAGCACTAAGCAGATAAGGGACGGCCAAAAGTGAGGAGAGAGGACGGATTTTGAAAACCCTAGACGGACATAGACGCTAGCACGTCGTTCGAGGTTGAGGGCTACTCGTGTGGATACCGGTAGAGGAAGCTGACCGGAGTTGTCGACTTCGAACGACAAAGGAGGCAAGCAGAAGCATCCTGAACAGCCGAATCATCGAGTCACCAGGAAATCGAACACTGAAGGTAATGCTTCTTACTACCTGACTTAAACGCGATCGGTAGATCCGGGCAAGGGATTGAAAGTTTTAAAATTTTAAGTTTTTCCGTTGCGCGTCGTCTTTCAATTCCCTTCAATATGTATGTCATCTCGTGATATTGATTTGAAAATTAGTTTGAATTAATTTTCATTTAATAATGTTCTCTTTGACTGTAAAAATAAAACTTTAATCTTCCCTCCCAAGGAACTTGCTTCTTACCTGAAGAGGAGATTGAATTTCATTAGTGAGGCCCAAACAGAAAAATGTTAAGATAGGATTGCCAAGGATACATAGTAACTTTTTGGTGTAGCAGAGATAGAAGAGAAGATAGAGGAAATGCCAATAAAAAGGGAATGTTTGGAGAAATTTTCAAAAGAGATTAATGAACTTGCACTGAAAAAAAGAAAGTAGAATTTATGATTAAGGGGGTGCTCAAGACAGGTCTGATTAAAGGCTTCTTACCACATGATTCCTAACAAAATGGTTGGAAGTATAATAGGCACGATAGAAGTAGAAGTCCGTACCCCAGTAGGGAAGTAGAGTAACAACTTAAACCTCAAGTTATCGATGTGACCTTGGTAGAAGTAAGGTAACAGGACAAAATGTTTAAGGTTTGTTAAATCCCTGAATAGTGGTAGAAATTCCTAAGGGATAGTAAACCACAACGGATAGAGATTGGGTGATATCGAAATAAAGAATTGATGATGAATTAAGTACCTAGTCTAAACACAACACAACAAGGCAATTAAATATTTTATGTGTGATATGACCAATATCTAACCATATGGATGATTGGTCAGGAGGCAAAAGAAGTTAGAAAGAGTAGTATTAGGCAAGATCTCTCTTGTGAATAGAATTGAATAGGAATAAATAAGAATATGGTAACTGATGGTTGTGCGAGGAACTGATATACCAAGAAAGATAAGTAAGTTCCCAATGATGCTTAAGCCTGATGATGCTTAGATATTTGATAATATTAAGGACTAAACAGTGTTCTTTTATGTCCCTAAGGCATCTAAGAGCACACAACCATATCACTTAGGCCAGCATGGGGTTTAAGAGATGAAACTCCCATCGACAGATGCCATTGCCTACGTGATTGGGAAAAATTTATAGTGGAAAGGCTCTCTTTGATAGGGATATGGCATTTGAGGAAGGTATCTTGATAGAGTTGAGTACATGGAAGGTCTTAGCCATGAAGTACCTCTCCAAGCTTAGACATGGTCCTTTGCCACAGAGTTAATACTGCTCTTACAGGAGCAAGTGTTCTCAATAAAGATTATAGAAAAGTGGCTCAGATAGAGTTGATAGTGATATATCCTCCAGCATTGGTACTGGAAATAGTAGGCAGATAGTTGTTTTGGTATGAGCAATACATTCTCCCACGAGGACAAATCCTCTTATGAGGATAGTAGGAAGCAATCGAGGCAAGGCACGTAGTAGATCTTACCCTGAGGAGAGGGAAACTGTAAGAATGGCTGAACACCCAAGAGGGGGGTGAATTGGGTGTTAGTTAAAAACAAAAATCTTTTCGCAATGTAATGAAATTCATAATAAATTCTGAGTATAAAAACAATGAATTGATATAAGTATAATCACAGTAGTAAAATGGTTTAGCTGGAAATATAAAGAGATAAGGGAAGAGAAGATGCAAACTGTGATTTATCCTGGTTCGGTCCTCACTGACCTACGTCCAGTCCCCAGGCTCCCCCTGAGATTTTCAATCGACTATTTCCCTCAAGTTTAACACGGGTACTTGAGAACCACTACAACCACAAGTTTGATTCGGGCACTTGTGTCGCTACTTACAATCCTTAGACTAACCAGTCTAATTCAATAACAATCTCTCACTGAGGTAATACTCCCCCTTACACACCGTAAGGATACAATCTGATAATGATAAAGAAGATTGAATATTTCTTCTCTCAAAGAAGTGATAGATGAATCTTAAGCACGTTTGGGAAACTCTCCTCTCTATCTTACCAATACATATGTTTTTGTCTATGAAGTACAGAGACAGGGAGTTTTCTCTCGGGGCTCTAAAAGAGAATATGTTGAATCGGCATTTTAGCATTTGATGTTGTAAGCTCAGACTCTTCTCCTCTTTCTTGTTTTGAATGCTCTTCTATTTATAGATGATGTTGGATACTTGACCATTGAGCATTTTCTTCCCGTTTAGCTTGAAGAATATGACCGTTGAAACTAGCCGTTGGAAGCTTCTGATGAACATCGATTCTTCACATCATAAGTTCGTTGTGGCTCTTTATCTGAAATAATCATCCTCAGATCAGGTGATAAGTATCTGATAATCATAGAAACAATAAGTTGGAAAACATGGAATCAATCATCAGATATTCAGAAAGTAAGATGAACTTACTTGATTGATGTCTTGATCGATAAAGCTTTGATCGATTATATTATTGATTAATTACATGAAGAAAAGATATAGAAGATAGATGCAATTATCGAATAGATTATGGATCATATGATGATCGAACAAATGATCAATAAATGATGAAGCATGAATACAGTGACCCAAAAATGATTTATGCAAGAATAAACCTTTTCAAGTTATGTTTGCCTTTGTATCCTTTTAAGAGAGAGTTATGTGTAAAAAGAAGGCTGAGAAAAGCTTGAAGATAAAAAGACAAAAGATTTTGAAATCATCGTGAAATGCTGTTATGAAATGAACTTGTACAATGATCGAATAAGTGATCGAATACTTGTTGATCGATCAGGTTATCGATAAACAAGGTATTATAGAAACAGATATTAAACCAATAATAATCGAACACATTATCGATAAATGGATTATGGATAACCTTATCGATAAACAATAACCAAAAGTATATTCAGTGAAAACACAGGCTATGTAGGTTAATCGAATAGGTGATCGATTAAGTAGTGATCGATAAAGAAGTTTAATCCTGTATAGTTAAAGAACTGAGTTATCGATCACGTTATATGTAAAACAAGGCAAACATGAAGTGCTGTGATCGATCATATTATCGAGAATGTGATTATCGATCCGGTGATCGAAGAACCTGAAGGGAATTGAAAGACGACGCGCAGCGGAAAAATCAACTCGAAATTTTTTTAAACTTTCAATCCCTTTAGGATCTACCGATCGCGTTTAAGTCAGGTAGTAAGAAGCATTACCTTTAGGCGTTCGATTCCCTGGTGACTCGATGATTTGGCCGTTCAGGATGCTTCTGCTCGCCTCCTTTATCGTTCGAAGTCGACAACTCCGGTCGGCTTCCTCTACCGGTATCCACACGAGTAGCCCTCAACCTCGAACGGCGTGCTAGCGCCTACGTCCGTCTAGGGTTTTCGAAATCCGTCCTCTCTCCTCTCTTAGGCCGTCTCTTATCTATTGGTTCTCTCTTGCTTAAACCCTAGCTCCTCATATCAAATATATAGGATGCTATATAGGTTTAATTAATAATATTTAATTTCGAAATTAACTCTAAATTAATTCCGAAATTAATACAATATCAAATATTGCCTAATCAGATAAGAGAACAATTAAATAAATATGGTTTAAATTAAATCCGTCTCACAGATTTAATTCACTTATTTATTTAATAAAGAGATGACGGAATTTATATATTTAATTTATCCTTATAAATTAATATCTCTTATATTTATATATATATATACGAATTTATATATATATATATATACACGTCCACCCTATTTATTCATTGAATCTGGACATATCTTAGATTCAATGAATCTGAACATCATAACTCGTGTCGGGCTATTTTGTGTGCGACCCTGTAGGCCCATATGAAGTTGGTAGTGGGCCATTAACTATAATGACCCACAAGTCGTAAGCGGTCTCTAGCAAGACATCACGACTACCCAAATCATATGAGGATCATTGAACGATGCAACCTTTCATACAACCATATCACGTCCCTTTTGTCTCACGACATTTTGGTCATGGATGAGGCATGGAGAACGTCATCCTCCTATCCATGACCGTTACTTTCTCGATCCCTGAGTAGTCTGAGTATAGAAACGGAACTACCTTTCCATTATAGTATGGCCATACATTTCTCAGACTCACTCATCGAGGGGCCCAGTAATGTCTCTCTACGAATGTGAGGGACAAATTCCATCTTGACCATTCACATTCCTACGCATGAAAAACCACTAAGCCTGAACATAGTCTTTATGATCACTCGGTCAAAAGTGACTTTTGACTAGGTCAAAGCTAAGCGTTTCTCATGTATGAATCCATGATGATCTCAAGTCAAAGGGCACAGTGACATGGTTTGTATATGAGAGAAGCTTATGACTTAACCCATGCAGCTCTCTCATAGCGGGTCGGTCCAACACCTTGTACTCTTACATGTGCCTATGACTTTAATTTATATCTCTATATATCTTTAAAGTCACACTGGTCTTATTTCATCTTTGCTCCCACATAGATGACCGACTAGGGACATTTAGGATAAATCATGAGTTATCCAAGGATAGTCATCACAGTAAACATGCAAATAATATGATAACTTAATTAATAAATTCATAAATTAACAATGTTCAAAACAGAATGATTGGCCCCTAGGGCACAATTTCCAACAGAACCATGATTTAAAAACAATGTGTTGATTATCGATCATGTGATCGATAATTTGCTAATCGATTAGGTGATCAATAAGCTACCGAAATCAATACCATTTATCTGTCTTCTCATCGATAATCTATTTATCGATCATGTTATCGGTAAATGCCTATTTATCCATAAAGTTAACCTTATTTATCGATCAAGTGATCGATAAATACATTTATCCATAACATTATCCAAAAACCATTTATCCAACAGGTTATTGATAAAATCTTAATAATGCATGTGAAGATAAAAGAGAAGAATCGAAGAGATAGTACCAGGAACTCGATAAAGTGATCGAATACGTAGTTGCTTGATCAAGCTCGAGTAACATCTGATAATGGCTTTTTATTTTCTCATTTCTTCTAGTGCTTTTACTCAATAACATGTTTGGGTAGCATGTTGCTCGAGAGCTTAATCAGTCAATGTAGAACTTATGGTCTTTGCCTCAATAAATTCAAATTCTGATTCAAGCAAAACGAAGGTCAACTTTGAGTGATCATAATATTCCAATTCAACTCAAAATTTTGCAAATGACCTATCCCCAAAAATCTCTTTGAGTCTACTTTCTAATGCAACAAGAATCACCCCGAAATTCGTTGTGGTTGCAAAGTTATCTTCATCACAATGACTAAAGGTCGGAATAAAGGCATTAATCCTTACTGTAATCTTTCAAACAACATATCTCCCTCATATGAAACTCTTTAAAGGTGAATTTGGTGTCCATGAACCGTGTTCTGAGTCTAGTTTCATAGGAATCAAGTTTCACCTCAAACGGATTTGTGATTTGAGAGATATTGAAGAAATACCGAACCTATGTCAGAGCTGAACGAAGAATAGAGCATAACAGAGGATGTATTTTATCGATAACTTGATCGATAAATGGATGATTGATCAAGTGATCGATAATTGCCCATGAAAATCACCTCTGAAGCTTATTTTCCATGTTTATATGAAGGGTGACTCAATATATGATGGTATAACTTCCCGGTTGTATATTTTAGCTTCCGACTGAGCCATTCAAACTTCTGATTGAGTATAGCAACATTTAACATCAAATCTATGAACTTGAATCTTGATATTTTCATTTGATCTTGCAAGTTCTTCCTTTCTCAATCTCTCTTCTTCTTCTTCCTCTTGATCATTCTCCATAACTCAAGGTGCAACATAATAACTCCTTTCTTTTCTTGAGGAAACTACACAAAATAGTAAGTATGATAGTTAGTCAAAATATGAGATAAATAATTTATGCAAACTTTTTGCTCTATTATTTGACATCATCAAAACTAATCATATCTAACATTCTCCCCCTTTTTGATGATGGCAAATCCTTTGTGAAAAATATGGATGATATGAAATCAAATCAGATGCAACATATTTTTCATGCTGAAAGAGAGCCTTTCTTATCGTTCGCTTAGAGGTTCTCACTCAAAAATTTATCCAAGCTATGCAATAATGCAAACTCGGGTCGTTTCTCTTTTGGGAGCCTTAGTTAGTTATCTAGGTTAGACTAAATGTTATGCAGAGTAATGAAAAAAAAGGGGGTTTTTGGGTTTTTTAACATTTAATGAAATGCCAAAACTAAATGCAATTAAATCAAATCTAAGTTACTATGTTTTTGGATTTTTCTAAGATAGTAGTAATGTAGTGGAAACTAATGATAGGTAATCTCTTGAAAATGGCTTTGAAGCAATCATAGTTCAAAATAATTTTGGGAGTAAAAATCACCAAGTTTTCTAAATGGAAAACCTTAAAGAACTCTTTAAGTCTAGGATCTTAATCAATGGCACCCATCTCATAAGATCCTATTAAGCTCACTTAGTGTGTGTATTAAGATTAATTAATGCACTTGGTTTAATGCAAGCCTAGATTAACTCAACAATCAAACAATACCATGCAAGAAAGAGAGTATCAAAAGAGTTGCATAGAAACATATATGTAACCACATATATTGAAGCTCAAATTCAACATTAACTAATCCAACACACAAGATAATCATCCAGAATTGATTACAACCATAATCAAAATAGTTCAGCCCAAATTTACAAATCCTAAGACCTAGAAATTCATAAATAAAGAACTAGAACTTATGGATGAAGCTAACTCCCCTTTGAAGTTCTTGGAGCTCATGCTTCTTCCACCATATTCAAGAGTTGAGAAGCTTAGCTCATCATAGCTCTTGAATCAGCTCCAACTAGAGATTGTTCTTCAGCCATGACAGTAGCAGATGGAAGAAATGGAAATGGGGATTAGGGTTTCTGAGGGAGAGATGAGAGAAGAAGATGACAGAAACGTAGGTGGAGGCTGAATAATGAGAGTCTGACCTCATCATACCCAAAATAGGGTTTCTAACCCAAAAATTGCATGCATGGGTCGGTTTCTGGGGATGGGTAGGTCAAAATTTCCCGAAATGGTCGGGTCTGAGATTTGCTGATACGAGAGGTTCGCTGCGGGGAAACATGGCAGAGAGCCTTGCTTCAACAGATGATTTTCGCCGCAGTGAAGTCAGATGTGTGCCGCGGCGAACTTAGGCAGAGGATCCTTTCTTGCTTCTTGTGCCTTGAGTTCTTCAATTCTGGTCCCAATCTTTAGTGTCCTACAATAGAAAGCAACAAATTAAAGTATTAATTGTCCTAGAAATCAATTGAGTCCAATTAATAACCAATTATGACAATTTAATCCTCAAAATGACACTAACTTAAAGTAAGGACTCTTAATCTAAATTAAGCACAATTATCATTAAAAAGGGCCAGAAAATATCACAAAATCATGGATAATGAAATGAAAAGATAATAATATCTTGAGCTCAATCACATGCCTATCTCTCCCCCTATTTGACATCAGCAAAAAGTTTAAATGACAAATCTCCCGTGTGAGGGGTAATCTCTCCCCCTCTATCATTCTCGTCTCTTAGTGCATGCAAACCATGTAATGCATCAATATTCATAAACTATAAAAGAGAGGGTTTAGAAATGCTCATTTGAATTCGGCAGGTTGATAAATTGATCCATGAAGTCCATTGCCAGGCTTAATGATCTTTTGTATTGGCATTGGTGATTATGCTTTGAAGGTTGATGCCCATAATCTTTCTATCTTTAATCACTTTCTCTTTTCTCCATATCTTGATTGCGTATTAAATTATCAATCCTCAAATTTGATAATTTATCCTTGTAGTCCAGTGAGGAGTTTCTTTCATAGCATAAATTCTCCTATTATGAATTCAACAACTTCTTGCAAGGAGAATAGTTAGTACAATCAAATATCAAATGTATACATAATCCTTTCTATAAATTGTTTTTGAATTGGATCATGAAAGGAAAATGTGAAAGCAACTCATCATCAAAACTAATCAATTGACAATGAATGCAGACGAGCATACTATTTTGACGAAGGAGATGAGCTTTTAAGATATAAGACACATGTGAATGTGAAGTTCCCCTTTAATCAGAAAATTGATGAGGTGGAGACTAAGGATGATCGAATAAGAATACTAGAAATACAATGCATAATTATAGATCACGTTAAAGCAATTGATCGAATATGTTATGAATAATTCTTGCAGTGAGAGGTCATACCTGTCTAAGTTGATTGATCATGTGATCAATTAACAGTTATTCGATCAATTAATAGATAATTCTTACCAAATTGAGTGATGTCTTTCAAATCCTCGTTGCTCCTGATCGATGTGTTGATCAATAATTGATTTATCGATCAGCTTATTGATAATTCTCCCTCCAATTTTGTTCTTTCGCCTTACGTACTTCATTTATCGATCAGGTGATCGATAATTAACCTTTCCTTGTAGCATGATTATCGATGTCTTCATCGATCATTCCATACTCTGTTTACCTCTATTTTTCAACGTCAAAACAGAGCTTTCCTACACAACAAATTTCTATCCTCTTCAATGCTTAAGTTAGTCTTCTAATCATCAAAACATTAAATCAAAATACTCAAAATAAAGAAGTAATGCAGAATTTCTTACAGCTCATTGGGATTTACCATTCCCAATTCCCTTCTGAAGTATTTGGACTTCTGCTGGTCAAGAGGCTTTATGAAAATGTCAACTATTTGATATTCGGTAGGAGTGAGTTCTACTTCTACATCTTTCTTTTGAACATGGTCTCGAATGAAGTGATGTCGAACATCAATATGCTTGGTTCGGGTATGATGAACTGGATTCTTAAACAGGCTAATTGTGCTTGTGTTGTCACACAGGATTGGGATTTCCTTCAACTTGATTCCCAAATCTTGTAATTGTTGTTTTAACCATAAAATCTGAGCACAACAGCTAGTAGTGGCAATGTATTTTGATTCTGTAGAAGATATGGCCACAGTATTTTGTTTCTTACTAGATCACAAAACAAGACAGCCTCCTAAGATTTGCATTATCCACTGGTGCTTTTTCTGTCTATTTTGTATCCTCCGTGATCAGCATCTGAGTATCCTATTTAGATATTCTGTGCCCAAACTTTGTGTACCGACAAGATATCTAAGAATTCTCTTGACGGCTTCTTCATATGATTGCTTGGGAGTTAATTGATCTCTGGCACACATTCCCATGCTAAACTGAATGTCTAGTCTGCTTGCCATGAGGTAGAGTAGTGATCCAATCATCCCTCTATATTTAGTCAAGTTCACATCCTTGCCATTCCCGTCCATGTCCAATGATATGGTTGAGCTCATAGGTGTATTTGCACTCTTGGCTTGCTTCAGACCATATTTTTTCAGAAGTTCTCTAAGATACTTTGTTTGAGATATGAACATCCCATTCTTCTTCTGTCTGATTTGCAATCCAAGGAAGAAAAAAATTCAATTCTCCCATCATTGACATCTCCATCAATAGAATTTTTTTTAATAATTTTTTAGGATACCTACAACAAAAATATTAGTTCTTCGGTACCCTACTTCTCTTGGGTCCACACCATGTTAGCTACAATGACTCTCATACTCTTATATGGATCAAAACATATGATTTCTGAGCAAAGAAGGTATCAAAAGATTTTATAATTAAATGATCATCAATCATACATTCTTTTTGAAATCAGATTTGATCACATCAACTTTATGAAAAACTAATAGCTTGCGTGAAAACAGGTTAGCCATGAATGATTATGCATTTGAAAATGATGATTTATTCAAATCATGAGTGTTATGTAAAAATATGCACATGAAGCTAGAAGATAGATAATGCTTCCTTTGAAATAAGATTTTTAACGCACTTGTTTAAAACATGAATGTTGAAAACAAAGTTTTAAAAAAAAACTTGTTAAAAGTAAATACTTTTGTTCAAAAAAAAATGTGGAAGTCAACAAATTGAGGGAAAATATCATATAGCTTCAATTTGTAAGATTAGATCGGATAACATGTGAAACAACAATATCAACACATTAGAGAGTTTTTCTAAGAGTAAAAGTCATATGGATAAGATGTTAGCCGAAAGGCTTTTCACGATAGAGGTTTAAAGACTTTACTCACACTTAAATACTGGATTTTTGAATAATGAAGTACATAAACTCATTAGTCCAGATGACTAGCAGGTTAAATAGATTCCAGAAGCTTTACAAGTCATTCCATTGAAATGGTTAATCACATAATCGTGCTTGGAATAACTCAGTTAATAATGATAAACACATTAAGCATAAGGCTTTGACGTATTGGAATCTTTCTGTAAAGATAGACTTGAACCTCACATAGATGGTTAACTTGTTAGACTAAAGGTCTAACTAGTTGAAAAATAGGATTTAGGAGTTCAAGTATAGGATAGCACATTAAGATCAGGAATTAACACGTTAGAGCTGGAGAAAACTCTATTAGAAGGATTTGAAGCATTTCTGACTTTTAGCACTCAAAATATTAACTTCCAATTTTGAAAATCATTTGAATGTGAAACAAAAATGAATATCTTCCAAATCATTTGTATGCACTTTCACAATGAGTTTTAAAAAATTTGGATTGTGCATTGAAGATACAAACACATAGAAAACTATGCACAATTCTATTTTCGGTCCATTTAGCAATCGGAAAATAATTTGAAGATCATAAAAGATTGATTGCTAATGGAATGCAACAAGGAATAAGTATTCATTACCCAAATATGAATTTCATATCAGCACAGTAAAGGGTAAAGATTAGATATCACCATATTTTCTCTTGTCCTTGTGACAGCTTGCTTGATTTTGATGGATTAGTGTTGATTTTTCTTCTTTCCCCGTTCAGCACCAAAATCCATATCAGATAAGCTTTCTCAAGATTTGTTCATCAATTCCTTTGTGGTCACAATCTTGAGGAAAGGCTTTCTCCTTTCTTCCTTAGGTACTTAGAGGATTGCTTTTGCATACCCAATGCACCTTTCTGTGAGGTTGAGACTTTTGATTCCTCGCTTTGGGTGCTTGCAATATTCTCTCATAAAATGTAGACTCAAGAAGTCTTCTACTTAATGCTTGAGAGATCCTCCGTTTCTTGTTCTCCTCAAGGTAATCGAATTTTACACTGTGGTAGTCCATCCTTGAGGCGCAACGTACTCCTTTGGCTTGTATCCATTGCTTCCTATGATTGGACTTTGTAGTTCCAACAATGGGTGCTCTAAGAATTCTCATATTGATCATGTGAGTAGCTCTCTTAGGCACTTTCTTCTTCTTTGGGCCAATATGTCCGTTCTTAGAAATATCCTGCAAAATTAAAATACTAGAAGGACATTTTGGTACCCATTTTGCTTTGGGTCCTTGAGTGTTAGCGTTGGACTTTACTAGTCCTTTGGGAACCCAAACAAATTTATTTCTCACATTAAGATTTCTTCTAAAATAGCATGCGTGAGAAATGTGACCTAATTTACCACAATAATTGCAAATAACAGAATGATATCCATTATGTGATTTTATGCAACTATTGCGTTGGTCAAAAGAATGCAATCTTAAATGATTTCTCCTTGTAAGTTCTTTCTTCCCAGTAAATTTTCCAGCATGAGTAAAAACATTTTTACTTTTGAAAACAGAATCAATGACTGGTTGATCAACAGTTTTATGTAAACTTTCAAAATCATTTTGCACAAGCAATGTACGAGAAGAGTTGGGACCGTTTACCTTAAGGGCATCTTGAGCTCCAAATAATGATTCATCATATTCATCCATACTGAGCTCTTTTTGATGCTCATCTTCCTCTTGCTCTTCTGTGTTGACAGACTTATAGAAGTATTGTGTGATTTCACCTTTTTCGGTCTTGACTTCTATTTGTTCACTGAGAGTGGATGATTGTGTATCATTTTCTTGATCGGTCTCAAGTGAACTGTCTTCACATTTAGCTTCAACACAAGTGTTAGAAGTATAACTAGAGTCAAGAGTATCCAAAATATCCTTGGCACTAGAGCAAGATTTGATTTTCTCATAATCAATTTCAGTTAAAGCACTATACAGAATTTTCATTGCTCAAATGTTCAAAGAAAATATTTTCTTTTCTTTTTCGATCCAATCCTTTCTTCGTTTAAAAACAAAATCATTTGTAAAAACATATCTCATATCAAAATCAATAGTTTTCAAAAATCATATCATACGAGCTTTCCAAAACCAAAAATCAATATCTTTGAGAAATGGTGGAATTGTATAATCAAAACCTTCAAAGTCAGCCATGATCTTTGCACTTGAGATCGTTAGATCCTTTAAACAAGTGACCTGCTCTGATACCAAATGTAAGAATGGCTGAACACCCAAGGGGGTGAATTGGGTGTTAGTTAAAAACAAAAATCTTTTCGCAATGTAATGAAATTCATAATAAATTCTGAGTATAAAAACAATGAATTGATATAAGTATAATCACAGTAGTAAAATGGTTTAGCTGGAAATATAAAGAGATAAGGGAAGAGAAGATGCAAACTGTGATTTATCCTGGTTCGGTCCTCACTGACCTACGTCCAGTCCCCAGGCTCCCCCAGAGATTTTCAATCGACTATTTCCCTCAAGTTTAACACGGGTACTTGAGAACCACTACAACCACAAGTTTGATCCGGGCACTTGTGTCACCACTTACAATCCTTAGACTAACCAGTCTAATTCAACAACAACCTCTCACTGAGGTAATACTCCCCCTTACACACCGTAAGGATACAATCTGATAATGATAAAGAAGATTGAATATTTCTTCTCTCAAAGAAGTGATAGATGAATCTTAAGCACGTTTGGGAAACTCTCCTCTCTATCTTACCAATACATATGTTTTTGTCTATGAAATACAGAGACAGGGAGTTTTCTCTCGGGGCTCTAAAAGAGAATATGTTGAATCGGCATTTTAGCATTTGATGTTGTAAGCTCAGACTCTTCTCCTCTTTCTTGTTTTGAATGCTCTTCTATTTATAGATGATGTTGGATACTTGACCGTTGAGCATTTTCTTCCCATTTGGCTTGAAGAATATGACCGTTGAAACTAGCCGTTGGAAGCTTCTGATGAACGTCGATTCTTCACATCATAAATTCATTGTGGCTCTTTATCTGAAATAATCATCCTCAGATCAGGTGATAAGTATCTGATAATCATAGAAACAATAAGTTGGAAAACATGGAATCAATCATCAGATATTCAGAAAGTAAGATGAACTTACTTGATCGATGTCTTGATCGATAAAGCTTTGATCGATTATATTATCGATTAATTACATGAAGAAAAGATATAGCAGATAGATGCAATTATCGAATAGATTATGGATCATATGATGATCGAACAAATGATTGATAAATGATGAAACATGAATACAGTGACCCAAAAATGATTTATGCAAGAATAAACCTTTTCAAGTTATGTTTGCCTTCGTATCCTTTTAATAGAGAGTTATGTGTAAAAAGAAGGCTGAGAAAAGCTTGAAGATAAAAAGACAAAAGATTTTGAAATCATCGTGAAATGCTGTTATGAAATGAACTTGTACAATGATCGAACAAGTGATCGAATACTTGTTGATCGATCAGGTTATCGATAAACAAGGTATTATAGAAACAGATATTAAACCAATAATAATCGAACACATTATCGATAAATGGATTATGGATAACCTTATCGATAAACAATAAGCAAAAGTATATTCAGTGAAAACACAGGCTATGTAGGTTAATCGAATAGGTGATCGATTAAGTAGTGATCGATCAAGTGATCGATAAAGAAGTTTAATCCTGTATAGTTAAAGAACTGAGTTATCGATCACGTTATATGTAAAACAAGGCAAACATGAAGTGCTGTGGTCGATCATATTATCGATAATGTGATTATCGATCTGGTGATCAAAGAACCATGATTTAAAAACAATGTGTTGATTATCGATCATGTGATCGATAATTTGCTGATCGATCAGGTGATCAATAAGCTACCGAAACCAATACCATTTATCTGTGTTCTCATCGATAATCTATTTATTGATCATGTTATCGGTAAATGCCTATTTATCCATAACGTTAACCTTGTTTATCGATCAAGTGATCGATAAATACATTTATCCATAACATTATCCGAAAACCATTTATCTAATAGGTTATTGATAAAATCTTAATAATGCATGTGAAGATAAAAGAGAAGAATCAAAGAGATAGTACCAGGAACTCGATAAAGTGATTGAATACGTAGTTGCTTGATCAAGCTCGAGTAACATCTGATAATGGCTTTTTATTTTCTCATTTCTTCTAGTGCTTTTACTCAATAACATGTTTGAGTAGCATGTTGCTCGAGAGCTTAATCAGTTAATGTAGAACTTCTGGTCTTTGCCTCAATAAATTCAAATTCTGATTCAAGCAAAACGAAGGTCAACTTTGAGTGATCATAAATCTTCCAATTCAACTCAAAATTTTGTAAATGACCTATCCCCAGAAATCTCTTTGAGTCTACTTTCTAATGCAAAAGAATCACCCCAAAATTCATTGTGGTTGCAAAGTTATCTTCATCACAATGACTAAAGGTCAGAATAAAGGTGTTAATCCTTACTGCAATCTTTCAAACAACATATCTCCCTCATATGAAACTCTTTGAAGGTGAATTTAGTGTCCATGAACCGTGTTCTGAGTCTAGTTTCATAAAAATCAAGTTTCACCTCAAACAGATTTGTGATTTGAGAGATATTAAAGAAATACCGAACCTATGTCAGAGCTGAACGAAGAACAGAGCATAACAGAGGATGTATTTTATCGATAACTTGATCGATAAATGGATGATCGATCAAGTGATCGATAATTGCCCATGAAAATCACCTCTGAAGCTTATTTTCCATGTTTATATGAAGGGTGACTCAATATATGATGGTATAACTTCCCGGTTGTATATTTTAGCTTCCGACTGAGCCATTCAAACTTCTGATTGAGTATAGCAACATTTAACATCAAATCTATGAACTTGAATCTTGATATTTTCATTTGATCTTGCAAGTTCTTCTTTTCTCAATCTCTCTTCTTCTTCTTCCTCTTGATCATTCTCCATAACTCAAAGTGCAACATAATAACTCATTTCTTTTCTTGAGGAAACTACACAAGATAGTAAGTATGATAGTTAGTCAAAATATGAGATAAATAATTTATGTAAACTTTTTGCTCTATTATTTGACATCATCAAAACTAATCATATCTAACAGAAACTGGTCAAGAGTAATGGGAAAGTATTATGAGGCAGATATATGAGACTCCTCAAACTTAACAGGGTGCTATAGTATGGTGATAGATAATGAGAACATGGTGATATAAGCCCTCTACCTATACAATTTAGAATTGATAAGAGGTAGTAAGGACTACAAAGTCCTAAGGCAAGGCAGATTGGCACTAACCCAATGACAAACTAATAAGCTCTCTAGATGTGCCAGTCCCTAAAGATTCAAGAGGCACTATGAAGAGAAAGCGACCTAAAGCACCTGAACTTAAGGGTAAAGAAAATATGGAAAGATTAAGAATTTTGAAGTTGACAGGAAGTATTATGTCATAACTTACTATCGGATCCACTTAGGGTTTAATTAAAACCATTTTAGACTATATTGGATGGTCTTGGGCTTAAAAATCCCTGAAAAACACTGATTTTCGGATTTTTACTGTTCATCAGGTAAAAATCCAATTTTCTGCCCCAACTTCAAAAATTCATAACTTAATCTAGAAAAATTGAAATGGAGTGATTCAAAATTCTATAAAAAGCTATTTGAATTATTTTGCAACTAAAAATAATATTATGAACCAATTCTATTGGAAAAAGTGTCAGGTTTTTGTGAAATTCACCTCTGTCTATTTGGCAAAAATCCTTTTCCCAGATTCTGAACCTTAACTTTGAAAAATCATTAAAAATCGTGTAGTTGGTCATTTTGAGCATGCTACCTATCAATTTGAAGTTCAGGACATTTAATTTAAGTATACCAAATTTTGTGTCGAAATTCATTCTGAAACTTAATAAAACGTGGCTCTAAACTAATGTCTTGCTTAGAGATTACAGCGCCTACCATTGATACTTATACATAACCAAATGTCCACGAATTTTTATGGTGTGACACCATAATTTAGCCTCCAATCTGTAGCTTGCACTTGGGATTTTTAGGCCCTAAAATGTTAGACTACATTTGGGGGATGAGATTTTAAGAAATCCCAGTAGCAAGATCAATCAACCAAAACATTAACATGTATCAATTACAAGCATTCCAACCTTTTGCTATTAATAGGGAACTACTTTACCTCATACATGTAGCAGTCTAACATGCAATAGCCAAGGAACATAAAGAAAGAAGTATAGCTACACAATCATCATCATCATCATCATTTAGGTCAACCACATAATAGCACATGAAATTGCATAGCAATCAATGCAACATTCAACATTAAGGTTAATTAAATCTTACTACCTTAATTCAATGCTCTTTGATTTTCTTGTTCTTCTTTTTGCTTCCATAAATGCCAAACCCTAACATGGAAATCCACAAAAAGGGCAGCAAGAATTATCAACCATTCCTCTTAAAAATCAATAACATAATTCAAGTAACTCTTAAACCCCTTAAAGCTTCCATCTTTGTTCTTGAATTTTTAGAGTCGGTTTCCATAAACCTAAAAATTCCCTCTTAACTCCTTCCTACATGATATTTCATGTAGGTTCCAAATATCTACTTGGATTTAACAAAATAAATTTCCTTCTTTTAGTTTCAGCTTGACTGAACCATTTGGGTTAAAAATCCAAAAATTGCAACTTTGATTCTATGGCTTCCAACACTTGTTCTTTAGGTTTACTCTACACTATTTTCCATTTTGAGCACAATGGAAGCCTCAAAACTTTGGAAAAAAAATCCTAGGGTTCAGATCTTGCTTTGGCCGAAATGAACTTTAAGAGAGATATCAAAGAAAACACTTCAAAAACAACCTATAACCACTTGTAACCACTAGGATCTATCACACTTTGAAGTGTTTTAGCAACATTGAACCATAAAACTTCCTCTCTACAATATATATGTTTCAACTAGCATCAAAAGAGAAGGGAAACTATGATTTTCAACCATACAACTCAAGCAATCAAAGCATGGAACATCTTAGAACAACTTGCTAAGCTTGAATCTTAGTTGGATGATCAAAGTTGCTCCCTTTCCCTTGATTTCTTCATCAAGCTCTCTCTTTTTCCCTCTCTTCTTGGCTTGGCCGAAATACTAACCAGATTTAGGGGGAGGAAGAGCTCATTAACATGCACAAAATATCCCACCAACCATCATTAATGATTTGCCAAGTGTCATAAGCCTACTTAATCTTAATCCTTTCTCTTAATTAACTTAAATCATAATGTAATTTAATTCCAAAGTCAAGATCCTCTCCATTGGTAGCTTGACACTTGGAAAGCTTTAATTACCATCCATTGAAGGCTTGACAAGTGACAACTTATGGGCCAAGCAAAGTGCAAGACTCTGATTAACACTTTATCGGTGCATTTTTACTGCGGGTTTAATTCTTTTCTATAATTATAGTGTTCTGGCCTCTGTAATTATTTTCTGTCAGATTTATAAATTATTCTCCTCATTTTTATCTTCCTAAATTGCCCTCTTTGTCTCAAATTTAATTTCCCAATAATTAAATAAAAAGGAAAATTATTTTCCTTCTCTTTAGTGATTTTTCCTCTTTTCAAAGGAATTGGAAAAAATCTTGGATACTTGAGGGTCTTATTTTAATTCCATAATCTCTTATAATTTCTTGGGATATCATAGAAATTTTCTTGGGATTTTATCCTCCTTAAAAATGTTTATTTGGAATTTTCCAAATAAAAGACCTTAAACTAGCTTAAATCGCCCTTAAATTTCTTTGTAATTTCTCTGAGGGTAATTTGGTGATAAAACTAACTTTATAATCCCATATAATTCTCAAGGAACATTGTCCTTATTTTTCCTTAATTTTTGAGGCTTGGAAATATTTTTCCATAATTATTCTTGACCAATTTTTCTTAATTAGTCAAACTTTTCATAATTGGCTTGACAAACTATAATAATTATTTTCCACCAAAATTCTTCTATTTCTCCTTGTCATTTTTGACCCTTAATTATTTAGGAATATCCCTATTTCTAAATTTCATATTACTGCATGTGACATTTCTTCCCCTCTAAATAAATTTCGTCCTCGAAATTTAAAGTGTATCTTATTGGAAAAGTTCAGGATACTTTTCCCTTGTCTTAGTCTCCATCTCCCTCATAGCTTCTAGTATAAGACCTTTCTAGATAACCTCGACTAGTGGAAACTGCCTGTTTCTCAGCTGTTCAACTTTCTGATCAATGATTCGCTTTAGTCTGATCTCAAAGACGGGTTGTCTTGGAGCACAATGTCATCATAGCTTATGACATGTGTCAGGTTTAGATGGTACTTCTTTCATTGGGAGTTATAGAAGACGTCATGAATTTAACTTACATTTGGGGGAAGGGTCACTTATAATCTACTGGTCCAGCCTTGGACAAAATTTGAACTTAATTTCTTAAGCTTTAGGGATTGACCGACCTCCGTTGTTGGTTACACTTTAATCACCAACCTCAATCTTTAACAGTCTCCTTTAATGTTTGAGTAGCTCTTTTGTCTATCTTGGGCCGTTAGAAGTCTTTGGTAAATAATTTCAATTTACTGGGAAGTTTGATCTACTATATTAGGACCATACTTACTTCTTTCATTAAGCTCTATCCAGCATAAGGGAGATCTATACTTCCTCCCATAGAGTGCTTCATATATCGCCATCCAGATACTGAGTGGAAATGGTTATGTTAACTGAATTCAGCTTACGGTAAGTACGTATCCTAGTTACCGCTAAAATTAAGCACATGTGCGTGTAGCATATCTTTTAACATCCATATCATTCTTTGTGTCTACCCATCCATCTCAAGATGGTAGGCTATACTGAAGTTGAGAGTAGTGTCCATTTCTTTCATAAGGACCTCCAAAACTTCAAGTAAATCTCGAGTCTCAGTTTAAAACAATACTGTTTAGGACACTCGGTAGCTTAACAACTTCCTTAACTTTCATCTCCCATTTCTGTTAGACTTAGTGCATTCTTGCCAAAATGGTTAACATGTCTAGCTTTTACACTTTCTCACATCAATTCCCAGGGTCACCCTTCCTTAGGCTACTCTTGCCTGAAACACTTAACTAAGCAGTGCTAATAGGAAACTAAGGCACTGATTCTGATAGGCTCAACCCTGGTACTTTGTTGACTTAGACCCCTTTCCTGATCTATCTTTAATCGGGTCTTCTCAACTTACATTCTTGTCTCTCACCTCATCTTAAGGATTTATCTAGTAATACTTAGTCTGTCTCTGTGTCGCATAGAGTTCTTCCTGTATCTTAAGCTAGCCTGAATGTCTCTTTTTCAGGTCTTATGGCTCTAACTCCTCTAACTTTGGCTTTCCTCTATTAATCAGAAGGAAATTGAATCCATCCTAATTAATGGTAAGGTTTTCTGGAAGGAAGTCGTGGGTACTCTCTCGGTATCAGTTTACAACCGAAGGAGGTTTCTACATCCTCAACTCATCCCTGGTCCTTATCTTCCCAAAGTGGTGCCATACTCTTAAGATCTCTCGGAGACTTTTGACCATAGGACTAAGTATAGTCACCTCCTCTCAGTTGGTCACTTAACTAATAATTCCCCAAAACTGTTCCAAGAACCAATACCATTCTCTTAGAGTTCATGTCAATTCCCTAGGCTACCTATTTGTCTCTTTAGGTGTCTAAGCCAATCTGTCATAGGAGTTCTTTTATTCCTCCAGCTATTCTTACCATCTCTTACTATTCTAGAACGTTATAGAGAGAGGACTTACAACTTCTCTTTCCTCTACTTTCCTTTTAAGTAGGAGCATACTCTAACATGCATAATGCCTGGCATTTCAAATGCAAGGAGTGTGAACTCTTACTGGTTGCTATGTCTGTAGTGTGCCAACAAGGCATCTCATCCCAAAAAGGGAGCCTCTTTTTTTGTTTACAGTTGCTTTTGGAAGTCATAAGGAGAGGACTTTGAGACTCTTCTTCTTTCTACTTACTTTAGTACTCTGCTAAGCTCAAGTACATCTAAGCCTAGCTTCATTCTTGTCTAGTCATACTTCCATTGGGTAAGGTCAACTCCGCTTACCCTGTCTCGGCCGCTTCCCTTTCTTGCTCGGATAGGGCATTTTGCTCCATCTTGAGCAACATCAATTCTAACTTGGAGGACCAATTCCCATTTTCTCTAGAAAGATTCCTGGCCAAGAACTTATCCCTTGAAAAAGGGTGCCTCTCAACCTAAACTCCAAGTGACTGAGTATCTCTTAACATTAAGGGGAACATGCCAACCTCTAAGCTAGTTCCCTGCATAGCTATTTGTTTCGTCCTCTTCTTCTTGATCCTTAAGACATTTCACTAGAGCTCACTATCTCAAAGTTCCTATTCATCTATTCTGGGACTTGAGGTAGCTACTCTATCATGGTGCCCTAGCCCTAACGAGGCTGTAACAGTTTATCTAGCTTAGGTTGCCACTTACACCTTCTTAATGGTGTAAAGACTCAACCTCTAACTGTCTTATTTAACTCCTCATCATTACTTTTCTTTTTGAGGGGGAATCTGGTAACTCTAAATAGTGGCTACTGCTCTCTTCCTGACTTCTATTTATCTTACTCTCTGTGACCTCTAAAAGTCGTTATGTCTTGTTAAGATACCACCTCAATTCTGAGAGTTATTGTGTTCATCTGTCATTACCAGAACCCTTGTTTATAGTGATAGAAGTTACCACCTCCTTTGGTAATCACTCTGTATTCATCCATCGCCACTAATTCCCTTGGTTTATCATGACAAAACACACTTTTCTATTAACCTCTGACAGTCTCTCGTAGCTTCATTCATCATACCATTGCTTGTCTAGGCTTCCGTTATGAAGTTTAACTTTAACTTCCAGATTTACTCCATTTCTCACTAGGGTAGGATCATGGTTTTGTCCTTGCCATTATGGGACGATAACCAATTCAACCCAATTACCCTATCAACTTCATGGAAGGCCTACATATCAAATCTAAGGCAATATAATAGTGCTCATAACCAACTATACAGTTAAGCACCCATCAGATGTAATTGTCCTCTGTCGTGTTGGTGTGGACACATACATGTCATAAGGCAACGTATTCATCATCAAGCTAAGTCTTTTAGCTTAGGTATGCAAAATAAAAGAATGACTAGCACCCTAATTAAACATTGCAATCACAGGGGAGTTGTTAAAAATGATCATTTCTTGGATCATTTCCAGAGACTTCCAGGCTTCTTCCCCTGTGATGGCAGATACTCATCCTCAGGTGCGTGGCCTTGCCTTTTCTGGACTCTGCGGACATTCTCTTAAGAAGTGTCTAGGTTTACTGCAAGTATAGCAGATATTCTGTCTGGCCATATATGGTCTGTTACCGTGATTCTTACCACAGGTTGGGCATTCTTTGCCATTTGAAGGCTTGCCTCCCTTCTTGCTCTTTCGCTTGTCCTATAGCCTCTTCGTCTTCCCGTTCACATCAGAAGAGGTGCCACCCTGATCTTGCTTCTCTAACTTGGGAGTAGGCTCAATCATCAAATGATAGTTCAAGCTATTCTCCATAATTCGGTAGGCCTCAACTGCCTTGTTAAAGTGCTCGAATTGTCGGGGAGCAATCATCTCCCTTAAGGACTGCTTTAGTCCTCTGACCGTCTTTCTAGTCATCTACCTTTCATCATCTCGGTAACACAGATAACTGAAGTAGTGAGAAAGATGTTTGAACTTAGCTAAGTACTTATCAAATGACTCATTAGCCTTCTGCTTCATGGTTAGGAATTTCACTTCCCTTTCATCCCTGACTGGCCTCGAAAAATATTTCTCATGGAATTGCTCCAGGAATACTTCCCATGTCGCTTCTGTGTTCTGAGCATCCAGAAGAATCTTGATATTCTTCCTACTGATGATCAGTGTCCTTTTCTAGCTGGTAAATAGTCATTTGGGCTTTTCGCTTAGTCAAACAGTCCAGAACTTTGAAAATCATGATCCAATCCTTTGCTGCTTGGATGTCAATCACTCCATCAAAGGATGACGGATGTGCTTCCAAAAGCGAGTCATCCACTGTTGGATGCTGTCGGGGTCTACTGTTGGCATTACTGATCTAGGCAATTGTTATGTTGCTTGCGCTGCTGAGCTTTCTTCCTCTGGCTACCTCTTGTTGAGGTTAGCCACTGCCACTGCTACTGTGCTACTATTACAGCATCTCTTTCTTGTTCCTGGCTAGCTTGTGCCGCCCTCAACCCTCCAATAGCCTTTTATTGCTATTCTAAGCGATCCAAAATTAATCGTAGCAAATTAGGAGGGACCTTTACGTCGTGTCCTAAGGGTCTCTTTGGCAAAGCATTTCATCAGTTCTACTGATACACTAACTAAACGGATAGCATAACCAAGGAACAAGAAATAAACAACATGCTTGGATTTCATTTAACAACATATGCATTCATAATACATCATTCAAGCATCAGTCATCAGTCACAGTAATATAGTTTAACATACATAGCCATCAAACATGCCAAACTAACCTACTCAGGTTAGCTGTACTAAAACAAAGTCCTACATCAATTTTACGAGGATCTGACTATCTAAAAATAGTGAATCTTAACAAAGTTTTCAAGGTGTTGGATGTAATCCTCAATACCTAAATCCACTATCTAATTCAGGCGACAGAACTCATATACCCAGAAGGGTAAATATGGAAGCATGTCTGTTATCGTAAAGATCCAGTCCTTGGTGTCTAGATAAGGGTTACTCAGTCCTTGTGTCTGATATAACACCTTTACTCCCTGAAGGTATTCTAGGTAGATGTTCGGGTCTTGCTCATCCTCATCTTTCTTGATATGTCGACCCAAGAATTCCAACTTCTCTCTCAGCTGATCCTGACTACGGATCTTAGGCTTAGTTGGAACAGGGATAGGTACTGTGGGTATCGGGGGTATCCCTGGCTTGGTACTGGATTCGGGGATGTTACTTGGGTGCACACTTGGGCTAACAAGCTGTCCGTGAGACTGAATGTCAAAACTAGGATCCACTGGTTCCTGATACATATCAGTTGTGGGATCCACCGGGTTACTGGGTCTAGGAAGGTTCATTAAATCCTCAACAGTATCCCCTAAAAGGTTAGCCCCATGCTCTGGATAATTGTTGGACTCCTTCATTGAGTACCCTGGGCTAGCAGTCCCCATAGTCCATCCCATCGGATCCTTTTTGGTGAGATTGGTCATGTTAACATCCCAATCATTGACCAACTTCTCAGATCTTGCGTCCCAATCCATTGTGTTTTCCATCATAACTCCTACAACAATATGTCAATTTTCTTTTTAACTGACATATTAACTAAGCAAAGCGTCCTATCCTGTGTTAAAACCTCCGCTCTAATATAAAAAATGTCACAACTTACTATTGGATTCACTTAGCATTTAATTAAAACCATTTTAGACTACATTGGATGGTCTTGGGCTCAAAAATCCATGAAAAACATTAATTTTCGGATTTTTACTGTTCATCAGGTAAAAATCTAGTTTTCTGGCCCAAATTTAAAAATTCATAACTTAATCTAGAAAACTTGAAATAGAGTGTTTCAAAATTCTATAAAAATCTATTTGAATGCTTTTTCAAGAAAAAATAATCTTATGAACCAATTCCATTAGAAAAAGCATCAGGTTTTTGTGAAATTCACCTCTGTCCATTTGGCAAAAATCCTTTTCCCAGATTCTGAACCTCAATTTTGAAAAATCATAAAAAATCGTGTAGTTAGCCATTTTTAGCATGCTGCCTATTAATTTGAATCTCAGGACATGAAATTTAAGCGTACCAAATTTTGTGTGGAAATTCATTCTGTGACTTAATAAAACGTGGCTCTAAACTAACATCCTGCTTAAAAATTATAGCACCAACTATTGATACTTATACATAACCAAATGTCCACGAATTTTTATGGTGTGACACCATAATTTAGCCTCCAATCTGCAGCTTGCTTTTGGGAGTTTCAGGCCCTAAAATGTTAGATTACACTTGGGGGATGAGATTTTAGGAAATCCCAGTAGCAAGATCAATCAACCAAAACATTAACATGCATCAACTACAAGCATTCCAACCTTTTGCTATTAAAAGGAAACTACTTTACCTCATACATGTAGCAGTCTAACATGTAATAGCCAAGGCACATAAAAGCAAGGAGTATAGCTACACAATCATCATCATCATCATCATCATTTAGTTCAACTACATAATAGTACATGAAATTGCATAGCAATCAATACAATATTCAACATTAAGGTTAATTAAATCTTACTACCTTAATCCAATGCTCTTTGATTTTTGTGTTCTTCTTTCTTGCTTCCACAAATGCCAAACCCTAACATGGCAATCCACAAAAAGGGCAGCAAGAATCATCAACCATTCCTCATAAAAATCAATAACATAATTCAAGTAACTCATAAACCCCTTAAAGCTTCCATCTTTGTTCTTGAATTTTTAGAGTTGGTTTCCATAACCCTAAAAATTCCCTCTTAACTCCTTCCTACATGATTTTTCATGTAGGTTCCAAATATCTACTTGGATTTAACAAATAAATTTCCTTCTTTTAGTTTCAGCTTGAGCGAACCATTTGGGTTAAAAATCCAAAAATTGCAACTTTGATTCTATGGCTTCCAACACTTGTTCTTTACGTTTACCCTACACTATTTTCCATTTTGAGTACAATGGAAGCCTTAAAACTTTGAAAAACAAATCTTAGGGTTCAGATCTTGCTTTGGCCGAAATTAACTTTAAGAGAGATATCAAAGAAAACACTTCAAAAACAACCTATAACCACTTGTAACCACTAGGATCTATCATGCTAAAGTGTTTTAGCAAGATTGAACCATAAAACTTCCTCCTCTACAATATATATTTTTCAACCAGCATCAAAAGAGAAGGGAAACTATGATTTTCAACCATACAACTCAAGCAATCAAAGTAAGGAACATCTTAGAACAACTTACCAAGCTTGAATCTTAGTTGGATGATCAAAGTTGCTCCCTTTCTCTTGATTTCTTCATCAAGCTCTCTCTTTTTCCCTCTCTTCTTGGCTTGGCTGAAATACTAACCAGATTTAGGGGGAGGAAGAGCTCATTAACATGCACAAAATATCCCACCAACCATCATTAATGATTTTCCAAGTGTCATAAGCCTACTTAATCTTAATCCTTTCTCTTAATTAACTTAAATCATAATGTAATTTAATTCCAAAGTCAAGATCCTCTCCATTGGTGGCTTAACATTTGGAAAACTTTAATTACCATCCATTGAAGGCTTGACAAGTGACAACTTATGGGCCAAGCAAAGTGCAAGACTCTGATTAACACTTTATCGGTGCACTTTTACTCCGGGTTTAATTCTTTTCTATAATTACAGTGCTCTGGCCTCTGTAATTATTTTTGTTAGATCCATAATTATTCTCCTCATTTTTATCTTCCTAAATTGCCCTCTTTGTCTCAAATTTAATTTCCCAATAATTAAATAAAAAGGAAAACTATTTTCCTTCTCTTTAGTGATTTTTCCTCTTTTCAAAGGAATTGGAAAAATCTTGGATACTTGAGGGTCTTCTTTTAATTCCATAATCTCTTATAATTCCTTGGGATATCATAGGAATTTTCTTGGGATTTTATCCTCCTTAAAAATATTTATTTGGAATTTTCCAATATAAAGACCTTAAACTAGCTTAAATTGCCCTTAAATTCCTTTGTAATTTCTCTAAGGGCAATTTGGTCATAAAACCAATTTTATAATCCCATATAATTCTCAAGAAACATTGTCCTTATTTTTCCTTAATTTTTTGAGGCTTGAAAATATTTTTCCATAATTATTCTTGACCAATTTTCCTTAATTAGTCAAACTTTTCATATTGGCTTGGAAAACTATAATAATTATTTTCCACCAAAATTCTTCTATTTCTCCTTGTCATTTTTGACCCTTAATTATTTAGGAATATCCCTATTCCTAAATTACATATACTGGATTGACTATTAAGCAGGTCCTAAGAAAGGCATTTGGTGTCCTGTGGATCAATCTTAGGGAACGATTAGTGAAGTTATCCATGGAGTGGAGGTGACTTATTTTATTACTCAATCCCATGATCTAGGATCTCCTAGAGATCTTAACATGGAAAAATGATAATGATAATAATGATAATGATGATCAGGATGATGCTGTTAAGGATGTGATGATGGTGATAATGACAATGATGATATTCCAAGGTCACAGTAGACCCTAAATAGGCATACAATAAAGCACAGTGACTCCTAAGGTTGCATTAAACCAAGCCTAAAGGGAAGATACTAAGCCGAGAGGGTGATGCCTCTCGAGGTATGAGCATAAGATAACATGCTAAGCTGTGAGGGTGAATCCTTCTGAGGCTTGACAATGAGATGACCAGGGATGAGTTTAAAATATAGAAGGCCCTTCCAGTGGTTAACTAGTATAGAGAGAGTACCCTTGACTTTCCACAGATACCATTATTGTTGATTAGACCAAGAGCTATAAGTCTTGAATAGTGTGCTTTCAAACAAGCTAAATATCAGATGAGAAGGTAAAAAAAGGAAAATAGATCTTTAAGGAAAGAGAAGGATAGATGAATATGCCAACACACTTGTTAAGGGTAGCAAAATACTGTAAAGACATGCAACGAGCTTATGTATTGAATTTTTAAAGGAAATTGGAGTAAACATTTACTGTTGGTAGACGTTGTCAGTAATTATATTCACCATTCCAATGTACAAGTGGCTTTGTGTGAAGCCTTATATGGAAGGAAGTACCGACTTCCATTGTGTTAGACTAAACTAAGTGTAGGAAGAGTTTATAGTCTAGGGATAGTGAAGTAAGTTTCAGGATAAATAAAGATGATTTGACAATGATTGTTAACAGCACAAAGTAAACAAAAAAGTTATAAAGGCATAGGAAGCTATTAGAGTTGTAGTTGGGAGATACTAACCATAGCAATAGGTCAAACCCTTAAGCTGAAATAGTTGACACCAAAGACCCTCCCAAATTCTATTAGAAGTTAAGCCAATAGCTTATGAATTAGCCTTACCCCTTAATCTTAATCAGATATAAAATGTCTTCCATGTTCCCCAACTAAAGAAGTATCAACTAGATCCTACTCATATCACTGACAATGATGGTATCGCACTGCGAGGAGACCTAATGTTTGAAGTATGACCATTAGTGGATCAGAAGGTTAAGCAGTTGTGAAGCAAGTTAACCTCACTAATTAGAGTGATCTGGGGGGTCTGATACAAAGGAAGAATCTAGGAAAGGAAAGACAAGAGGAAGACCAGTTGCCCAGAGCTCTTCGCCTAAGGTGTGTTTTAATTTTAAGGACGAAATTTATTTTAAAAGAGGGGAAAAATGTCACATCCTGCCAATTTAACCCTAAGAATGTGAATAATAAATTGACAGAAGGTTGAATAGTAAAGTAGACTCAGAGGCAGAACAACTTTTGAGTTAAGCTCTAATCCTTATCAGGACTGATATTTTTGAAATTATCAGTCTAGGAAGGGTAAAATGGAAAATTGAAAAAAAAAAATTCAAAAGTTCCCAAAAAATAGAAAAGGTAAATTAGAGGTTTTGGAACCCCATTTGAGGCCATAAAGGTGGAAACGCATGGAAATAAATTATTACAAATCCTTGTAAACAAAGGTTTTTTCGGAAAAATAGTGTGAAAAATTAGTCTCTAAATAATTATTTTAAATATGTAGAGATCTCAATAATTTTGAAAAAATAAAAAAATTATTAGGATTTATTTGAGTTTATAAATTGTTTCCAGGCCCTGGAGGTTAAAGGATTAATTTTAGAATATTTATTACCGAAATCTTATTAGTAAAGCCCTATTTCGGAGAAAATTCAAAATAAATAGTTAGAGGTAGAGATAATAAATTAGACAGAAGGTTGAATAGTAAAGTAGACTCAGAGGAGAAAACTTTTGAGTTAAGCTCTAATCCTTATCAGGACTGATATTTTTGAAATAGTCAGTATAGGAGTTCAGTAAAAATGATATTAGAGGGAAACTTCCCCAGTTCCATAGGAAAGGAAAAATTTTAGCAAATGGTGGCCCATTTGAAGCCAAAGGTTAAGCAAAATATCAATGGTAAAATCATAAACAAGTTGGAAAAATTAGAAAATTTAGGCTTAATTAAATATGTAGAGATCTCAATAATTTTGAAAAAAATATAAAAAATTATTAGGATTTATTTGAGTTTATAAAATTGTTTCCAGGCCCTGGAGGTTAAAGGATTAATTTTAGAATATTTATTACCGAAATCTTATTAGTAAAGCCCTATTTCGGAGAAAATTCAAAATAAATAGTTAGAGGTAGAGATAAATTCTCAAATTTTCCAAAATGATTTCTTATATTAAAAAGGAGTTTTTGATAGAGAGAAATAAATTTTTGGAGGCCCAAAACTATTTTTAAAAATAGTAACCAGTATAGTGAGTTCTAGTCAAAAATTGATATTTATGAGTGGGCTCTATTTTCACTTCCTTTTAAACCAGATTTTGGCTTCATATGGGCCAAGAGGGCCCAAAAATTTTAGCAAATGGTGGCCCAATCTTAAGCCCAAATTAAGTCAAAATATCAATGGTAAAATCATGAAACAAGACACTTGGAAAAATTAGAAAATTTGAGGCTTAATTAGGGGCACATATGGCCATTTTGCTGGCTAATTTTGAGCCACAATTGTAGAGAGGAGGCTGGCCAAAAAATTTCTATAAACACCCCCTTATTTTGAATAATTTGGTCAAAATTAGAAAGTTTAGGGATGTGCTGCCAAACTAAAAACTTGACCTTAAAAGAGAGCCCAAAACCAGCAATCAGGAGAAGAAATATCAAGCTTTGATCAAGAATTAATTGAGGTAAGTTTGAGCATGATTTTAGTTAAGTTTAAAGCTTATTATGGTTGGAAATTTAAGTTGTAACTAAATGTGGTTATGTTGTCCAACTCAGTTGAATCGAATATGTGTTAGGAAAGGATATTAGCCTTGAATATGAGCTTGAATTAACATGCTTAAAGGGTGTTTGGATTGAATTTTGGAAGAAATCAAAGTTAGGGTTTATAATACCCTATTCGACCACTATGCAAAATTGAGGTAAGAGATTGTTTTAATGTGATTTAATGATTCTAATGAGTTTAAAAGATATTTTTGGGTAGGAAAACACCAAGGGAAAGTGTTTAAAATCACTGGAATCAAAAATAGAAATTTTGGAAATTATACTATCCTATTCGGCTAAGTCAAAATGGAAGGGAGGGAATCTGATTTTGTAAAATCTGATTTGATATTTAGAGTCTGCATGAAAAATTGTGTAGGAATAGCCCAAGAGATTGATGAAAACTGTCACATCCAATAATATGACAATTGGAAATAAGGATATTCTAAATATTCAAAGGCCAAAAAGGATAAGGAGGAATAGGAGATTTATAGTAGAAAATAATTATTATAATTTTCCAAGTCGATTATGAAAAGTTTGACTAATTAAGAAAAATTGGTCAAGAATAATTATGTAAAAATATTTTCAAGCCTCAGAGAATTAAGGAAAATAAGGACAATATTCCTTGAGAATTATATGGGATTATAAAATTGGTTTTATGACCAAATTGTCCTTACAGAAATTACAAAGGAATTTAAGGGCGATTTAAGCTAGTTTAAGGCCTTTTATTTGGAAAATTCCAAATAAATACTTGGAAGGAGAATAAAATCCCAAGAAAATTCCTATGATACTCTAAGAAATTATAAGAGATTATGGAATTAAAAGAAGACCCTCAAGTATCCAAGATTTTTCCTAATTCCTTTGAAAAGGGAAAAATCAATAAAGAGAAGGAAATTAGTTTTCCTGTTTAGTTAATTATTGGAAAATTAATTTTGAGACAAAGAGGGCAATTTGGGAAGATAAAAATAAAGAGAATAAATTATGGATCTGACAAAAAATAATTACAGAGACCAGAGTACTGTAATTATAGAAAAGAAATTAAACTCAGAGTAAAAGTGCACCGATAAAGTAAAGACTAGAGTCTTGAACTTTACTTAACCCACAAGTTGCCACTTGTCAAGCTTCTATTAGAGAGTAATTAAAGCTTTCCAAGTGTCAAGTATTAAGTGGAGAGGATCTTGACTTTGGAATTTAATTACATTGTGATTTACTTAATTAAGAGAGAAGTTTCAAGACTAAGTAGGAAGGTGACACTTGGCTTTTCATTTATGATGGTGGTTGAGACATTTTGGTGCATTAATTGAGCTCTTCCTCCCCCTAAACCAGATGGGGTTTCGGCCAAGGCAAGAAAAGAGAGAAAAAGAGAGAGCTTGAAGAGGATTCAAGGGAAAAACTACCAACTTGGATCAAGTAAACTTGGAGTTAAGGTTAGTAGTTGATTCTATGTTGTTCTTTGCTTGTTTCTCTTGAGTTTGGTGGTTGAAAAATTCTGTTCATCCTCTCTTTGGGTGCTGGCCAAAATGCTCTTTGAGTAGGGGAGGGAGTTTGGTTGTTAAATCTTGCTAGAACACTTCAAAGGATGATAGATCCTAGTGGTTACAAGTAGTTGTAGGTTGATTTTGGAGTGTTTTCTTTGTTATGTTGCATGAGTACCATTTCAGCCAAAGCAAGAATTGGACCCTAGGATGTGTTTTTCAAAGTTTGGAGGCTTTCATTGTGTTCAAAATAGAAAATAGTGTGGGATAAACCTAAAGAACAATTGTTGGAAGCCATAGAATCAAAGTTGTAATTTTTAGAAAATAAACCATAGTGGTTCAGCCAAGCTGAAACTGGAAGAGGGAGTTCTATTTTCTTAAATCTAAGTAGATATTTGGAATCTATATGAAAAATCATGTAGGAATGAGTCAAGAGGGAACTTTTAGGGTTTAGGGAAACTAAACTCTAAAATTTAAAGAACAAAGGTGGAAGCTTTAAGGGACAAAAGTTGTCCTTGAGTTATGTTGTTGAGTTTTATGTGAAATGGTTAATGATTCTTACTGCCCTTTATGTTGATTGTCATGTTAGGGTTTGGCATTTGTGGAAGCAAGAAATAAGAACAAGAAAATCAAAGAGCATTGGATCAAGATAGTAAGATTTAATTAATCTTAATATTGAGTGATGCATTGATTGCTATGCAATTTCTTGTGCTATTATGTGGTTGAGCTAAATGATAATGATGATGATGATTGTGTAGCTATACTCCTTACTTTAAGTGCCTTGCCTATTGCATGTTAGAGTGCTACATGTATGAGGTAAAGTAGTTCCCTATTAATAGCAAAAGATTGGAATACTTGTAATTGATGCACGTTGATGTCTTGGTTGATTGATCTTGCTACTGGGATTTCATTGAAGTCTCATCCCCCATATGTAACCTAATATTTTAGGGATTGAATCATCAAGAGGGAGGCTACAAATCCAAGGATAAATATGGTGATGAACCATGAGAAAACATTTATATTTGGTGATGTATAAGTATGTATGGTTGGTGCTGTAATCCCTAAGTAGGATGCCAAATTAGAGCCATATTTTTATTAAGTTCCCGAATGAATTTCTTTATGAAATTGGGTATGGTTAAACTTCACGTCATGAGCTTCAAGTAGATAGGAAACACATTAAAAAAGGCAAACTACACGATTTTTAATGATTTTTCAAAGTTAAGGCTCAGAATCTGAAAAAAGGGTTTTTGCCAAATAGATAGAGGTGATTTCCATAAAAACCTAACACTCTTCAAATGGAATTGATTTACAAGATTATTTTTTCTTGAAAGAGCATTCAAAGTGTTACATCTAGTATTATGGTAATTCGAAATAAGGAATATTCCTAAATAATTGAGAGTCAAAAATAATAAGGAGAAATAGAAGAATTTTGGTGGAAAATAATTATTATGATTTTCCAAGCCAATTATGAAAAGTTTGACTAATTAAGGAAAATTGGTCAAGAATAATTATGGGAAAAATATTCCAAGTCATAGAAATTGAGAGAAAAATAAGGATAATATCCTTTGAGAATTATATGAGATTATAAAATTAGTTTTAAGGTCAAATTACCCTTAGAGAAATTACAAAGGAATTTAAGGGTGATTTAGCCTAATTTAAGGGCTTTTATTTGGAAAATTCCAAATAAATATTTTAAGGAGAATAAAGATTCAAGAAAATTCCTATGATATCTCAAGGAATTATAAGAAATTATGGAATTAAAAGAAAACCCTCAAGTATCCAAGATTTTCCCTAATTTCTTTGAAAAGTGGAAAAATCCATAAGAAAAGGAAATTAACTTTTCCTTTTATGTTAATTATGGGGAAATTAATTTCGAGACAAAAGAGGGCCATTTAGAAAGATAAAAATGAGGAGAATAAAATAGGGCTCTGATAGAAAATAATTACAGAGGTTAGAATACTGTAATTATAGAAAAGGATTCAAATCCAGAGTCAAAGTGCACCGATAAAGAGCTTTGCATTTTAAATGATCCTCATTGAGCCAAGTGTCAAGCCCTTAATGGAGAGGATTTGAATCTGCCAAGTGTCATTTTCTAAATGGAGAAGATTTTGACTTTTGGTAATTAATTTCATTTGGATTTAGTTAATTAAGAAAGAGAAAGAAGGAACCAAGGGGGTAGTGACACTTGGATTAGCATTAATAGTGGTGGTTGAGATATTTTGAAGCATTAAATGAGCACTTCCTCCCCTAAAATCATACCTTCATTTCGTGCAAGCCATAGCCAAGAGAGAAAAGAGAGTGTTTCAAGTGGAACCAAGGAAGAACTAAGAAGAAAGATGGCATCTTGGAGCACACAAGTGAGATTCAAGGTTAGTTTTTGGTTCTAAGTTGTTCCTTGCCTTGTTTTCTTGCTTTGTATGGTTGGAAATCTTGTTTCTCCTCTTCTTTGGGTGCTGGACGAAATGATGATGGTGTAGGGGAAGGAGTTATGTTGCTCAAATATGGTAAAACACTTCAAAACATAAAAGATCCAAGTGGTTACAAGTGATTTTAGAGTGTTTTGGAAGTGTGTTCTTTATTGTGTATTGTAAGGAGCATTTCGGTTTTGACACTAAATGGCCCCTAGGATGAGATTTTCAATGTTTTGATGGTTCCATGGTGTTTAAAATGGAAAAACATGTGGGGATAAGGCAAGAAAGGATTTTTAAACCTTATGGAAAACAAGTTCAAAAGCAAAGGGCAAAGATGGAAACTTTATGAAGCAAGAGTATTTTTGAGTTATGTTCTTGCTTTTGGTTGAAATGGATAATGATTCTTGTTGTCCTTTTTATGGATTATCATGCTAGGGTTTGACCTTTGTGAAGAAAAAGAAGAGAATCAAAGAAAGCACAAATCTTTGGTTCAAGGTAGCAAGTTAAACCTAGCTACTACCACTAACTAGCATTGTTGATTATTGTATGGTTAATTGCTATTATTGTGGTTGAGCTCTCTTGATTGTTATGTGGCTGCTCTTTATAGTATCTTGCTTTGGCTTTTGCATGATTGAGTTTGCCAAATGATAAGCATGTTAGTTCATCAATAGTAGCTAATATGATCATGCATAATAATAATGCTTGCTTAGTGCTATAGTTGGTTAATTTGCTACTGGGATTTTCAAAAATCTCATCCCCCAAAAATAATGTAACATTTTAGGGCCTGAATCCTCCAAGGGAAAGCTACAGATTGAAGGCTAATTTGTGGAGTTCAGCCATAAAAATTCGTGAGCTCATTTTGGTTAAGTACATATTAAACTAACAGTGCTGGAAGCACACTGATACTGACTGGTTCACGTGATTTTTTGATTATGCTTTTGAATGCGTTTAATTATAAAATTTGTCATGATGAAAGATAACGTCCTGAGCTTCAATTTGATAGCTAATATGTTAAAAATGGCCCAGTATACGATTTATAATGATTTTTCAAAGTTAATGGTCAGAATCTGGGAATCAGGGTTTTTGGCAAATGGACAGTGTTGCTTTTATAAAAAACCTGACGCTTTCTCATAAGGAATTGGACAATGAAATTATTTTTTCTTGAAAGAGGACTTAAAGAGATTTAAGTAGAATTTTGAACCACCCCAATTGGATTTTTGTAGAATAAGTTATGAATTTTTGAAGTTGGACCAGAAAAACTGGATTTTTACCCGATGAACAGTAAAAATCCAAAATTTAGCGTTTTTATGGTAAAAAGTGAGCCCAAGACCATCCAATGTGGTCTAAAATGATTTTGAAAGGAATCTAAGTTAATATAATAGTAAGGTGTGACACAAAGAGCATTTTATAGAATTTTGAACCACTCCATTTCAATTTTTTTAGATTAAGTTATGAATTTCTGAAATTGGACCAGAAACTGGATTTTTACTCGATGAACAGTAAAAATCTGAAAATCAGCATTTTCATGGATTTTTGAGCCCAAGTCCATCCAATGTGATCTAAAATAGTTCTAATTGAACTCTAAATCACTTTAGTAGTAAGTTGTAATAGAAACAAAGTGGACATAATTATGTCAAAAATCAAGGAAAAAAAAGTTTAATTGAATTCAAGGTTGAACATTAATATATATGCTTGGATTATTGGTAATTTGGAATGCGTTTATACATGAATTGATAGATATTATGCAAGAGAATAAGGAGGAACCAAAAAAGTTGAGGAGGTTGAAATTTTGCATTAAAAAAAGAGGTAGCATGGAATTCACAATTTGTAATGTTAACTTGCTTGGTTGTTATATGATATGATTACTTGAATATGTGCTATGTTATGTTTGAGAGTACTTGATGAAATTGACATGCTAGTTGATTGCATTGTATGATTTGGTGTCATGCACTAACATGTTGTTCATGATTGAATTGTGATGATACTTGCATGGCATAGGATGTTCATGAATCTATATGTAACCTACCTTGCATGTTTGACATTATTATTGTAATTCCTACTACTAAGATTTCTATGAAATCTTATTCCTCTCAATGTATAAACAATCAATAGGAACCTCAAGTGATGTGTCCAAGGGCAAGGAGATGGTATTTCCATAAAGAAATTATGTTATGGAATCATATAGAAGTTATTTGAGTCTTATGTATATGTTTTGTAATTATTGTGGATAGTATTATTGTGAACTATATTGTATTAATGATTAATTATTAAAGTAATATGCGCATGAATAGTTGGCCAAGGAATGATGTTTCAGCATATGTTATGTCCTTTGAAATGGTTATATGGATTGAAAGAAGAAGAAAAACCAAGAATGGTAACTTAATAGAATAAAGGTTGACTTTTTAAAGGTAAAGTTTGATCAATGAAATTTTGTGCAATTGGTTGAGTTTGCAACTAAAATTTGGCAGGTTTATAGAGCTTATTTTTAGCTTTAAAACAAGTGGTATTTCATTAAATTTGGAGTTTTGTACAAAAAGTTATGCCCTTCCAAAATTGAGCATAAATTTTGAGAAATTGAAAAATAACCGTATGAATAGTACCACTTTGAACGAAATCTGGGATTGATGGATGAGTTTTGAATGCCAATGAGTATTTTTTTCTTTAAAGAGCATGTCAAGAGATTTCCATAGAACTTGGAACCATCTCATTTCATTTTTTTAAGAATTAGTTACGAATTTTCAAAGTTTGAGTTTTGCAAGGGTTACAATGAATTGTAACCCGGATTTAAGAAATTTTGAAGTTTAGATTTTTCTAACTTAAGGCCATAAGAAATGATCCAAAATGGTTCCAATTGAGATAAAATGAGGTTTAAAAGCAAGATGTGACATAAAGCCAATGAAGATCGTAAATCAATAGACTAAGCAGCTACAGAGTAAAACAATCCCAATGGCTAAGGTGATCTAGAGAGGCCTAACCCAGCAAGAAGCCACTTGGGAAAAGGAAGACGACATGAAGGCTAGATACACAAAGCTATTTATATAAGGTATGTTTTAAATTTCGAGAACGAAATTTATTTAAGGGGGAAGCAATTGTCACATCCTGAAAAATTTATCCTAATATTGGAAGCTAAAAATTGAGTTGAGGGCCAATATAGAAAGTAGAAAGAAGGATGGAGCAACTTTTGATATAAAACCCAGATAGAGTCTGGATAGATATTTTTAAAATTATCAGTCTAAAAAGGGCAAAAGGAAAAAATTTGAGAAAAGTTCTAGAAAATTCCTAAAAAAATGGTAAAAAGACAAATTAGAGATTTTGGAACCTTAAATGAGGCTCCGAAGGTGAAAATAGCTTATTACAGAATTTCCTGAAAGTATAAGTTTTTCGCGAAAAATAGTAAAAATTGAGCGAAACAATTATTTTAAATATATAGAGACCTCAATAATTCCCAACAAATGTGAAAAAATTATCTAAATATTTAGTTGAGTTTATAAAATTGATTCCAGGCCCTAGAAGTACAGGAATTAATTTTAGGAAATTTATTACCAAAGTCTTACCAATAAAGCCCCATTTTAGAGAAAATTCAAAATAAATAGTTAGAAGTTGAGATAAATTCCAAAATTTTCCAGAATGCTTTCCTATATTAAAATAGGATTTTCATGGAGAAAAGTATAATTTTAGAGGCCTAGAATAATTATTGAAAGTTACAAGTGAATAGTAACTGATAAATATCATTTTTGCTTGGAATTGATATTTTACGATTGGGTCACTCCCCTCACTCCTTCTAGATCAGATTTAGGCTTCATTTTAGGCCAAGAGAGCCTAAAAATTTCGTGCAGAATAGTGGGCCAACAATTGAAGATGTTCAAGCCCAATTTAAGCAAAAAAAATCAATGGAAAAATCAAGAAACAAGACATTTGGCAAGATCAGAAAATTAGAGGCACTTGGCTTCCTAAGTGGCATAATTTCCGTCACATGTGAAGGGAAGGAGGTCAGAATTTTGCTCTATAAGTACCCCCTAAATAACCCAAATTTCAGTCAAAATTGGAAAATCTAGGGGAGGTGCTGTCAAACTGAAAACTTGAGCTCAAAAGGGACTCTTTAACTATGCAATTGGAGGACAAAATATCAAGCCTTGGTCAAGGATTAATCAAGGTAAGTTTAAGCTTGATTTTGGTTAAGTTTAAAGCTTGTTATGGTTAGGAATTCAAGTTGTAATCCAAGGTTGTTGTGCTATCATATTTCAGTCAAGTTGAGTATGGATTAGGGAAGGATAGAAGCCTTGAAAATGAGTTGGAATTATCATGTTTAAATGGTGTTTTAATTGATTTTTGGGAGAAAACCAAGTTAGGGTTTCAAAGGGATATTGTTCGGCCACCTTGAGTTCATAGGGTAGGAGTTTGTTTTGATGTGTTTTGATAATTTCAATAAGTTTAAAATGTGTTTATGTGTAGGAAAACACCAAAGAAAAGTGTTTGGAAGCATTGGAATCAAAATTGAAAATTTTAAACTTAATAGGGACCCTATTCAGCCAATACTAGTTGAAGGGGAAGGAATGTGATTTTGTTAAATCTAAATTGATATTTGGATTCTATATGAAAAATTGTATATGAATGAACCAAGAGATTGATAGAATCAAAGAAGGATAATAATGTCAAAAATCAGGGGAAATGGGGATTTAATTAGGTTTAAGGGAAATACATGTAATCAAGCTTGAATGGTTGATAATATGGCTTGAAATTATGAATGAATTGATAGATTTTGTGGAGAAGAACAAAGGAGAATATCAACCCCTCAAAGAAACTGAGTTGAGTCAAGAACAAGAGGTAGCATTGAATCTATAATTTGATTGTTTTTCTTGCTTGCTTAGTGTGTATGTGTTGCATGTTTTATTTTGATGTGAGGTGAATGAGTTATACTATAGCATTAGATGTTTTCTTATGCTTGATGTGTTTTGACCAAATGCATAGTAATATGCTAATGTGGATATGTGCTAATTCTCTTTGTGGCATAATTTGTTATGCATGAATTTGGGAGATGTTATTAAGCATTGTAACATGATTAACATGATAATTATGGTTCATTACTACTAAGGTTTCTATGAAATCTCATTCCTTTCTATGTGAAATTATGCACTAACTATGAAGTGGATCAAGCGAGGACAAGGACAAGGAGTTAGTCTTGGGACAATTAAGTTATATGACTTTGATGGATACATATTGCTATGTTGTATATTGATGAACATTGTTATGATTTTGTAGTGGACTGTGGATGTTGTAAACTCAAAACCATGCACTTATAATGTAGTATTTCTGCTCATGAATATTGATTCGGTATGGATGGTTTGGTGTGACATGAAAGAAAGGAAAGAAAATTCAAGAATTTGTGATTAAAGGGATAAAAATGCCCTAAAACTAGATGGATTTGGGACACATAAAATAATAAGCAAATGAATAAGTTTGGTCCTAAGATTTTGTAACCTTATAGATCTTATTTCAAGCTTTAAATCAAGTGGTAGATTATTAAATTTGGAGTTTTATGCTAAGAGATATGCCCTTCCAAAATTGGGCTAAAATCCTTAAAAATTAAAAAATAACCAAATGAACAATGCAACTTTGCTTGTTTCTTGAGTCTATTCCATAAGAGTATAATACCAACAAATATTTTTTCTTTAAAGAACATACTACAAGCTTCAAATAGAACTTAAAACTATCTCATTTTGATTTTTTTACAATTACTTATGAATTTTCAAATTTGACAAAAATTTCAGTGTATTGTGAATAGTAACTTGGGACCAAGTTTTGAAATATGGAACTTTCTCACCTTTAGGTCTCTCATAATAATTCCAAATGGTCCTAATCGTGGCATCATGTATTAATAAAGATAGGTAAGACAACTACCCCTCGACTGTATGAATAAAACACTAATCTTTCTTGCTCAAGAAACGACCCCTTGCACAGAAGCAAAGTTGAACTTGATTACAGAACCCCAGGCGGGTAGATGTTTGAGACAGGGTTGCTAAGGGTATATGGTGTTCTTTTGAGTAAAAGTGAAAGCTAAAGAAGAGATTGAAAAATACCAGTTGTATGTGATTTCCCTGAAGTCTGTCCAACAGAGATCAGTGGACTATCACCAGAAAGTGAAGTGAAATTTGCCATTGATCTAGTACCAGGGGTAGGACTGATTTCTAAAGTCCCGTACCATATGGCTCTGAATAAGATGGCAGAGCTAAAGAAGCTATTCAAAGAGTTATTAAAGAAGGGTTTTATTTGACCCAGTGTATCTCCATGGGGCGTATCGGTATTGTTCATAAAGAAAAAGGATGGCAGCTTGCAGTTATGCATAGATTATTAGGAGTTGAACAAAGTGACAGTTAAGAATAAGTACCTTTTGTCCCAGATTGATAATTTGCTAGATCAACTAGCTGGTGCCACTGTGTTTTCCATAATTGATCTAAGATCAGGCTATCACTAGCTAAGAATTAAAGCAGAAGATATTTCAAAGATTGCTTTCCGAACTCATTACAGACACCATGAAATTTTAGTAATGCCTTTCGGATTGACAAACGTGCCTGTAATTTTTATGGACCATATGAATAGAATCTTTCAACCATACCTGGATTAGTTTGTCATAGCCTTTATTGATAATATCCTGTGTATTCTAAGTCACCAAAAGAGCATGAGCAATATTTACGTGTTGTTCTGAATACCTTAAAAGAAAAGCAATAGTATGCCAAACTTAGCGAGTTTTGGCCGAGTAAGGTGAGATTCTTGGGTCACATGATTACCCAAGAAGGAGTAGCTATAGACCCAAGTAAAATTGAGGTGGTATTAAATTGGGAACAGCCTAAGACAGTGACAGAAGTTTGAAGCTTTCTCAGACTCGCAGGTTATTATAGAAGATTTATTCAGGATTTTTCCAAGATTGCCCTCTTGCTGAATAAGCTCACAAGGAAGAACCAACCATTCATATGGGATGGAAAGTGTAAGGCTAGCTTTTAGGAGTTAAGAAAAAAAAATGCTAACCTCTGCTCCTGTACTGGTTATTCCTGATCTTACACTACCATATATAGTATATACTGATGTAAGTAAGCAAGGATCGGGATGTGTGTTAATATACTAGGGTCAGGTGGTTAGTTATGCCTCACGGCAACTTAAGACGCATGAGGAGAACTATGTGATTGAACTCAATTGTTCTATGTTATTTCATATCATTTTAAGGGTATTTATCATAGATTTTGGCTCCTTTTGATGGTAATTATGCTTAATTTAGATTAAGAGTCCTTACTTTGAGTTAGTGTCTTTTTTAGGGTAAAATTGTCATAATTGGTTATTAATTGTATTCAATTAATTTCTAGGACAATTGATGCTTCAAATTGTTGCTTTTTATTGTAGGACATTTTAGAATTAAAGCCAAGATTGAAGACCAAAGCATTACACAACATGAGAGTTTCCAAGAAAATGCTGTGCTGTGGCAAAAAGTCTGAAAATGTGCATCAGCGACTATTCTAGAATAGTTCGCCGGGGCAAACTTTTGAGTTCACCATGACAAACTCTCAACATTTCACTAAAATTCTTCTCTGGAATAGTTCGCCGCGGCAAACTTTTGAGTTCGCCACGGCAAACCCTCTCGTATCAGTAATGTCAGATTCAGATCCAGAACGCAAAAATAGACCCTCTACTTATATGATCCGACCCAGATTGACCCCTTAAACCCTTAGAAACTCTATTTTCAACCAATAACTCCATTCTATTATCTCCAACACCTCTATTCTCCCATCCTCTTGCCTCTCCATCTCCATCTTCTTCCTCTTCCATTTCCTGCACTCTTTCTTCATCCCACCTCATTTCCTTCATCTCCTGACTGCTATGGCTGACGATTTAACTCTAGTTGGAGCTGATTCCAAGGCTATGGTGAGCTAGGGTTTATCAACTCTTGAAGATGGTGGAGTAGCATGAGTTTCCAAGCTTCAAAGGGGAGTTTCAGTTTCAATCTTTAGTTTCTACCTATGTATTTATGATTTCCTAGGTCTAGGATTTGTAAATTCTTAGTGGCGTTTTGGTTGATTCTGTAATCATTGGTTAATGATTTACATTTGTAGTTTGGATTGGTTAATATTGAATTTTGTGCTTAAATATATGTGGTCACATATATGCTTCTTTGTAATTCTCATGATTCTCTCCTATCTTGCATGGTCATGTTTTGATTACATTGAGCCAATTGCATAATCATTCTCAAATTACACATTAGGGAAGCTTAACAATGTTTTCATTAATGAAGTTCATTGATTTAAACATTAGACTCAATGAGTTATTGAGGTTGTTATTAAGAAAACCTAATGGATTTGTGAAACTCCCAATATCTTAAGTGAACTATGATTGCCATCAAAACCATTTTCAAGAGATTTCCTATCATTCATTTCCATTCCATCATTATTATCTTAAAACACCAAAAATATAGTATCTTAGGTTTGTTTTCATTGCATTTAGTTTAGGCACCATTCATTTAAATCTTAAAAACCCAAAACCCCATTTCATTGCATTGCATGGCATTTAGTCTAGCTTAGGTAATTAATAAAGGCTCGCAAAAGTGAAATGACCTAAGTTTGCACTATACTGTATAGCTTGGATTTATTTTTGATTGAGAACCCCAAGGCGAACAACAAAAAGGATCTCATCAAATGGCACCGTTGCCGGGGAGCCATTAAGTGGTTCCTTAGGCTAGTTAATTGTCAACTTTGGTTGATTGGGGTTTTGTGAGCCTCTTGGGTTACATTTTTGCATTGTGCATAATAGGTCTTGCATTGCATAAAAAATTTGAGATATACAAACAAAGATCTTGATTTTGATTTTGATTTTTGCATATAGTTTCATACATCTCATAACATTCTTTGCATTTTTGAGCTTCTGTTGCTTTGTGTTTTTGCTGTATTATTTTGGTTTTCTTACTGTCTATGAGACTTCACCGCGGCCAACTCCTTGTTTTGCCGTGGCCAACTTATCAAATTTCAGTAAGAATCCCTCTCGGGACACCTTTGCCGTGGCCAACTTTGTGTTTCACCACGGCGTAGCATGTTGAACTAGATTCCATTCTCCCTCTCTGGACATCTTTGCCGCGGCGAAGGGTCCCTTATCTTAAAAAAAAGAAATTTTCTTAAAAACTCTTTGGGAATTGATTGTTTAGCTTTCTTATGGCTTGGTTTGATAATAATTTAGGTCCATATGATCACCCTTCCTCTTTTGTAGGTGACAATACTCTGATGGGTGATAATTCTTCTCAAAGGCTTGATGCTATACAACAGGAACTGGATCTTCTTCTGGCACACATGGATCATAGAGAACAGGATGGGACCTATCAAAGACATGATACCTCTTATCCAAACCATAACCATGGCAGTGATTGGATGAATAACCCTCCACATTTTCCTTGCCATACCTCTTCATTCCATTCATACACAAACCAACATCCACTGTTAGGACAACATTATGACCTACCACCTCTACCATACAATCCACACTTTGAACACTTTCCTTCACATCATCCATATCATGAGCCAAGCATTCCATCACATGAACCCTACCACCAATACCCTTCCTCATCTCACCAACCATTTCATGAACCATCACCATCATTCTATCCATGTCCCACTTCATATCTTGAACCATTCTCACCATATAATTCCCCTTTTGAACTATCTCCTTCGCCAAATGACTACCACCACCAACCCTTATCCCAATCCACGTACCAACCCCTTCCCCAATCTCATGAACATGAATTTAGTGAACCTAACCCATTTCTCACTATTCCTAAGAAGGATCAGATACGATTTTTAAGAGAAGCTTATGACTGTTTGAATTCATACTACCATGGATTACTTGAAGAGGTAGAAATATCTGGAATTTCTAAGGAATCAGAGGAAGAGTTAGAAGAATGTCAAAGTGCATTGGGAAAGTTCTTGAGTGATATAGCGCGAATTGAGTCTGAGATTAGGAAAGATGAATCGAAGTGTCCAGATTCACTCATACAAGAGGCCCAGATGAAGCAAGAACATCTACAAACTCACAAGGACTTGTGCCCTACATCAGGTAGTATTGCTCCTCTTCTTGAGGAGATTGACCCTTGTGCTAGAACTACTATTCCTATTGAAGTTATTGATAATGTGAGTGATGATGAGGTGGACAAGGAAATCATAGTTGAATCCCCTCATATGTTTCAAAATAAAAATTCTCACTTGAACACTTCTAATAGTAGTTGTTTAGTTGATGATATTGCTTGCACTGTCACTGCTTCTTTGTGTGAAGAACATGCTTCTATTTTTAGTACTAGATTAGATGATGAAACTGATTCTGATTTGAATGAACCTTTATCTTGTTCTTGCAATGCTCACACTATATGCATGGATTGCATTGATAACAAAAATAATATACTTGTTGAGTGGCAAAAGCAGAACTTTGGTAAAGTGTGTGCATCGCCTTTTAGTACTGAAAGCGCTGCAATTATAAAGCATGATATTGATGTGAATTGCTTGGATGATGATCTTGTAGAGAAATGTGAATTTAACCATAGCCTTAAAAATTATCTTTCTAAAAATCCCATTGAGTTAGTAGCTTCTAATAATGTTGAGAAAGCCTTTAAAGTTTCAGTCGATAAAATCATGAATATTAATAAGTCTTTCCAACAGGTTTTATCTTGTGATTTGCCTCCTGATTTATCTTGCATTGTAAATAATAGTTTGCCTAAATCTTTTTGTTCTTTCTTTTCTTCCCCTTTAAACATTAACTCTTGTGAATGTGATAGTGATGTACTGTACTCCAACATCTGTCAGTTGGATTCTTCAGCTTCCACTTCATATAAGCTTGAGTATTTCAAAAATTTAAATAAAATTTGACTCTTACTGATGGGAGTGTTATTGACTTTCTTGGGTGTGATGTTTACTTAGAAGATCTTGCTCTTTGCATGTCCTTATACTACTCTAGATCTATCCAAGTCTCTCTTTTTAGACTACATACTACTGCTAGTTCAATGTTTCTCTTGCAGGAACCACCACTACCAAGGAAGATCAATAAAGGAGAAGTGAGCACACTGAAGAATTACATGTTTCTCATCCAGGATGAGAACTTCTCCTACAAGAGCTTAAAGAGATTCCGTTCTAAAGGTTGTCTCTTTCCTTCCTTACCTCTTATCTTTTGATTTATTTAGCTGTCTTGTGAGATAAGTGTGGGGTAGGGACATAGCCAGTAGTAAAAGTAGTTTGTTTTTTTTTTTTTCTCTTCCTCCCCTTTTGATTTTGGTTTCTCTTGTTTAGGGTTGCACTTGAGTTTTGCATTGGGCACTGCAAAGTTCAAGTGTGGAGGAGGGATTGATATTCACTAATTGTGTTGTGTTTTCCTATGTTTATTGAAAATTTGGTTTCTAAAAAAAATTCAAAATTTTGATTGATTTTTGAACTTAATTTGAAGATTTTGAGTCAAAATTTTTGAAAATTTTTGCTTCAATTAACTTACACTTGAATTTGTGTATTCTTGGACTTTGGTAAATGTTTTTGAACTCGTATTGACACTCATGAGAATTGCTATTTGTTCAAAGTTGATTGTTTTAGTTTCATTGGTCACAATTCCTCAAGCTTGCTTTTATATTGATTGAGTTAATGCATTGTGATTAATCTGGAGTACAATTAATCTTTGTGCATGAGCATTTGAGATTTAGCCTTGTTGGAAGATTCTTTAAGCCTAATTTTCATTCATAGTGAATTGCATCCACTTACATTTTCACTTTCTAGAACTTGTTCCAATTCTTAATCAAGACTTAGTTGCATTAATGTGATAAGTATGATAGAGGCATTCTTTTCTAAACCCCTACATCCCAAACACAAACCCACATGATTTTCTCCATTGCTAACCATTTGAGCCTTCATCTTTTCTTAAGTGCCAAGAGATGCATTATACATTCAAGTTTCCAACATTTTTACTATTACATTCATGATGTATTAAACTTTGTCTTCTTGGGTTTTGAATTGCCAAAAAAAAACAAGAAGAAGAGAAAAGAGAAATAGAAAAAGGCAAAGAAATAGAAGAAAATGTTTAAGAAAAGCCAAAGAAAGAAAGATCAAAATAAATGGTACCAAAAGAATAAAATTTTGAAATAAGGCAGTTCATTGGTGGTTTGAAGAACAAAGTTGTGCTTTTAGAAAAATAGAGTAAATATTAGTTGGAAACTTTTTCTAAAATGCTTGGTGCTTAACCATTCATACCTTTTCGCCTCATCTTATTTCATTTAGCCCTTTCCACTATCATAACCTTAAAAGTCCTCTTGATCATTGCATTCATGCATTAGAAGTGGAGAACTAGGATTGTAACAAGCTTATGGTAAAGTGGTTCATTAAATGGATTTGAGAGAGAACTACCCCGACTTGGTGAGTAGAGTGAAACAGTTTGTATCCTGAGTGTTTTCTCTTTTGTTCATTCCCATTGCATTGACTGTACTCTACTTTAATCCCTTCTCATTAAATTAGATCACTATGATTGCTTGTTTAAAGAGTTGGATTAATGGCACTACTGCTTTCTTACTTTGAATTCATATGGGCTCCCATTTGTATCAATACTATTCTCTTGCTTCAGTTTTATTTTGCCTTTGTCCAGGAGTACAAAGGTTTAAGTGTGGGGGATTTGATTGAACTTAATTGTTCTATGTTATTTCATATCATTTTAAGGGTATTTATCATAGATTTTGGCTCCTTTTGATGGTAATTATGCTTAATTTAGATTAAGAGTCCTTACTTTGAGTTAGTGTCTTTTTGAGGGTAAAATTGTCATAATTGGTTATTAATTGTATTCAATTGATTTCTAGGACAATTGATGCTTCAAATTGTTACTTTTTGTTGTAGGACACTTTAGAATTAGAGCCAAGATTGAAGACCAAAGCATTACACAACATGAGAGTTTCCAAGAAAATGTTGTGTTGTGGCAAAAAGTCAGAAAATGTGCATCAGCGACTATTCTAGAATAGTTCACCGGGGTAAGCTTTTGAGTTCACCACGGCAAACTCTCAACATTTCACTAAAATTCTTCTCTGGAATAGTTCGCCGCGGCAAACCCTCTCGTATCAGTAACGTCAGATTCAGATCTAGAACGCAAAAATAGACCCTCTACTCATATGATCCGACCCAGATTGACCCCTTAAACCCTTAGAAACTCTATTTTCGACCAGTAACTCCATTCTATCATCTCCAATACCTCTATTCTCCCATCCTCTTGCCTCTCCATCTCCATCTTCTTCCCTTTCCATTTCCTGCACTCTTTCTTCATCCCACCTCATTTCCTTCATCTCCTGACTGCTATGGCTGAAGATTTAACTCTGGTTGGAGCTGATTCCAAGGCTATGGTGAGCTAGGGTTTATCAACTCTTGAAGATGGTGGAGTAGCATGAGTTTCCAAGCTTCAAAGGGGAGTTTCAGTTTCAATCTTTAGTTTCTACCTATGTATTTATGATTTCCTAGGTCTAGGATTTGTAAATTCTTAGTGAGGCATTTTGGTTGATTTTGTAATCATTGGTTAATGATTTACATTTGTAGTTTGGATTGGTTGATGTTGAATTTTGTTCTTAAATATATGTGGTCACATATATGCTTCTCTGTAACTCATGATTCTCTCCTATCTTGCATGGTCATGTTTTGATATTGAGTTGATTGTGGGTTACATTGAGCCAATTGCATGATCATTCTCAAATTACACATTAGGGAAGCTTAACAATGTTTTCATTAATGAAGTTCATTGATTTAAACATTGGACTCAATGAGTTATTGAGGTTGTTATTAAGAAAACCTAATGGATTTGTGAAACTCCCAATATCTTAAGTGAACTATGATTGCCATCAAAACCATTTTCAAGAGATTTCCTATCATTCATTTCCATTCCATCATTATTATCTTAAAACACCAAAAATATAGTATCTTAGGTTTGTTTTCATTGCATTTAGTTTAGGCACCATTTATTTAAATCTTAAAAACCTAAAACCTCATTTCATTGCATTGCATGGCATTTAGTCTAGCTTAGGTAATTAATAAAGGCTCCCAAAAGTGAAACGACTTGAGTTTGCACTATACTGTATAGCTTGGATTTATTTTTGATTAAGAACCCCAAGGCGAACGACAAAAAGACTCTCATCACTATGCGTACATGACCTAGAGCTAGCAGTGATCATTTATGCCTTAAAAAATCTAGTGGCATTACTTATATGGGGCAAATATTGAGTTGTACAGTGATCATAAAAGTCTCAAATACCTATAGGATTAAAAAGAATTAAATATAGGATAGAGGAGATGGATGGAACTGCTCAAAGACTATGACTACTTGTTACAACTTATTACTAGAATAACTTAGAGTTCAATTAAAATCATTTCAGACTATATTGGATGTTCTTGGGCTTAAAAATCACGTTGAAGACCCTACTTTTCAGAAAATCACTGTTCGTTTGCTAAGTTCCAGATTTTTGGTTCATCTTTGAAAAATCATAACTTAATCTAGAAAAATCAAAATAGAGTGGTTCAAAATTCTATGGAAAGCTCTTTGAATTCTATTTTAATGAAAAATAATCTTGTGAATAATTACATTTGAAAAAGTGTTAGGTTTTTATGGAACTCACCACTATCATTTTGGTAAAAATCCTTTTTCCAGATTTTGAACCTTAACTTTGAAAATTCACCAAAAATTGCACAATTGCCTATTTTTAATGTGCTACCTATCATATTAAAGCTCAAGATGTGACCTATAAGCATGAAAAATTTCGTGGTAAAATTCATTCAGGAGCTTAATTAAAACGCTGCTCTAAGATGACAGCCTCCTTAGGGTTACAGCATCACAACAATCATACTTATACATAATCAAAATATAATTGTTTCCCATGATTCACCACCACATTTACTCTTGAATTTATAGCTTTCCTTTGGATGATTCAGGCCCTAAAATGTTGGATTATTTTGGGAGGGTGAGATTTCAATGAAATCCCAATAGCAAGAATAATTAACTATAACATCAACATGTATCAATTACAAGCATTCCAACACTTTTGCTATTAATAGGGAACTACTTTACCTTATACATGTAGCACTCTAACATGCAATAGCCAAGGCACTCAAAGCAAGGAGTATAGCTACACAATCATCATCATCATCATTTAATAGCACATGAAATTACATAGCAATCAATGCAACAATTAATATTAAAGTTAATTAAATCTTACTACATTGATCCAAAAGCTTTTTAATTCTTTGATCCTCTTCCTCTCCTCTACAAATATTAAACCCTAATGTCATAATCCATAAAAAGGTAGAAGAAACTCCCAAATATTACACCTCTTTACAATCACAAATCACAGATCTAAACCATAGAAACTACAATCTATGAATATAGAGAGTGAAACTAAGATTAAGGTAGAAGAAACTCCCAATTACAGATCTAGGAACTCAGATTGGCTTCATTAAACACCAAGGAATGAATATCAAGCCTCTCATTGAAATAGTTGGTTAATTTTGCTATCAGGATTTCATTGAAGTCTCATTCCTTCCAAATAAATTCTAATCTTTTAGGAGATGAATCATTAAAGGGCAAGCTACAGATTCAAGGTTAATTATGGTGCCAAACCATAAAAATTTTGTTGGCTTTTAGTTATGTAATTATTCTGTTGTTCAGTGCTATAACCCTAACTGCACCACCAACTTGCAGCGACGTTTTGACTAGGTTCTTGAATGTATTAAATCATGAAATGGGGTATGATTATAGATCACGTTCCAAGGTAGCATATTAAAAATGGCCAACTACATGATTTGTAATAATTTTTCAAAGTTAAGGTCCATAATTTGGAAAAAAAGAATTTTTACCAAATGGACAATGGTGACTTCTACAAAAACCTGATACTTTTTCAAATGGAATTGGTTCACAAGTTTATTTTTTTCTTGAAAGAGCATTCAAAGAGGTTTTCATCGAATTTTGAACCACTCCATTTCAATTTTTCAAGAATAAGTTATGATTTTTTGAACTTACACCAGAAAACTGGATTTTTACCAAATAAATAGTAAAAATCCCAGAATCAGTATTTTTGTGAAAAAAATTGAGCCTAAGACCATCCAATATGGTCTAAAATGGTTTTGATTGAACCCCAAGTTGATCCAATAGTAAGGTGTAACAACTAGATAGGACTTGACAAGGTGAATAGATCATTATTATGTAATACGATTAGCATGCGATGACCAATACTTGACCATAGGAATGATTGGTCAAATGGTAAAGAAGGTTAGAAAGAGTAGAGTCAGGTAAGATCCCTCCTGAGGACAGAGTCAAATGGAAATAGATGAGTATACAATAGTTAAGGGGTGTATTGAGAACTGATATGTAATGAGAAATGAATAAGGTCTCAATGGTTCCTAACACCTGAGGATGCTCAGATATCAATGAGGTTAGGGACTATATGATATTCCTTAGTGTCTCTCAACAATTACGAGTATGCAACCATGGCACCCAGGATAATGGGAAAACCAAGAGACGAAGTTCCCAATTAGAAATGCCACTACCTATGGAATTATATAATTTTAGTTGAGAGACCCCCTTCTAATAGGGATATGGAATTGAGGAGTGTAACCTAATAGGTAATTGAATACAAGGAAATTCTTGGCCACGAAATACCTCTTCGAAAGTGGATATGATCCTCTATCACATAAATTATATTGCTCTCATGAGAGTAAGTTATTTTTGGTAGGAATTTCAGTGAATAGGCCGAATGGAGTTAATAGTGATGTATCCTCTATCGGTAATTTTGGTAACAGTGATAGTGGGATATAGTTAAGGCAAGGCGTGGAGTGGATCTTACCCTAAGGAGTGTGAAACTGGTCAAGAGTAATGGGAAAGGTATTGTGACAATCGCTCTTTCAAAACCATTTTAGATTAAATCTGACAATTTATTTGAATGATTAACTATGATAGAAAAGAAGAAATCTTAAAATTTTAAAATCGCTATCATGGTTAAAAGAAATAAACTTATAATAAGAGTAACATCGATCGTTACCTTGGGCCTTGGACTTCCAAAGTCCAGAAATATCATTCAACCATTAGCCCAAACCAAACTTATATTTTCAACCATACGAACTGATAAATCAGTTTAATATAAACTATAGAGCTCATTAGTCAAAAGTCAACACTTTCAAAGGAGCGTTACATGCAGAGTCTAAAATGTCTCGGGCCTCCTCACGGCCCTATCATACCAGATAGTAGTAATTAAAAGTATTATTTTACATCATGATAGCAGATGAGCCCTATGTGGCAATATATAACAAGTCAGCACATAGAACAAAAGCAGGGAGGCTATACAAGCTATAACTGCACACTATGCCTCCAGAGCCTTCCCTGATGGGCCACCACATAAACTATCGCCTGAAAATGTTAAACCACGGGGTGAGACAAATGCCTCAGTAACCAGCTTTCCAACTCATCATACATACTAACACGTGCTCGTGAGGTGTCAAGTGGGATAGTTATTAATTCTCGAGAAACATAGATATATCCATAAAAATATAATTTCAATCATCCAAACCCTCACTATGGGGGTCAACACACAAGCCACATAAGTCTATCCCTCACTCTGGGGGATCAATCAAACATATGGGCCTATCCCTCACTTTGGGGGACGAATAAGAAGCCACAAAGGCCTATCCCTCACTATGGGGGACGAAAGAAGAAGCCAACCAATGTGCACCAATGGCGGCCTTACCACATGGTAGGATAGGACTCAATCCAAAATCCAAATAACAACCAATCATTCACAATATAATAAAAATGTCTCAATCTTTCCTCAGTATAATCCATAAGATATAAATCATATATCTTTTCCAAACTTCTCAATTACAATTCCAAAAATCCCACGAGACAATTTTCACAGCTCAAAAGATATAACATATCTACTCAAGTTCCAAATATCAAATATTATTTTGAAAACAGCAAAATACTCACAAACAACATATTAGCACATATAACAAATGGAAAGTGGTTATCTCTCGCCAAAGCAATACTAAGAATTACCACAAGGTCAATCCTTTGCTCAACCAAAAATTAATCTACACAATTAATATAACCACATATTAATACAAACTAATTAATTAATTAAACTTCTCTGTATTAGTTAAATTCCTAATTTAATTTAATTTTCATTCTAAATTCTCACAACTCTTATAATCCAAAATTAAGTACTTTAGAACTAATTGATAATTTTCTAACAAGCCAAATTATTTATTTACATCCTCCAACTTATTTACTTTCATAAAAAGAATTTTCTAAAATTTCTAAATATGAAATCAGTATATTCTAAATTCTAAAAATCTCATTTGAAATTTAAACCTCAAAACCGAACCATCAAAAATTCAATAGTATCTCAAATATTTATATATATAAATAATCTAATCAAAATTTTAATGGCATATATATATATATTTTTCATAAATAAGAAACTTTAACTACAATAATTATTTTAAAACCTCCAGTCACCCAATAAATAAAATTAAATCGATTAAAATTTTAATAATATGTCAAACAACCCAAATAAATTATTTAACTTAATTTTAATGGGTATAAATATGATATATCTCATAAATAACATATTTTTTTAATTAAAAATTAATTTTTAAATACTAAAATCAACAAATAGACAAATCTAAACCGGTAAAAATGATCTACTATAACAGATCTACAATGTTATGGTTAACACTCATCAAAACTAAGTACTTGCTCCGAACTCTATATCAAAAAATTTCTCTAAGCAACACAAAATTACTATCATTAGATAGATTTGACTGAGTACGACAATTTTCATTAAGGAAGTTTTGTAATTAGAAGTAGTTTTACTTACCAAAACTATCTGAAATGATGAAGAAAGAAGGGAGAGAGATGACCGACGCTGCAACCGAAATAAACGCGGAGAGAGAGAGAGGAAGAGAAAAGAAAGATGGTGGAGGGTAAAAAAGAAAACACTAGGGGTAAACTGAAGTTAAAGACCCTAGGTAAAACGGAGAAAATAACAGTTTGGAACCCTTTTTTTTAATATTTAAATCCTTAGAGTAGAATTTAAGATGTTACAATTCTCCCCACCTAAGGAATTTTGTCCTCAAAATTCAAACAACCTTGTACAAAAAATCAAAACAGAAGCAACTTAAGGTGCTTACTAAAGAAACAAGTAAGGGTACTGTGACGCATCCGCTTTTCAGTCTCCCAAGTAGCATCAATGGGACTCATGCCCTTCCAAATGACCTTAACTTGACGGATGGTCTTGTTCTTCAATTGTTTATCCTTAACGTCTAAAATCTATTCTAGTTCCGCTTTATAGATCAATTTTCTCATAACTCAACCGTTTTAGCTCAATAACATGAGACGAATCCGGATAATACTTCTTCAATTACGATACATGGAACACGTCATGTAACCTAGAAAGATGTGGGGCAACATAATCCGATATACAATATGTAACATCCATAGGTCCTGGAGTGCAGCCATAGCCACCCCAGGGTATCTCTCGTAAATATTTTCTGTTTTGGTTCAGCCGTAACCACCTCACCGTTTTGTTTCCCTGGGTGCAGCCGTAGCCACCCAGAAAACGCATCTACGAGGAAGAGGTATTCACATTCTTATACGTCATACTTCGTTCTCCTCTCTAGCCGATGTGAGATTTCACACAATAGGTCCAATCCATCCTAAAATCTCATAAAGACCTATGAATTGGGATGTAAGCTTCTTAACCTTAATGGATTTGTCAACACCTCTAATAGGTGAAACTTTCAGAAATACATGATCATCCAATTCAATTTCTAAAGGTATCCTCCAACGATCTGTATTACTCTTCTATCGACCTTGGGTTGACAACAACTTCTACTTAATAAGCTCGCTCTTTCTAGTTATGATGTTTACTAAATCTGGGCAAATAATTATTCTTTCACTTAATTCAATCCAGCAAAGGGGAAATCTATACTTTTTCTTGTATAACGCCTCGTACGATGCCATCTAAATGCTAGCACAGTAGTTATTGTTATAGGCAAATTCTGCTAACAATAGGTGACTGTCCCAACTATCCTTCAACTCAATAGCAAAAGCTCTTAACATGTCTTCAAGAGTTTAAATCGTCCTCTCGTTTTGTCCATTTGTCTGAGGTGATAGGCAGTACTTGTACTTTAACTTAGTATCCATGGCTCCATGTAAAAACCTGTAAAAGTTTGATGTAAATCTTAGACCTCGATCACATATGATGGATTCCGCTATTCCATGAAGTTGAACTATTTCATCAGTATACAATTATGTTAACTGCTCCAAAGAGTAATTGGCTTTAAGGGTAAGAAGCATGCTAACTTAATCAATTTGTCAACAATTACACATATTACGTTATATCCAGCTGGTGTCCTTGACAAACTAGTAATAAAATCTATAAAAATGTTATCCTACTTCTTTTGAGGAATATCTAAATTTTAGGGTAGTCTTGGAGACTTTTGGTACTTTATCTTGACTTTCTAACAAGTCAAACATTACATTACGAATTTTGTCACATTTCTTTTCATCTTCTGCCACCAATAGTTTCTTTTCAAATCATTATACATCTTCATTATTCCTGGATTCATTGAATAGTTAGTCCGATAAGCCTCTTTAAAAAAAATGGTTTTCTTAATCTCATCATCATTGGGGATGGAAAATCTCTCTTCTTCTTCTTCTTCTTCTTTTTTTAAAGATTCCTTTTTCTCTAATATCATTGTCTAGCACATCCCCATTTCCCCATACGTCTCAAATACTCAATAATCATTCACCTTCCATTTGTGCTACCTTCAAATCCTTGAATAATTCATATTCGACTGCAAAGTATCTGATGTCTCAGGCATCACTTATAGATCTCTCAGCCCTACCGAGTAATAGGACTCCTCTAACCTCATATGAAACACATACACTGTCTTCCTACTCAATGCGTCAGCAACCACAATAGCTTTACTTGAGTGACACTTTAAGTTCAAAGTCATAATCTTTAAGGATTTTCATCTATCTATACTGTTGTTGTCCAACTTTTGTAGTCTACTTGATACTTTAGACTTTCATTATCACTAAAGAGCAGAAATTAAGTACCCAAAGGATAACATCTCTAAATCTTTAAGAAAAACACTATTTATACAAGATCAACCCTCATATCTCACAATCCACGATAACTCTAAATATTTAACTGTTAATCCAATTTCAATTCCTGAATCAAAAGATATAATAATTAATTCCTCTACTTAAATAGCCCATTAAATCCGTTAGTCAACCTTAATAATAATCATTCATAACAATCCCCAATTTACATTTAGAATTATTAACCTCGAGTATACCAAATCCCAAAATATTCAGTCAAACAAATATAAACCAATCCTTAAACCTTATTTCAAAATATCATATTACCAATCTCCATAAAACTTTTCTTCTAATAACAAACCATAACTCCAAATCACTAAAAACCTAAATCACAACAAAACTAAATTGACTAGACATTTTATATAAGCCAAGTAACTAACTTAAATCCATCAAAATTTTCATATTCCGAGACTGCTCGAAATGTTGAAGGATATAACTTCAAATCATCATTCATAATATCTCTAATCCTCAATTAACCTTAATCAAGAATAATAACCCTTAATTTTCACACGAATCTAAAATTTAAAACACCACTATATACCTTATAATTAAACAAATTAGGATTTATATAATCAACACCCAACCTCAAGCTCTTATCTTTCTTTTTCACAACAACACCTATGAACCACAAGGAGAAACACTAGGTATGATAAACTGGTAGGTTCTCCCTCTCTTTCCTTTTAATGTTTCTAACTTGGATGGTAATATTTCACAGAAAGGACCTTTCAGATACGCTCTATTTCTTATTCCGACTCAATAGAGGACTTCATCTCATGCCCTAGAAGTACACTTAGCATTCCTTCTAAAATTACATCCAGAAATCCATTCAAAATATCCATTTGGTCACTTTTCAAATTGTTGTTGTCAATACATAATCGTATGTTGCAGTCATCTTTTCTTATTAACAATACTAGTGAACCTTGTGATGTAACACTGAATTAAATAAATCCTTTCACCTCAGTCTATTCAATAATAACCTCTTTATCCCTACTGACAGAGAAAAAAATGCCATGCACCTTGGCCACTTTCTTAAATGCACTTATACTTATTCATTTGAGTAGGCAAGCATAGTGTGGAATCTATAATGACCTCAATAAACACAGTACAAAGGGAAGAAGTCACAAGCCTCTTACGACATCACTAGCTAATAACTAATCTATGTCCATAATCACATCGATGTCCTTAAGCAGCAAACAGAACAAATCAATCATACATGAATTAAACTTTTAGTACCCTCAACACATAAAAAGGAATACATAGCGCCCGACTCAACAAGATGAAGATATCATGTCCTTAATGTGAACTGTACTTCTAATCGGATCAAGGGATATCCCAACCTCCTCTTAGGTCATCCTAAGAACATGTCTTGAAATAGTAGAATGATTGCTCTGAGAAATCTGCCTAGCCTCTAGGCAATTACAGACGATATGCCCTAGCTTGTGGCACTGGTAACACTCCCAGCATTGTTCTAAATGCACATCTTCATATTTCTGATAGGGTTCATTAATACTAGATTGGGACATAGAAAAATAATGATAGGGGTTCTAGTTTCTCCCAGTATGATTCTTCTTATTAATTCTTCCCATTAGCCTCACAAAACTAGAGAACCTGCCCTAACTATCTGGAGCTGGCTCTTCTCTACCTTTCAAGCCCCCGCGAGCTACTATCTTGAGTTTCATGCAGGGATCCTTGCAACTCTTAAACTTATATAAAGCCATATGTTACTTCAACTCTGACCTTGCCTATTTCATCTATTGCTGGGCCATTCACTCTGGTTATCTTTTTACTGCAAGTAGGTAACATGCTTGGAGAGGCCCATATACTTGGTAATAAACTCCTTCTCATGCATTAACTTTATTAGGATCCATACTCCTATAAAAAGTCTTTGGGCGATGACGCTCTATGTCCTTCCATACACTCTTAAGCTTTATAGTCTCTCTTTTCCTAATCACCTTTACGAGCTACTCTCTTCTCTGGTTTCTTCAATAGAAACTCTGTAGGTTCCAAAATTACCCACAAACGGCTTAGGAAGCTTACTCTCTTTGAACTTTTCCACAACTTTCTTACTTCTCAAGTCTTTCTTCATCTTTCTTACTCTCTCATCTAACATCGTAACTACTACTTCTTTTAGCTGTTGCAATAAAATCTCTTGGTTAAATTGCAGAGGATTCAGTGGTTAATTAGGTAGGCTTGTAGATTCGTCCCCACCCTGACTAGTTTATCGGGATCACATCCGTACCATCCTCCCCACCTAAGGATGGAACCCACTAAAAGAAACACAAAGTAAGGTCAAGCACAGACACAAAGTAACAGGGAAGGTTATATGAGATTATTATATATTGCCACTAAATGCAATGTAATGCAACTCAGTTCGTAGAATCTTTAGCTCTGATACCAAATTGTGACAATCGCTCTTTCAAAACCATTTTAGATTAAATCTGACAATTTATTTGAATGATTAACCATGATAGAAAAGAAGAAATCTTAAAATTTTAAAATCGCTATCATGGTTAAAAGAAATAAACTTATAATAAGAGTAACATCGATCGTTACCTTGGGCCTTGGACTTCCAAAGTCCAGAAATATCATTCAACCATTAGCCCAAACCAAACTTATATTTTCAACCATACGAACTGATAAATCAGTTTAATATAAACTATAGAGATCATTAGTCAAAAGTCAACACTTTCAAAGGAGCGTTACACGCAGAGTCTAAAATGTCTCGGGCCTCCTCACGGCCCTATCATACCAGATAGTAGTAATTAAAAGTATTATTTTACATCATGATAGTAGATGAGCCCTATGTGGCAATATATAACAAGTCAGCACATAGAACAAAAGCAGGGAGGCTATACAAGCTATAACAGCACACTATGCCTCCAGAGCCTTCCCTGATGGCCACCACCTGAACTATCGCCTGAAAATGTTAAACCACGGGGTGAGACAAATGCCTCAGTAACCAGCTTTCCAACTCATCATACATACTAACACGTGCTCGTGAGGTGTCAAGTGGGATAGTTATTAATTCTCGAGAAACATAGATATATCCATAAAAATATAATTTCAATCATCCAAACCCTCACTATGGGGGTCAACACACAAGCCACATAAGTTTATCCCTCACTCTGGGGGATCAATCAAACATATAGGCCTATCCCTCACTATGGGGGACGAAAGAAGAAGCCAACCAATGTGCACCAATGGCGGCCTTACCACATGGTAGGATAGGACTCAATCCAAAATCCAAATAACAACCAATCATTCACAATATAATAAAAATGTCTCAATCTTTCCTCAGTATAATCCATAAGATATAAATCATATATCTTTTCCAAACTTCTCAATTACAATTCCAAAAATCCCACGAGACAATTTTCACAGCTCAAAAGATATAACATATCTACTCAAGTTCCAAATATCAAATATTATTTTGAAAACAGCAAAATACTCACAAACAACATATTAGCACATATAACAAATGGAAAGTGGTTATCTCTCGCCAAAGCAATACTAAGAATTACCACAAGGTCAATCCTTTGCTCAACCAAAAATTAATCTACACAATTAATATAACCACATATTAATACAAACTAATTAATTAATTAAACTTCTCTATATTAGTTAAATTCCTAATTTAATTTAATTTTCATTCTAAATTCTCACAACTCTTATAATCCAAAATTAAGTACTTTAGAACTAATTGATAATTTTCTAACAAGCCAAATTATTTATTTACATCCTCCAACTTATTTACTTTCATAAAAAGAATTTTCTAAAATTTCTAAATATGAAATCAGTATATTCTAAATTCTAAAAATCTCATTTGAAATTTAAACCTCAAAACCGAACCATCAAAAATTCAATAGTATCTCAAATATTTATATATATAAATAATCTAATCAAAATTTTAATGGCATATATATATATATATTTTTCATAAATAAGAAACTTTAACTACAATAATTATTTTAAAACCTCCAGTCACCCAATAAATAAAATTAAACCGATTAAAATTTTAATAATATGTCAAACAACCCAAATAAATTATTTAACTTAATTTTAATCGGTATAAATATGATATATCTCATAAATAACATATTTTTTTAATTAAAAATTAATTTTTAAATACTAAAATCAACAAATAGACAAATCTAAACCGGTAAAAATGATCTACTATAACAGATCTACAATGTTATGGTTAACACTCATCAAAACTAAGTACTTGCTCCGAACTCTATATCAAAAAATTTCTCTAAGCAACACAAAATTACTATCATTAGATAGATCTGACTGAGTATGACAATTTTCATTAAGGAAGTTTTGTAATTAGAAGTAGTTTTACTTACCAAAACTATCTGAAATGATGAAGAAAGAAGGGAGAGAGATGACCGACGCTGCAACCGAAATAAACGTGGAGAGAGAGAGAGGAAGAGAAAAGAAAGACGGTGGAGGGTAAAAAAGAAAACACTAGGGGTAAACTTAAGTTAAAGACCCTAGGTAAAACGGAGAAAATAACAGTTTGGAACCCTTTTTTTTAATATTTAAACCCTTAGAGTAGAATTTAAGATGTTAGAGGTATTATGAGGAAAATACGTATGACTCCTCAAACTTAACGGGGTACTGTGGTATGGTAATAAGTAATGAGAATATAATAGTGGCAGCCTTGTCCCGATGTTATTTAAAGCTAAGAATGTGATAGTCGACGGTTACACTAGGAACTGGTTTATAAATAGAGATAAGTAAGTTCTCGATGATCCTTAAATAGATGGTAACACTTGGGACTATTGAGTATTCCTTTATGTCCCTAAGGCATCAATGAGAAATGCAACCATAGCACTCTAATGAGTAAGGAATGTGAAAGGTGAGATTCTTATGCACGTATACCACTACCATAGTGATCGAATGAGTTAGGTCAAGAGGCTACCCTAATAGGGATTTGACATGGGGAAGGTGCCGAGAAAGAAATCAAGTAACTGACAGGTTTGGCTATAGAATATCTCTCAAATTGCGAGGTGGTTCTCCAATACAGAGTTAGCGCTGCTCTATTGAGAGCAAGCTTTTCTGTAAAAGGAAGGAAGGGAAATGGTTATAATGGAGTTAACCTTACCCTAATAAGATCGAAGCTGGCCAAGAAGTGATGAAAGGATGGAATACTTGAAAAGATGATGGAGATTATTTTACAGGACCTCTCCCTATAAGATAAGAAAGAAAATGGTAAGTCATGACAGACTGGTATAGATATGATGACAAGCCTAGAAGACCTTGAATATGAGCTAATAGCCCATAAAAATTATAAGGGCACAGTAAAAGGAAAATGGCCTGAGGTAGCTAGAAGTTAAGAGACAAGGAAAGACCAGAAAGCTAAATGACCCCGAAGTTGACAGAAAGATTTAAGTAAGGCCTAAGATGGCAATACTGGCATTTGTGATCAGTCTTTGGGAATAATCAGTTAAGTCACCAATTAAGGGTAGGCAACTTATTCTCTAACTCACTCTACTAGTCTAAAGCTCCTAAAGAGTGGAACATGGCTCGAGTCGAAAACAAGAGAATATAGGGTCACAGCAGATCCTGAAAAGGCTTATGGGAGAGCGAGGTCACTCTCAAGGTCATAGTATGTTAGTGGAAGCTTCACCCAAGAAGGGGTGAATTGGATGATATATAAAAATTTAACTAAATAAAATAACTGAACAGATAAAACAGTAGAGATGAATTTGGAAAGTTTCACCAAAGAATGAAGATACAGGAGTTTATACTGGTTTAGTCTCAACTACTTGACCTACGTCCAGTCCTCAAACCACCTATGAGATTTCCATTAAATCTCCAAGATTGAACTGGCTCTTGGTGCCTCAGTATAGTAATTGAATCTCTCAATCACTCCCCCTTACTACCCGTAAGGTTACAATCCCCTCAAGAGTCCACACTCTTTAGTAACTCTCAAAATTGAGTAAAAGATATAGCAACCTCTCTTACATAGTATATAAATGGTAAACACTAGAGTTTGATTTAGAAAAATAGAGTATTGAATGCAATAGTAAATTTTAGCAGATGGTAGCTCGTGTATTCAATACTTCATTCAATGCTCTTCGTGCCACTTATAGTTGGAATATTTTAGTTATCCGTTAGACTAATGAGCTTCTAGCCGTTGGAAGATCACTTACATGTGTTCACCAGTTACAATAGTTATTCGCCATTAATACTTCTGACACAGTAGGTAAGGACTATAATATATCCATTGTGCTTTGTAATCTGCAGAAGTCTCTTAGCACAAGTAAGCTTTCTGCTTTGCACAAGTAAGCTTTCTTCTTTAAGTAAATATAAATGAATAACAAAAAAGCTAATTTATACAATAGATGAAAGCATAGAATCAATCATCAGATATTCAGACGGTGAGAAGAACTTACTTGATTGATGTCTTGATCGATAACTTCTTGATCGATCATATTATCAATTAATTATAAAGACAAGTAGACTTAATAGCTGTATGTATTTATCGAGTTCATTATATATTATTCAATGATAGAACAATTGATCGATAAAAGGTGAAATACAAACAAGTGTTTTTAGCAAACAAAATACTTTTGTATTTAATGCAAGGCTAACTTCTTCTAATTTTGCATGCCTTCATATCTTTAGAAAGAGAATAATATGATTAAGAAAGGCTGAGAAAAACTTAAAGACAAAATGAAAATATGTTTTATGAAAGATCATCATAAGTGATATTTTGAAGTAAAGAAGTGGTGCATTGATCAATCAGATGATAAAAAATTACTTAATCAATTAGTTTATCGATAATTTCAAGTGCAGTGTAAAACACTTTTTAAGCATGATGATCTGTCACTTGATCGATAAAGGTCTACTCAAAAAAGTGATCAAAAAGTAGTTCAAAGAAGACTTAGTCAATTTTGCATGAAGATAGATTGATGATCGATTAATAGATAATCAATTAACTGATTGATTAAAGACTAAAAAAGCTTGAATTTAGAAAATATTATTCAATGATAGAACAAGTGAATGTTATTGTGACATGTTTTAGCTGCTGTAATTGCTATTCATGATGAGTAGATTATGTCTCCATGGTCATGTATCAAGAAGTTAGCTTTGAGCATGCTAATATGTCACTAATGAACAAAAGAATAAACAAGTTGCGTGTAGTGTATTTGCATCTATCTAGCATGATTAATATGGTATTATTTTCTACTGAAACTCTTTTGAATCTCACCCCCTCCTTAACCAACCATTTAGGTCACTCAATGATGGGCAATAATGGCATGAGAAGCAAGGAGAAGAAAGTGGAGAATTATTGATGTTTATGAATCAGATTAATGTTCAATGTATAATTCTCCTACATTGTAAATTATGTTTATGGATGCCTTGGTGCAATTTATGTGCACAGAATGCTTATGACATATATGAAAATGTATGAGCATAAATGGAAAAGAGTAAACCCAAGTTATGTACACCAAAGAAATAAAAAGAACTAAAGCAAGCAAAGGTGAAACTATAAAACGTAGGTCCTAGAGCAGTTAGTTTGACCTATCAAATCAATGAGTTAAGTCACAAAATTTGGTGTACTTATAATACACATCTTAAGATTTAAAATGAGAGTTAGATAACCTCAATTGAATGTGTACACAAAGAGATATGAATTTTTAAAGTTGAGGCACAGAATCTGAAAGTTTCAGATTTTATCAAATGAACAGTAATATTTATCCAATAAACTATATGAATTGGGTAAGGATAAGTCCAATTACATATTTTTTTCTTAAATAGAATTGAAAGAGCTTTCTGTAAAATTTTGGAACACCTCCATACGATTTTTCTAGAATTAGTTATGATTTTTCAAAGTTAGACTTGTAATCTAAAAATTGCATAGTGAATAGTAATTTCTTAAAGTAACATCCTAAATGAGATTTTTGAGCTCTAGACCATCCAATATGGTCTAAAATGATTCTAAATGAACTCTAAAGTATTATATAAGTAAGGTGTGGTATTTTTGGTATCAGAATAGAGGTTCTGGCATTGAAAAAAGAGAACTATCTGCAAGGATTTAGAGAAGCCTAGTTCAGGTCAGAGCTAGTAATAGAATACTAGGTAGGGTCCAATTAAGGTTATGAATAGGAGGTGAATGCTCCAGGAAAAATAAGTATTGAGAATCACTAAATGGTGATGTTTGAGTCTTCAGTTAGAAAGGAACAAATAAGTGATGATAAGAAATCATAAGCTAAGGAAGGTCGCCACTGTTTAACAATAAAAAGACTTCCCCTTTAGAGAAAGAAAGGATAATGGCTTATAAGTTAGACAGAGGTATGAGTCTAAACCCTAGAAGAAAAGAGTTAAGTGGCAACCTAAGTTAGATATAGTTAGTGTAGCCTTAATATGATGTTAAGGCAGCATGATCAAAGTAACTATCTTCGATTCCTAGATGGATATAAAAAGCTAAAAGAGCTAAAGATAGCTTTCCACTTGCCAGTGGTCCCTAAGGATAGAAGAAACTAAAAGTATTAATGCCCTAGAGATGTAAGCCAGACCCTTCCTCAATTAGCTGAAAAAAAGTAGCTGACTTAGTTAGGGATCACAGTGAGGCTAGGACATGGAAGTCCTTCAAGTAGCAGCCAATGCTATGATGAACGAATATAGGTAAGACTAGCAGAGGTTAAGAGAAAGTATGTTTTGTCACGATGAACCAAGGAAACTGGTGGCAATAAATGAATACATAAGTGATTACTAGAGGAAGTGGTGACTTTTATCGTGGCGGACAAGAATTCTGGTCGTGACGAATAGAAACTGTCACATCTAGCATTATGGTAATTAGAGATAAGAAATATTCTCAAATTATTGAGGATTAAAAATGATAAGGAAAATTCAAAGGATTTTGGTGGAAAATAATTACAGTAATTTTCCAAGCTAATTATAGGAAATTGACTAATTAAGGAAAATTGGTCAAATGTAAATAAGGAAAAATATTTCTGAGCCTTGGAAAATTAAGAAAAAATAGGGATAATATCCTTTAAGGGTTATATGAAATTATAAAGTTGGTTTTATGACCAAATTACCCTTATAAAAATTATGAGAGAATTAAAGGGTGATTTGGGCTAATTAAGGGATTTTATTTGGAAAATTCCAAATAAATAAATTAAGGAGAATAAAATTCTAAGAAAATTCATATGAGATCCCAAGAAATTATATGAGATTATGGAATTAAATGAAGACCCTCAAGTGTCCAAGATTTTTCCAAATAAATGTGAAACATGGAAAAATCCCTAAAGGGAAGGAAATTAATTTGCCTTTATATTTAGTTATTAGGAACTTAATTTTGAGACAAAGAGGGAAATTTGGAAAGATAATAATGAGGAGAATAAATTAAGGATCTAACAGAAAATAATTACAGAGGCTAAGCTACTGTAATTATAGAAAAGAAGTTAAACTCAAAGCCTAAAGTATACTGATAAAGCAAGATTGGTGTCTTGCAAATCCAAGGGATCTTATTGAGCCATGTGTCAAGCTCTTGAAGGAGAAGATTTGAATTAGCCAAGTGTCATTCCATAAATGGAGAGGATCTTGACTTTAGTAATTAATTTCATTTGGAATTTTGTTAATTATGAAAGAGGAATCAAGATTTAGTAGGGTAATAACACTTGGACTATCATTAAAAAAGGTGGTTGGGATATTTTGAAGCATTAATCAAGCTCTTCTCTCCCCCATATTCAGTTGTTCAATTCGGCCAAGGAGAAAAAAGGAGAGAAAAGAGAGAGTTTGAGAGAAAACAAGAAGAAAGGGAGCACCTTTGATCATCCAAACAAGGTTTCAAGGTTAGATCTTGGTTCTAGAGGTGGTCTTACTTTGTTTTCTTTCTCTTTTATGGTTAAAAATCTGTCTCCTCCCTCTCTTGATGTTGACCGAACTGATTAATAAAAAAGGGAAAGAAGTTTTGATCATCACACTTGCTAAGACACAACAACACAAGCTAGATCCTAGTGTTTGCAAGTGAGTTTAAGTGTTTTAAAGCATTTTTCATGGTTGTTTTCTTGAGCTTCCATTTCAGCCAAGTGAGGAACTGAACCCTAGGATGAGTTTTTCATTATTTTAAGGCTTCCATGATGCTTAAAATGAGGAATGGTGTAGGGTAAACTAAAAGGAACAAGTGTTGGAAGCTTTAAAGCAAAGTTGTGATTTTTGGTTCATGATTCCTTGTGGTTTGGTCAAAGGGAAATTGAAGGAGGCCATTTTATTTTCATAAATCTAAGCCCATTTTTGGAATCTACATGAAAATCCATGTAGGATTAAGTCGGGAAGTGATTTTTTAGGGTTAAAAGAACCAAATCTAAAAGTAGTGAACAAAGGAGGGAACTTTATGGTTCAAGAATCATTTTGATGTATATTCTTGCTTTTTCATGGTTGGATAATGATTATGCCTTTCTTTTTGATGGATTACATGGTTAGGGTTTGATATTTGTCAAGGGAAAGAGGAGAAGGAAGAAAAGCTAAGACTTTTGGAGCAAGGTAGTAAGTTAAACCTAGCTACTGCCACTAACTAGCATTATTGATTATTGTATGGTTAATTGCTATTATTGTGGTTGAGCTTTCTTGATTGTTATGTGGCTGCTCTATGTAGTATCTTGCTTTGGCCTTTGCATGTTTGAGTTTGTCAAATGATAAGCATGTTAGTTCCCAATAGTAGCTAATATGATCATGCATAATAATGATGCTTGCTTGGTGCTATAGTTGGTTAATTTGCTACTGAGATTTTCAAAAATCTCATCCCCTAAAAATAATGTAACATTTTAGGACCTGAATCATCCAAGGGAAAGCTGCAAATTGAAGGCTAATTTGTGGGGTTTAGCCATAAAAATTCGTGAGCTCATTTTGGTTATGTAAATATTAAACTAACAGTGCTGGAAGCACACTAACACTGACTGGTTCATGTGACTTTTTGATTATGCTCCCAAATGCGTTTAGTCATGAAATTTAGTATGATGAAACATAACATCCTGAGATTCAATTTGATAGCTAATACATTAAAAATGGCCTAGTATACGATTTATAATGATTTTTCAAAGTTAATGATCAGAATCTGGGAACCAGAGTTTTTGGTAAATGGACAGGGTTGCTTTTCTCAAAAACGTGACACTTTCTCATAAGGAATTGGACAATGAGATTATTTTTCCTTGAAATAGGACTTAAATAGCTTTAAGTAGAATTTTGAATCACCCTAATTGGATTTTTGTAGAATAAGTTATGAATTTTTGAAATTGGGCTAGAAAAATTGGATTTTTACCCGATGAACAGTAAAAATCCGAAATTTAGCATTTTTATGGTAAAAATGAGCCCAAGACTATCCAATGTGGTCTAAAATGATTTTAAAAGGAACCTAAGTCAATATTTTAGTAAGGTGTGACAGAAACAGTGACTCTCAGATACTGAGGTGGTATCTTGGAAAGACTCGATAGACTATTGGGTCACTAAGAGTAAGACTGGTAGAGATCAGAGAAAGAGTGGGAGCCACTATTTAAGAGCTATTAGATTCCCCCTCAAGAGGAAGAGTAATGATAAGGAGTTAAACAAGATAGTTAGGAGTAGAGTTTGCATACCACTAAAAGGGTGCAGTGGTCACTTAACCTAGCCGAAGTCTTACAACCTCCTTAGGGCTGGGGCGTCATGATAGAGTAGCTATCTCAAGTCTCTGAATAAATAAATAGGAACTTGGAGATAGTAAACTCAAGATGGATAGCCCTAGTGAAATTCTTAGGGATTAAGAAGAAGAGAAAGAGATGAGAATGAGATAGATAGAAATATGTGAAGGGAATTGAAAGACGTGCAACGGAAAATAAATTTAAAATTTTCAATCCCTTGCCCAGATCTACCGATTGTGTTTAAGTCAAGTAGTAAGAAGTATTACCTTCGGTGTTCGATTTCTTGGTGGCTCGGGGATTCCGCCATTCAGGATGCCTCTGCTCGCCTCTTTTATCACTCGAAGTCGACAACTCGGATCGACTTCCTCTACTGGTATCCACACGAACAGCGTTCCAATCACGAACGATGTGCCAGCGCCTCTTGTCCTTCTAGGGTTTATGTTCAAAGAATCTGTCCTCCCTTCTCTATTTTTGGCTGTCTCTTATCTGCAAGTTTTTCCACTCTCACACCCAAAACCCTAGCTCCTAATATCAAATATATAGGATGCTATAGGTATTATGAATGATATTTGATTTCGAAATTAATCCTAAATTAATTCCGAAATTAATACAATATCAAATATTGCCTAATCAGATAAGAAAACAATTAAATAAATATGGTTTGTATTAAATCCGTCCCATAGATTTAATTCACCTATTTATTTAATTCAAAATAAAGATATGACGGAATTATATTTGATTTATTCTCATAAATCAAATTTGAGATATTATATTATATCTTACCAATTTAAAATTGATATAGATCTAATTTATCCTTATAAATTAAATCTAATAATTAATATCTCTTATATTTATATAATATGTATATATATACGAATTTATATATATATATATATATACACGTCCACCCTATATTATTCATTGAATCTGGACATATCTTAGATTCAACGAATCTGGACATCATAGCTCGTGTTGGGCTATTTTGTGTGCGACCCTGTAGGCCCATATGAAGTTGGCAATGGGCCATTAACTATAATGACTCACAAGTCGTAAGCGGTCTCTAGCAAGACATCACGACTACCCAAATCATATGAGGATCGTTGCACGATGTAACTTTTCATACAACCATATCACATCCCTTTTGTCACACGACATTTTGGTCATGGATGAGGCATGGAGAACGTCATCCTCCTATTCATTACCGTTACTTTCTCGATCCCTGAGTAGTCTGAGTATAGAAACGGAACTACCTTTCCATTATAGTATGGCCATACATTTCTCAGACTCACTCATCGAGGGGCCCAGTAATATCTCTCTACGAATGTGAGGGACAAATTCCATCTTGACCATTCACATTCCTCCGCATAAAAAACTACTAAGCCTGAACATAGTCTTTATGATCACTCGGTCAAAAGTGACTTTTGACTAGGTCAAAGCTGAGCATTTCTCATGTAGGAGTCCATGATGATCTCAGGTCAAAGGGTACAGTGACATGGTTTGTATATGAGATAAGCTTATGACTTAACCCATGCAGCTCTCTCATAGCGGGTCGTTCCAACACCTTGTACTCTTACATGTGCCTATGACTTTGATTTATATCTTTATATATCTTTAAAGTCATACTGGTCTTATTTCATCTCTACTCCCACATAGATGACCGACCAGGGACATTTAGGATAAATCATGAGTTATCCAAGGATAGTCATCACAGTAAACATGCAAATAATATGATAACATAATTAAGAAATTCATAAATCAACAATGTTCATAACATAATGATTGGCCCCTAGGGCACAATTTCCAACAATATGGGGAACTAGCATTATGAGGTTGGCATGTTTTTGATAATGTTAAGAGATACTCAGTCACTTGGGGTTAGGTTGAGAGGCACCATTCACAAGGAATATGGTCTTGGCTATGAGTCTTCCTAGAGAAATTGGGAGATTTGTCCTCCAAGTCAAAGTTGACACTGCTCTAGATGGAGCAAGATATCCTGTTCAAGCAGGAAACGAAAGCAGCCGAGGCAAGGCAAGTGGAGTTGACTTTATCCCAATGGAAGCATGACTAGCCAAGAACAAAGCGAGGGTTCAATGTCCCTGAGCTTAACAGAGAAGGGTAAGTAGAAAGAAGAAAACCTCACAAGTCCTCTCCTTATAACTTCCAGAATTAGTTGCACCAGGATAAGGGGCTCCCTTTTTAGGGATAAGATGTTTGGATGGCAAGCTGCAAACAGAGCAACCAGTAAGAGCTTGCACTCCTTGCATTGGAATGCCAGGCATTATGCATATTGGAGTATGCTCATATTGAAAGTGAAGTAAAAGAAAGAGAAGTTGCATAAGTCCTCTAAAGTAGCTAAGAACGATAAGAGCAGCTAGAGGAGTAAGAGAACTCCTTAGGCAAATTGGCTTAAGCACCTAAAGAAGCAGATAAGTGGCATAAAGAATTGAATGAGGCCCAAGAGAATGATATTGGCTATTGGAACAGTCTTGGGGAATGATCAGTCAAGTTACCAACTAAGTAGAGGTGACTTATTTTATTACTTAACCCTATAGTGAGAGTCTCCCAAAGATCTTAAAATGGCTCAAAGTGATGATAGTATTCTAGAGTCACCATGGATCCTGAAGAGGCTTAGGGTAGAGCGTAGTAGCTCCAGAGGTCATAGTAGATTGAGCCTAAGTAAAAGCGGCTGAGCCATAAGAATAAGTATACAGTACCTCTTTGGGAAGATGAAAACCAGGGATGAGTTTAAGATACAGAAACCTCCATTAGTGGTAAACCAGAACAAAGAGAATGCCCATGACTTTCTTCCAGATAACCTTATCATTAATTAGGCTGAGCTCAATTTCCTTTTGATTAATAGAGGAAAGCCAAAGTTAGAAAATTTAGAGCTGTAAGACCTGGACAAGAGGTATTCAGGCTAGCTTTAAACATGGGAAGAACCTCTTGTGATACAAAGACAGACTGAGTATTGATGGGCAGTGTAACATCCCAAATTTTGGCTCATAGATAAAAGTAATAGCACAAGGAAAGGATGATTACTAAGTCCAATGCAACGAAAGTCCCGGAGATCCCTCAGAAGGAAAAAGAGATTTTTCAAGGGCAAATGTGTAAAACAATAGTGTTCGGGGACTAAAGAATGACGAACTGGAAACAACTAAAGGCCAGAGGTTATGCCAAAAACTTGCAAGAGATGGTTCTAAAGGTTAAGCCTAAGGAGGGATTAAATTGCAAAGAAGAGATTCCTAGGCCAAATAGGGACCTAATTGTAAATAAAAAAAGTTCTGGTCAACAAATATTGAAAGTTACCAAAAATGGCCCAAATGTTTCAGAAAAATTCCAAAAAATGAGAATAGGATCCCGGAGCCGATATAAGGCTAGAAACGACAGAAATGCCCTAAAGTCATTTCAAGGTTTTAGACAATTTGAGATAGTAACTTAAATTGAATTATTTAAGCTAGGAGACGGCCTCAAATAATCAGGAAAAACTGGGAAACAGTAGTTAAGGAATTTACACAGATTGTAAAATTAATTCCATCCCCAGAAACTGACAATCTCTAACCTCAATTTTTCATCGTGGCCGAATGGGGTGTTTGAGAACCCTAACTTTGGTTTTCATCAAAAATTCAATCCAAAAATCAATTAAACATGCTATTTGGTTGATATTCATGGTTTCTATCCTTCCTTAACTCATTCTCATGGTGACCGAAAAATTACAGCATGACACCTTAGGATTTGTCATGAAATTTCAATCAAACAGCCCTTAAATCTAACCAAAATCAAGCTTAGACATACTCTAATGGATCTTTACTTGAAGCTTAATAATTTTCCCTTGATTTGGGAGGTTTTAGGTGCTGTTTAAGGTTGAGTTTTCAGCTAAACAAAATTTCCCCTATTTTTCCTATTTTTGGTTGAATTTTACTATATTAGGGGGTATTTATAAAGCTCAGGATCTGACCATCTCCCCTTCAATATGGCACCATTTTTTGCCACATAAGGGGCTATGTGTCCTTCTTCATAAGCCCCAATTTTCAAATCAAGCCAAGTGTCCCTTCTTAATTTTTTGCTTTTGGATTTTAGGCTTAAATTGGGCTTGAACTGTTTGGCAAGAGGAGGTGTGGGCTGCACAAAATATCTAGGCTCTCTTGACCCAATATAAAGCCTAAAATTGATTAAAAAGGAAGAAGAAATGTGGCCTAATCACAAATATCAATTTCTAGCCAAAACTCACTATTTTAGTTAATATTTTCAAAAATAGTTCTGGACCTTAAAAAATTCATTTCTCTCCATCAAAAATCCTCTTTTAATATAGAAAAGCTCCTAAAATTTTTTGGAATTTATCTCAACCTCTAACTATTTTATTTTAAATGTTTTCTAAAATCAGGCTTTACTGGTGATAAATATGCTAAAATTAATTCCTACACTTCCAGGGCCTAAAAAAAGTTTTCTAAACTCAAATAAATCCTTAAATAATTATTCCATATTTTTGGCCTCTACATATTTAAAATAATTATTTCTGCTTGATCTTCACTATTTTTCCTGAAAAACCTTTTTTTTTTCAAAAATTCTATAATAAGTTATTTTCATTCTATTTCTACTCTAGGCCCTCAAATAAGGTTCAAAAAACCCTAATTCTTTATTTTTCCATTTTTTAGAAATTTTTTGGAATTTTTCTCAAATTTTCCTATTTTACCCTTCTTGGACTGATAATTTCAAAAATATCAGTTCAGACCCTGTCTAGTTTTTATGTCATGCCTAGCTTCATCAACTAGTCTACTTTTCCTATTGGCCCTTAACATAATTTTTCATACCCATGATCAGGGTTAAATTTTGCGGGATGTGACACTTAACATCAGAGATCATTTTTCTCCTTAAGATCATACTAAGAGCTTCAAATAGAACTTGGAACCACCTTCTTTTTATTTTCTTTTAGAATTAGTTATAATTTTTCAAAGTTTGACTTTGTTTAGGGTTACATGAATAGTAACCCAAATTTAGTGAATTTTAAATTTTTTTTAACTTGAGGTCATAAGAAATAGTTCTAAATGGCTCTATTTGAGATATAATGTGGTCTTAAAGGAAGATGTGACAGAAGGAGCATGAAGGAGGGTTGAGCCTTAGGCTAGCACTTGAAGACCACAAGAGAGTGATGTTTCATTTATCCTTTTAATTCAAGGACTTGAGATTATTTTGTTTTAAATAATTTTGATTTGTTATTTTCATGAGACAATTTAGTCTTATATTGTCATTTTTATTCTTGAATTGGATTGATATTTGGATTATATTTTACTGAGATACTTGCTAAAATTTATGTTTATAAATCTTTGCATTATTAATTGAATTTATAATTGAGTTTTCATTATACATTTAATTATCAATGTGGTTTAAATTGTAAATTTGGGTTCTTTTGTCTCTTAATTGTTTAATTGGGTTGGTAAATTATCTAATTGTTTAATTACATAATTTTAAAACATAATTTTCAGAATCAATTTGAACAATTGTTATCGGTTTTCATGGTTTACTTAACTAGTCTTATACCATTATGAGTTCTCTAATGGTTTAAGTGCTTTTGAACTTAATGGTTTTCTCTGTTTCAAGTAGGTTATTAAACTTACTATTTCCACTATCCTGTCACCTTTGGGTCTAATTAATCAATCTAGGCTATGAAAGTTAACTCTTAGTGAATCCCAAGTTGTTCTCTCTACTGTAGCTGAAGTGAAACTTCTCACTTGTACTTTGTTAATTTTCTTTGGTCTCTCGTTAATTTTTTTTTACTTATCATTTTAACATTTCTTAAAAAAATTCTCAAAAATTGCACTTGCATTTATTTAGTTTAATTTAATTTTCACATACATTTTAGGGCATTTGCATATAGCACTTAGATTTAGTATTTTGCATTTTAGTTTAGGTCAATTTTATTGTGGTTTTCATCAACTAAATTCTTGCTTAAAGAAACTCACAACTTACTGCTTGGTTGATCCTGAACTTCAAATTAATTGGTACATAGTTTAATTGAGTGCTTTAATGATAGAGACATCATCAATTTTGGCACTGTTGTTGGGGAGCAATAATTAGACTTTAGGTTTGATTTCTAGGCGATCTCTCCTATTTTATCTACTTTTTCTCTCTGTATTTCTCTTGCTTTTTATTGCTCACATTTTCTCTTTTCAGTTGACTTTGCTAAAACATTTTGCTCTGGAATTTAACTTTTGGCTGCCTAAATTTTTGTGAGATTCAGGTTCTTAAAGTTTTTAGGTGTTCTGATCAATTTTGATACCTATTGGTATTAGGTGTGGGTTATTTTGGCCCAATTTGACCATTTTCATTGAGTTTTCTAATTTTCTTTTTTTTTTCTAGGTTTTTCTTCCTTATTTTTCCTAAATTTTTATGAGCTTTCTCTTGCTATCTTGAAGCTTTAAATTTGTCTATTGGTGTCTCTTACTATCGCTTTATTGGCTTTGGTGGTGTTTTGACTTAAGTTGTTTTTATATTGCATTTTTCTCATTTCACTTTAATTTTTGATAATTGCTCAGTACATGACTAGATATTCTAGTAAAGAATTATTTGAATGTGATCTTGAGATTGAGAGTGTCACACCTTACCTTATTTACCCAATTTTACATCAAGTGGGAGCATTTGGAATCATTTCTCAGGTCATTAAGATGGAGAAATTTGAATGTTTAAACTTAATTTCTTGGGTTACTATTCATTGTAACCCTAATTTCTTTAAACTTTGAAATATCACAACTAATTTCAAAAAAATTGAAATGATATGATTCCAAGTCTCACTTGAAGCTTGCAATGAGCTCTTTAAGGAAAAAATACATTCCAAGTATGAATCCAACTCATCTGTGCCTAGTTTCAACGTCAAGATGTACTATTCATTAGATAATTTTTTTTAATTTTTAAGAATTTATGCCCAACTTAGGAACGGCATAAATATTTGTACAGAACTCTAAATTTTATGAAATACACTCATTTTAAAGCTAAAAATAAGATCTATTAGACTTATGTTTGAGACTCAACCTCCATCATTTGCTCATAATTTCGCATGATCAAACTTTACCTATAAATTAGTCAACTTTCATCCCTTTTTTGCAAAACTTATCATAGTATAATCATAGCCATCTAAATATGGTTTAGCCATATATCACAGCATTCAACAAGTAATTCTTCATAATTTACAATTCTTAAAGGTTATCAAAATAATAATTCACAATTATTACAAAATTCCACATAAGTCCAACATAATTCAATAATATTTCTCCTTCATGGAGACATCACCTCCTTACTCTTGGCCACAACACTTGACGGTCCTATTGGTGTTGTTTAAACATAGAGAAGAATGAGATTTCATAGAAATCTCAGCAGCAAAGGAATTACAATAATAATGTCAAACAAGCAAGGTATATTACAAACAAGTTCATAACCACATATTCACTTTTATCCCATGCAAATATCATTATAAACCATTCAAAATCAACCTGTTAGCGCATATTGCCAAGGCATACAATGTAACCAACCAACATGTCATTATCATCAACTAATTTCAAATATAACGCGGTGTCAAATCCAGTATTACAAAAATTAGGAATAATAAATATTCCTAAATAATTAAGGGCCAAAATGATAAGGAGAATTAGAAGAATTTTGGTGGAAAATAATTATTATGATTTTCCAAGCCAATTATGGAAATTTGACTAATTAAGAAAAATTGGTCAAATATAATTATGGAATAATATTTTCAAGCCTTATAAAATTAAAGAAAAATAAGGATAATATCCTTTGAGAATTATATGGGATTATAAAATTGGTTTTATGACCAAATTACCCTTAGAGAAATTACAAAAGAATTTAAGGGTGATTTAGGCCAATTTAAAGGATTTTATTTGGAAAATTCCAAATAAATATTTTTAAGGGGAATAAAATTCTAACAAAATTCCTATGATATCTCAAGGAAGTATAAGAGATTATGGAATTAAATGAAGACCCTCAAGTATCCAAGATTTTTCCCAATACCTTTGAAAAGTGGAAAAATCAATAAAGAGAAGGAATTTAGTTTTCCTTTTTATTTAGTTATTGGGAAATTAAATGAGACAAAGAGGGCAATTTGGGAAGATAAAAATAAAAAGAATAAATTAGGAATCTGACAGAAAATAATTATAGAGGCTAAAATATTGTAATTATAGAAACGAAGTTAAACCCGGAGTCAAAGTGCACTGATAAAGCAAGACTAGAGTCTTGCAATTCAAATGGTCCACAATTAGCCATGTGTCAAGCCCCTAATGGAGAGGATTTCAACTTGCCAAGTGTCATTCCTCAAATGGAGAGGATTTTGACTTTTGGTAATTAATTTCATTTGGATTTAGTTAATTATGAAAGAGAAAGCAAGATTGAAAGGGGTAATGACACTTGGAATTTCATTTATGATGGTGGTTGGGATATTTTGGCTCATTAAACAAGCTCTCCTCCCCCGTAATTTCAGATGGTGGTTTGGCCAAGTGAGAGGAAGAGAGAAAAGAGAGGATTTTGAAGAAGAAACAAGGAAAAGCTATCAACTTTGGTTACCTAATCAAGGATTCAAGGTTAGTTTCTGGTCTTAAGTTGTTCTCCACCTTGTTTGCTTGAGTTGTATGGTTGAAAAATTCTTTCTCTTCTCATTTTTGGTGCTGGCCGAACTAGTTTATTATGAGGGGAAAGAAGTTTGGTTAGTCAAACTTGTTAAGACACTTCAAACCATGATAGTTTTTAGTGGTTGCAAGTGGTTATTGGCTCTTTTTGAAGTATTTTCTTTGGTGTTTTTCCTAAGGTTCATTTCGGTGAAGATAGTAACTAGATCCTAGGATGATTTTTTCAATGTTTTAAGGCTTCCATGGTGCTCAAAATGAAAAATGGTGTAGGGTAAACCAAAAGGAACAAGTGTTGGAAGCATTAAAATCAAAGTTGTAATTTTGGGTTAAAGAACCCTCTTGGTTCGGTCAAGAGCAACTAAAAGGAGGAGTTTTATTTTCTTAAATCTAAGTATATATTTGGAATCTACACGAAAAACCATGTAGGAATAAGTCATGAAGTAATTTTTAAGGTTAAAAGGAAACAAGTTCAAAAATAAAGAACAAAGGTGGAAGCTTTAAGGAGCAAGAGTCATATTAAGTTGTGTTTTTGCTTTTACTTGGTTTGGTTAATGACTTTTGCTGCCCTTTCTTGATGGATTTCCATGCTAGGGTTTGATATTTGTGAAGGAGAAGAAGAGAAACAAAGAGAACTCAAGCTTTTGGAGCAAGGTAGCAAGTTGAACCTAACTACTAACATTGACTTGGCATTATTGATTATTGCATGATTAATTGCTATTATGTGGATGAACTTTCTTGATCGTAATGTGGCTACTCTTTGCACTTTTTTGCTTTAGCCTTTGCATGATTGAGTTTGCTAAATGATAAGCATGCTAGTTCACCAATAGTAGTTAATACAATTATGCATGTTGATGATGCTTGTTGATGATATAGTTGGTTAATTTGCTATTGGGATTTCAAAGAAATCTCATTCCCCAAATGCAATCTAACATTTCAGGACCTGAAACATCTAAGGGCAAGCTGTAGATTGAAGGTTAAAAGTATGGTATCATACCATAAAAATTCGTGGACATTTGGGTTATGTAATATTATGCTGGGCAATGCTGTAAATTCACTGACACAGTCACTTTTATGTAACGTTTTGATTAAGTTCCCAAACGCGTTTAATTATGAAATTTGGCATGTTTGTAGATCACGTTCTAAGCTTCATTTGATAGCTAACATGTTAAAAATGGCCAACTACACAATTTTTAATGATTTTTCAAAGTTAAGGTTCAGAATCTGGAAAAAGGGTTTTTGCCTAACAGACAGAGGTGACTTTCACAAAAACCTGATGCTTTTTCCAATATAATTGGTTCACAAGACTATTTTTCCCTGAAAGAGCATTCAAAGAGCTTTTTATAGAATTTTAAACCACTCTATTTTAATTTTTCTAGATTAAGTTATGAATTGTTGAAGTTGGGCCAGAAAACTGGATTTTTACCTGATGAACAGTGAAAATCCGAAATTTAGCATTTTTGAGATAAAATTGAGCCCAAGACCATCCAATGTGGTCTAAAATGGTTGTAATTGAACCCTAAGAGATATGATAGTAAGGTGTAACATTTTTGGTATCACAGTAGAGGTTTGGCATAAGATAGAACGCCCTGCTTAAGTTATTCTTTAGATTTTGGGGTTAGATAGGAAGAAACTGACATGTCTTTACATGAATCAGGATGGAAAACACCATGGATTGGGACCCTAGATCTAAGCCATCAGTCAATGATTGGGATCTTAATATTATTGATCTCACCGAAGAAGAAGATCCGGTAGAATGGACTATGAGAGATGCTAGCCCAGGCCATTCATCAGTGAGCTCAAATGACTATGCTAAGTGCTATCCTGAGCTATTAGGGATCACTGCAGAATAGTTACTATACCTTCCTGGACCCAATAACCTAATAGATCCTGTAACTGGCCTATACTAAGAACCAGTAGACCTAGGCCTTTACATTCAATCTATCAGACAGCCTGCTACCCCTATTGTACATCCATGCAACATTCCCAGACCTAGTACCGGACCAGTTATACCCCCAGCTCCTGTAACACCTGTAGCACATACGGTATCGGTTGTACCTGCCCCTGCTATGCCTAGTCATGAGATCCGTAATGTGGGTCAGCTGAGTGACCGGCTGAGGTTCCTAGGGTGTCACATTAGGAGGGATGTGGACACAGACTTGAGAGTACACCTAGACTACCTCCAGGGCGTAAGAGAGCTGTACCAAGCCATTGGACTAGGAAACCCTTACTTGGAACCTTTTTATTGGTTTTGTGAAATGGTAGAGGTCCTACCCAACACTCTGTTACATCCAGTAATATGGCATTTACAGAATAGGAATAATCCTAAATAATTAAGGGTAAAAAATGACAAGGAGAAATAGAAGAATTTTGGTGGAAAATAATTATTATAATTTTCCAAGCCAATTATAGAAAGTTTGACTAATTAAGGAAAATTGGTCAAGAATAATTATGGAAAAAATATTTTCAAGCCTCAAAAAATTAAGAAAAAATAAGGACAATATCCTTGAGAATTATATGGGATTATAAAATTGGTTTTATAACCAAATTGCCCTTAGAAAAATTACAAAAGTATTTAATGGCGATTTAAGCTAGTTTAAGGTCCTTTATTTGGAAAATTCCAAATAAATATTTTTAAGGAGAATAAAATCCTGAGAAAATTTCTATGATATCCCAAGTATTTATAAGAGATTATGAAATCAAAAGAAGACCCCCAAGTATCCAAGATTTTTCCCAATTCCTTTGAAAAGAGGAAAAATCGCTAAAGAGAAGGAAAATAATTTTCCTTTTTATTTAATCATTGGGAAATTAAATTTGAGACAAAGATGGCAATTTGGGAAGGAAAAAATGAAGAGAATAATTTATGGAACTGACAAAAAATAATTATAGAGGCTAGAGTACCGTAATTATAGAAAAGAAGTTAAACCCGGAATAGACGTGCACTGATAAAGTGTTAATCGGAGTCTTGCATTTTGCTTGGCTCATAAGTCGCCACTTGTCAAGCCTTCAATGGATGGTAATTAAAGTTTTCCAAGTGTCAAGCTACCAATGGAGAGGATCTTGACTTTGGAGTTTAATTACATTATGATTTAAGTTAATTAAGAGAGAGGATTAAGACTAAGTAGGCTTATGACACTTGGCATAACATTAATGATGGTTGGTGGGATATTTTGTGTGCATTGAATGAGCTTTTCCTCCCCCATATTCAGATCATATTTTGGCCAAGGTGAGAGGAAGAGATAAAAGAGAGGGTTTTGAAGGAGAACCAAGGAAAAGCTATCAACTTTGGTCACTTAATCAAGGATTCAAGGTTAGTTTTTAGTCTTAAGTTGTGCTCCAAGACAACCTATCTTTTGAGGTTAGACTAGAGCGAATCATTGATCAAAAGATTAAGCAGCTAAGGAGCAAGTAGATTCCACTGGTCAAGGTGGTCTGGAAGGGTCTTTCCTTTGGAGAAGCCACACAGGAGATAGAGACTGAGATGAAGGAAAAGTACCCTGAACTTTTCCATTAAGGTATGCTTTAAATTTCGAGGACGAAATTTATTTAGGGGGAGAAATGTCACATCCAGTATTATGGTAATTGGGAATAAGAAATATTCCTAAATAATTAAGGGCCAAAATGATAAGGAGAATTAGAAGAATTTTGGTGGAAATAATTATTATGATTTTCCAAGCCAATTATGGAAATTTGACTAATTAAGGAAAAGTGGTCAAATATAATTATGGAATAATATTTTCAAGCCTTATAAAATTAAGAAAAAATAAGGATAATATCATTTGAGAATTATACAGGATTATAAAATTGTTTTTATGACCAAATTACCCTTAGAGAAATTACAAAAGAATTTAAGGGTGATTTAGGCCAATTTAAGGGATTTTATTTGGAAAATTTCAAATAAATATTTTTAAGGGGAATAAAATTCTAACAAAATTCCTATGATATCCCAAGGAATTATAAGAGATTATGGAATTAAATGAAGACCCTCAAGTATCCAAGATTTTTCCCAATACCTTTGAAAAGTAGAAAAATCAATAAAGAGAAGGAATTTAGTTTTGCTTTTTATTTAGTTATTGGGAAATTAAATTTGAGACAAAGAGAGCAATTTGGGAAGATAAAAACAAGGAGAATAAATTAGAGATCTGACAAAAAATAATTACAGAGGCTAAAATATTGTAATTATAGAAACAAAGTTAAACCCAGAGTCAAAGTGCACCGATAAAGCAATACTAGAATCTTGTAATTCAAACGGTCCACAATTAGCCATGTGTCAAGCCCCTAATAGAGAGGATTTGAACTTGCCAAGTGTCATTTCTCAAATGGAGAGAATTTTGACTTTTGGTAATTAATTTCATTTGGATAGAGAAAGTAAGATTAAAGGGGGTAATGACACTTGGAATTTCATTTATGATGGTGGTTGGGATATTTTAGCTCATTAAACAAGCTCTCCTCCCCCATAATTTCAGATGGTGGTTTGGCCAAGTGAGAGGAAGAGAGAAAAGAGAGGGTTTTGAAGAAGAAACAAGGAAAAGCTATCAACTTTGGTTACCTAATCAAGGATTCAAGGTTAGTTTCTGGTCTTAAGTTGTTCTCCACCTTGTTTGCTTGAGTTGTATGGTTGAAAAATTCTGTCTCTTCTCATTTTTGGTGCTAGCTGAACTGGTTTATCATGAGGGGGAAGAAGTTTGGTTAGTCAAACTTGTTGAGACACTTCAAAGCATGATAGTTTCTAGTGGTTGCAAGTAGTTATTGGTTGTTTTTGAACTATTTTCTTTGATGTTTTTCCTAAGGTTCATTTCGGCGAAGATAGTAAGTGGACCCTAGGATGAGTTTTTTAATGTTTTAAGGCTTCCATGGTGCTCAAAATGAAAAATGGTGTAGGGTAAATCAAAAAGAACAAGTGTTGGAAGCATTAAAATCTAAGTTGTAATTTTGGGTTAAAGAACCCTCTTGGTTCGGTCAAGAGCAACTGAAAGGAGGAGTTTTATTTTCTTAAATCTAAGTATATATTTAGAATCTACATGAAAAACCATATAAGAATAAGTCATGAAGTAATTTTTAAGGTTAAAAGGAAACAAGTTCAAAAATAAAGAACAAAGGTGGAAGCTTTAAGGAGCAAGAGTCATATTAAGTTGTGTTTTTGCTTTTACTTGGTTTGGTTAATGACTTTTGCTGCCCTTTCTTGATGGATTTCCATGCTAGGGTTTGATATTTGTGAAGGAGAAGAAGAGAAACAAAGAGAACTCAAGCTTTTGGAGCAAGGTAGCAAGTTGAACCTAACTACTAACATTGACTTGGCATTATTGATTATTGCATGATTAATTGCTATTATGTGGATGAACTTTCTTGATTATAATGTGGCTGCTCTTTGCACTTTCTTGCTTCGGTCTTTATGTCATAACTTACTATTAGATCCACTTAGGGTTTAATTAAAACCATTTTGGACCACATTGGATGGTCTTGGGCTCAAAAATCCATGAAAAACGCTGATTTTCGGATTTTTACTGTTCATCGGGTAAAAATTCAGTTTTCTGGCCCAACTTCAAAAATTCATAACTTAATCTAGAAAAATCAAAATGGAGTGGTTCAAGATTCTATAAAAAGATCTTTGAATCTTATTTTAGAGAAAAATAAGCTTATGAACCAATTCCATTTGAAAAAGTGTCAGGTTTTTGTGAAATTCACCTCTGTCTATTTGGCAAAAATCCTTTTTCCAGGTTCTGAACCTTAACTTTGAAAAATCATTAAAAATCATGTAGTTGGCCATTTTTAATGTGATACCTATCAATTTGAAGCTTAGGATGTGAAATTTAAGTATATGACATTTCATGTGGAAATTCGTTTTGTAACTTAATAAAATATGGCCCTAAACAGACATCCTGCTTAGAGATTACAGCACCAACCATTAATATTTATACATAACCAAAAGTCCATGAATTTTTATGGTGTGACACCATAATTTAGCCTCCAATCTATAGCTTACCCTTGGGAGTTTTAGGCCCTAAAATGTTAAGGTAAGAGTGCGGGTAGGTTTCCAAAAATTTTTGAATTGGGGTCTGAAATTTTAAGGGTTTTGATGTCATGCGATTAATCAAATAAGCTGCTGTGAGAACAGCATCCCCCCAAAAAGAGTTTGGTACATTGTGTCCAAGCAAGAGAGCTTGAGTTACTTCCAGAAGGTGTCTGTTTTTGCATTCGGCTACCCCATTTTGTTAGGGCGTGTGCGCACAGGATGTTAGATGGTGGATTCCATTTTCAACAAAGAAGGTTATGAATTGAGAATTAACAAACTCCTTGCCATTATCACTATGAAAAATTTTTATTGAAGTTTGGAATTGGTTTTTAACAAACGTATAGAAATTTTTAAAAATAGAAAACGCTTCAGATTTATCTTTCATCAAGAAAAGCCATGTTAAGTGAGTATGATCATCTATAAAAGTCACAAACCATCTGGCCTTAGTATGTGAAGCAACCCGAGATGGACCCCAAACATCACTATGGATGAGAGTAAAGGGTTGTGTAGGTGTGTAAGTATGCGAGGGGTAAGGAGCTCAGGTTTATTTGGCAAGTTGACAGGTTTTACAATAAAACTGAAAATTTATTTTATTCATAGAGTTCGGAAACAAATGCTTCATGTACTCAAAACTAGGATGTCCAAGTCTAAAGTGCCATAGCATAAAATCTTCTTGTGACATAGAAGATAAACTAGGAGACTTAAAAATAGGTGCAGCCACATATCTCTTGGTTGTAGTGGTTCCTTCAAGATAGTATAGCCTATTATGTTCCTTAGCTTTGCCAATCACCCTCCCTAAAGTTAGGTTCTAAAAGTTACAGTAAAACTTGTTAAAAGTAATGAGGCAATTTAAGTCATAGGTTGCACATTTAACAGACAATAAGTTACAAGGTATCTCTGGAACATAAAGAACATCCTTCAGTACTATATTGTCTGAAATAACGACAGTTCCTGATCCCATAACCTTAGCATATGTATTATTGGCAACCTGTACTCTAGTATGGTCAGAATGAGGTTTAAACTCAGAAAATAATTCTTGAAAACCAGTAATATGATCTGTAGCGCTTGGATCAACAATCCAGATATTTTTGGACCCAGTTATAGTGCTAAGTGCAGCAAGAAGAATGGTACTTACATGGGCTAAGGTCACAGAAGGAGTAGGTTTTTCACTGTTTTTCTCACCAGAATATTTATCCAGAATCTATCTAAGCACCGTGAGTTCATCAATACTTAGAGACGCACTATCTGAATTTGTTGTGAGCAGTCCTTTACCATCCCCTTTGGTTCGTTGCTTCAAGTGTGCTAGTTTCCCGTGAATTTTCCAACAAGCATCTCTAGTGTGCCCATTCTTGTTACGATGATCACATCTCAAGTTTGACTTCTTCCCTTTTGGATCTCCCCCTTGGTTACCTCGGGTAATCATAACAGATCCTTCATTCACTGGTGTGGGAGAGAAGGAGGGAAGGAAAGGAGTAGCATTAGAACCAGAGGTGATATGAATAAGCTCCTTACGGCTTTCCTCATTCCTGACCATGTTGAAGACATCTTCAAGAGATGGGAGTGGTTGCATGCCCATTATACGGCCCCTGACATCTTCAAATGTGTCATTGAGGCCAAGAAGAAAATTGAAGCACCATTCTTTCTCCACTATTTTCCTAAAATTCAGCCCGTCAGATTGGCAGACCCACTGATAGACCTCATATAGGTCAAGCTATTGCCACAGCTTCATTAGCGCACTGAAGTATTGGGTCACCGTCTTCTCCCCCTACGTAAGAGACCGTAGCATCCGTTTCACCTGGAGGAGTGCTGCGGTATTGTCTTTGGCAGAAAAGGTACGTTTGGTTGACTCCCATATTTCCCAAGCAGAGTTGGCCAGGAGATAGTTCTCACTGATCTTGATATTCATAGAGTGGATTAACCAAGTCATGACCATATTATCTTCTGCACACCACGTAGCATACCTCGAGTCCTTAGGTTCCGGTGGCTTTGGGTCCCATGTTAGGTAATGCTCCTTATTGCGTCCTCGTATGAACATTAGGATGTTTCTGGACCATTGAAGATAGTTTTTTCTATTCAAACAATGTGTGATCATCGTTTGTGAGAAGGCGTCAGAGGCAAAGATCATCCCGGGTGTGTGTGATACCCCAGACTGTGAGCTCCCTCCTTTCTCGGTCATTGCTGGTGAGCCTCCTACACTTACCGATGGATCCTGTGAAGAATCATTGCCAGCGGTGAAGGCCCGTGACAAACCGAGCACTGCGTCCCTGAAGGTCATTGCTATTGCTCTGATACCATGATGCTTTTAGACGCTTAAAACTATACATTATTCCACCATAGAAGCCGATACATATAGGTGTAGAGTGTACGATCAGATCGCATGGGATCTTTCTCAAATAATACATCAAATCTAATCATATTAAATCTGGAAATAATCCTATTTGAAATCCCTAAATAAAAGGCAAAATAAAAGGTAGAAAAATAAACTTAATTAAGAGAGTGTAAACAGTAATGATAAATTAGGGTTATCTAGGGGTTAGGCCTAATAAGAATAGGCCCACTGTCAACATCTCCCCATAATAATTTCTACTCCAATGACATGTTATTCTAACCGGGTGACAATGAACCAGGTACCATTATACGTGCAAGCCAATTTGTCTATGCTGGGCGTCAACATTAGGGGTACTAGAGCAGTACATGGGGTGTAAAAATAATTTTTTATAATAAAAATATAAATAATTATTAATGTATGGTGTGATTTTATTTCTAATTTTATAATTTTATAAATAATAAACTCTAGGACCTGTGCAATAAAAGTTTCAAATTAGTGAAACATGCACATGAGTAAGTCCTGTTAAACACAACTACTACATAAAATGAATGTATTTGTCACTCATTTAAAAAGACTACAGAAAACTTCTTTGTATACAATTGGTCATCAATACGACCTATAATAACATGAATATTACCATACATAATCGTGGAGTTATCACATGTGAGCAATCTGTTTTCACTAAGTGAGAAAGTAAATACTTGTCTCCTTATGGTACTGGCCTTTAGACCTAAGTGATTTTAACTCTTTTAAATAAATTGCATTATTTATATCTCATCTTGAAATGGATTTCTTTTTATTTTTATGTAAAAAATTAATGAAGAATTTGTCTAAAGCATATCATATGTAGCAAATATTTTATATTTTAAGACCATTCAAAGTTTTTTTTAGTTATGAATCTACACTTAAAAAGTTTTCACCAAGTGAAAAAGCCACTATGTGTCTCCTTTTGATGTCTGCTCTAGGATTAGTACATTTTAATTCTTTTTAATTAATGGTTTTATTTATATATTGACTTGCTAATGATTTTATTTGTATATTAATATATGAAATCAATGATGAATTTATTTAGAACATATCATATAGACCAAATATTTCTTATTTTAAGAATGTTTAGAGTTTTTTAAAATATGGATTTATTATGCCTTAAAAGTTTAGCAAGTTTTTACTAAATGAGAAAATGAACACTTGTCCCATTATGATGCCTTCTATTAGACCCACACAATTTTCACTCTATTAAATAAATGGCATTATTTATATTTTGGCTTGCTATTGATATTTTTTATATATATTATTATATGAAATTAATGATAAATTCTTTTAGACCATATCATATATGGAAAAATTTTCTTACTTAAAGAATTTTAAGAGGTTTTTTAGTTATGGGTATTTTAAAAGTTGTTTTCACTAAATGAGAAAGTGAACTATATCAATTACGGTACCTTGTAATTTTCACCTATTTGAATAAATTGCATTGTTTATATATTGATTTGCTATGGATTTTCTTTTTCTATTTATGTCTAAAATAAATGATAAATTTATTCAAAACATATCATATATAGCAAATATTTTTTTATTTTAAGCATATTTCTTGATTGGGAATATGATTAGGTATTGCTTTCCATACATATTAAAATGGCAAAAATCAATAAAATTACGTAATTATGATCTGTGGCTGTTGTAATGTAACATTAAGGCCTCCAAGATATTATTTATACTCCTATAATTTGCTGCTCCAATATATAGCCAATAAACCATGCCTCACCATAAAATTTAATGGACTCATCAATGTTGCGCATATAATGGGATTAGCACTCGAATATGGTTTCTTCTTCAGAAAGCATTACAAGCACATAATCGGTATATTCCAAGAGGCAATGCAAAAAAAAAAAAAAAAAGAAAGAAAAAGAACGGAGATACGTAATCAATTGAAAATTGCATATATGTTTTGAGAGATAAGATTGCAAAAAATCTTGTTGTAAGTAATATTGGAGGTTTTGTATTTGAGGTCCTCTTAAAAGAATTTGTATTTTCTATTCTTCTAACAACTCAAATTTAAAATTGGAAAAAGAACTCAACTGATTTAGAAATAGAGGAACGGATAGCTTTCCACACTCATTAAATTTAAAATAATAATGAGAAGTTAAGATGACCGAGATAAAAGAGTAAAATTCAAAATTATGCATATAGACACGCACATATAAACTCTATGTCTAGAATCTAAAACAAATTCAAATAACTCAATTAATAAATTCAAATTGAAATCATTGATCATAAATATATAATTTATGATCTTCCACCACTTTTAAATGTTAAATTCAAATAATACATATGTGGGAAGATATTTATTTTTTAATTTCATAACTCCCAAAAAAAGTTCACATGAGAGACAAAATAGGAATAATGGGAAATTAAAATAATGCAAAATCATATTCTTGAGGCATTCAGACGGCTAAAAAAAAATGGCATTCAACCTTATGGCTTTCACAAACTATCCTAATTTCATGCGCCACCTGCTCTTTGCCTAAGTTCTGGGTTCTTCAACCTCCGCCATACATCTTCCTCCATCATATTTCTGGATTGAGTGAGTATGGCACTTCCTATAATTTATCAATTTATAAATCAATTTAATAATAAAAAATTGCCCCACGTTCCTGGATTTTTGTGATGATAGCTCTTTCTATAATTTATCATTTTATAGATTAATTTAAATATTAATAGATTTATAAATCAATTTAATAATGAAAAACTGTTCCACGTCTCTGGATTCTATCATTATAGCTCTGCCTATAATTTATCAATTTATAAATCAATGTAAATATTAAGTGGCCAATTTTAATATTAAGTGGCATTGGTGTATATAGTAATCACGACTGGATAAATATACAATCTTTCAAATACAAAACTTTGGATTTCAAATAATTTGGCATAACAGTGCTTTGGATTTCAAATACAAACTTTCAGACTGCAGAATTCCAACCAAAAACTCTCAAATTGAATACCCACGATCATATAAAATAAAAAATAAAAAATTCTAAGAATTCTGGGTTTGTTAGTTTAAACTAAACACGATCACCAATGTAGATATATAGAACTATTAGAAACATGGGTAGGAAATGTTTAAAAAAAAAAAAAAGTTAAAAAGGTGGGATTTTTTTTTTAAAAAAAAGAACATTTATCTACCCATAGACGATGCCATGTGTCATGCTATCAGCTACTCCTGCCTTGTATGGGATTTTTCTTTTTGAAAAAAGAACATTTATATGATTTTATGAGGGATTTCTTGTAGAAGATTGCATTTACATACATAATGATAAAAAATCGCCACGCAAAATCCGGATTTTATGATTATACCCACACGTTTCCGGACTTATGTTGGGTTTATTAATAATTAATAAAACATACAATTATATGATTTTATTAGGGATTTCTTTTAGAAAATTGCATTTAAATATATTTAAATATATAATAAAAAACTTCCTCATGTTTTTGGATTTTGGGATTATAGCTCTTCCTATAATTTATCAATTTATAAATCAGATAATATAAAATAATTTGAAAAAAGAAGAAATTCTGGGTTTGTAAGTTTAAACTAAACACGATCACCAACGCGAATATATAGGATTATTGGAAACATGGGCAGAAAATAGTTTAAAAAAATAGTTAACAAAGATGGGATTTTTTTTATTTAAAAAAGAAAATTTATCTACCCTTAGACGATGCCATGTGTCGCCCTGCCAAATACTCATGCCTTGTACTCTACTTTTATATATTAATAGGCTCAGACCCCAAACCTATTCGCCTCAGAAGAGGTGCCACCCTAATCTCCCTTCTCTAACTTGGGAGTAGGCTCAATCATCAAATGATGGTTCAAGCTATTCTCTGTAATTCGGTAGGCCTCAACTGCCTTGTTGAAGTGCTCGAACGGTTTCGGAGCAATTATCTCCCTTAAGGACTGCTTTAGTCCTCTGACCATCTTTTTGGTCATCTACCTTTCATCATCTCGGTCATACTGGTAACTGAAGTAGTGAGAAGGACATCTAAACTTAGCTAAGTACTCATCAAATGACTCGTTATCCTTTTGCTTCAGGGTTAGGAATTCTGCTTCCCTTTCATCCCTGATTGACCTTAGAAATACTTTTCATAAGACTGCTCTAGGAACACTTCCTATGTCGCTCTCATTTTCCAAGCATCCAGAAGAATCTTGATATTCTTCCTACTAATGATCAGTGTCCTTTTCTGGCTGGTAGATAGCCATTTGGGCTTTCCTCTTAGTTAGACAGTTCATAACTTTGAAAATCATGATCTAGTCTTCTGCTGCTTGGATGTCAATCACTCCATCGAAGGATCGCGGATTGTGCTTGCAAAAGCGAATCATCCACTGCTGGATGCTGTCGGGTCTACTGCTGGCATTACCGATCTAGGCAATTGTTATGTTGCTTACGCTGCTGAGCTTTCTTCCTCTGGCTACCTCCTGTTGAGGTTAGCCACTGCCACTGCTACCGCTGCTACTATTACAGCATCTCTTTCTTGTTCCTAGCTAGCTTATGCCGCTCTCAGCCCTCCAATAGCCTTTTATTGCTATTCTAAGTGATCCAAAATTAATCGTAGTAGATTGGAAGGGACCTTTACATCGTGTCTTGAGGGTCTCTCTAGCAAAGTGTTTCATCGGGTTCTAACCACTATGCTAACTAAACAGACAGTATATCTGAGGAACAAGAAATAAACATCATGCTTGGATTTTATTTAGCAACATATGCATTCATAATACATCAGTCATTAGTCACAGCAATATAGTTTAACATACATAGCCATCAAAAATGCCAGACTAGCCTACTCAGGTTAGTTGTACCAAAACAAAGTCCTATATCAATTTTACGAGGATCTGACTATCTAAAAATAGTGAATATTAACAAAGTTTTCAAAGTGCTGGATGTAATCCTCAACACCTAAATCCACTATCTGATTCAGGCGACAGAACTTATATACCCAAAAGGATAAATATGGAAGCACGTATGTCATCGTAAAGATCCAGTCCTTGGTGTCTAGATAAGGGTTACCCAGTCCTTAAGTCTGATATAACACCTTTACTCCCTGAAGGTATTCTAGGTAGATGTTCGGGTCTTGCTCATCCTCATCTTTCTTGATATGTCGACCCAAGAATTCCAACTTCTCTCTCAACTGATCCTGACTACAGATCTTAGGCTCAGTTGGAACAGGGATAGGTACTCTGGATGTTAGGGGTATCCCTGGCTTGGTACTAGGTTCGGGGATGTCACTTAGGTGTACACTTAGGCTAACAAGCTGTCCGTGAGACTGAATGTCAAAACTAGGATCCATTGGTTCTTGATACATATTAATTGTGGGATCCACCGGGTTACTAGGTCTAGGAAGGTTCATTAAATCCTCAACAGTAACCCCTTAAAAGTTAACTCTATGCTCTAGATAATTGTTGGACTCCTTTGTTGAATATCCTAGGCTAGCAGTCCCCATAGTCCATCCCATTAGATCCTCTTCGGTGAGATCGGTCATGTTAACATCCCAATCATTGACTGACTTCTCAAATCTTGCGTCCCAATCCATTGTGTTTTCCATCACAACTCCTGTAACAATATGTTAATTTTCCTTTTAATTGACATATTAACGAAGTAGAGTGTTCTATCCTATGCCAAAACCTCCGCTCTGATACCAAAAATGTCACAACTTACTATCAGATCCACTTAGGGTTTAATTAAAACCATTTTAGACCATATTTGATGGTCTTGGGCTCAAAAATCCATGAAAAATGCTGATTTTCAGATTTTTACTATTCATCGGGTAAAAATCCAATTTTCTGGCCCAACTTCAAAAATTCATAACTTAATCTAGAAAAATCAAAATGGAGTGGCTCAAAATTCTATAAAAATCCCTTTGAATTCTATTTCAAGGAAAAATAAGCTTATGAACTAATTCCATTTGAAAAAGTGTCAAGTTTTTGTGAAATTCACCTCTGTCTATTTGGCAAAAATCCTTTTTTCAGGTTTTGAACCTTAAGTTTGAAAAATCATTAAAAATTGTGTAGTTGGCCATTTTTAATGTTCTACTGATAGACCTTGTCCCTAGGTAATCAAAGTTTTATTAGGGAAATGCAGCAAGTGAGGCACTACCTAGGTCATTCTTCACAAGGAGCCTTAAGTTGTATTTCAATTCTTAACAATTCACTTTTAATTATCAAATTACCAAGATGAAAGCTTGAGTTCAGAAAAGGAAAATTGAAACAAGAAACAAATCTAATGAAAGGTAAAAGGCAAAAGAAGATTCAGATAAGAGATAGTAGTTCCCCTAGCAATTTATCCAACCTTCCTTGTTCAATCTTATAATTTGGAGTCTCTTAATGTCAATTAAATGGATAGATTCAGCTACTGCTAAAATCTCTCTTAACACAGATCAGAAACAACTTATCTTACTAGATTCATTATCTTGATCTGTAAAAAGGAAAATCAATTGACAAGAACACTTGAGAAGTGAGTTGCAATTCTCTAAGGATGACCACAACTATGAATCATCAATTTATTCAACCAAAATTCAGATTTACAGAACAACAGTCCAAGTAAAAACGAATTAGATTTACAAATCAACAGAGAATCCTCTATTCAACTGAATTAAAGGACACAACTCACATCTGAATGTTCAATCAGATCTAAATTCCAAGAAACATAAGTCTAATCACTCAACCTTCATTCTAATCACAATTGTTCAACTGAAACAAATGACTCTTAGAATAGAAAGTGGAAAATAGATCTGAAATGACTCCTTGTTCAGCTCCATGAACTCAGGTCAGCTTCATTGCTAGAAGAACTTGGAAATTCAGCTACTCATACTCTGGATTAGGGTAGAAACAGCAAGAATTGATGAAAGATCCATGGTTGATCGGTGGAAATTGATGAATTTGGACGAAAATGGAAGAGAGAAATGAGAGAGGGCGGAGAGAGCAAGAAAATCGCGTCTGGAGGGAGAATGGGCAACTGAAAATCTAATTCTGGCTGAAGCGCGCGACTCTGCTTTTAAATCTGGAAATTTCGGTCATCCGCCGTGGCGCCTCTAATCATCCGCTGCGGCGCCTGGCCTGTACGGTGTCGTTTTGATTAGTGATCCTGCACTTCATGTAAACATCAATCTGCCGTGGCGCCTCTGATCATCCACCGCGGCGCCTTTTACCGAGAGTTCCCTTGGAAATCCGCCGTGGCGCCTTCTCATATCCGCCACGGCGCTTCAAACAGAACTGAAACTCCCTGAAATTCACACCAAAGCAGGAATCAAAAGTACACACACACAAAATCATATAAAAACATGTAAAAACACCTATAAAACCTCACAATTCCTCTCACCAACTCTTATGCACAATGGAAGCTAATTATGCCCAAAGTATGTAAATATAGATGGCAAAAGCATGTGTTTAGGGCTAGAAATATATGCAAATAATGAGACTTATCAACTCCCCCACACTTAGCTTTTGCACTCCTGGGCAAATCAGGTCTAAACATGATGTGAAAGAGAAGGATGAGAAATAAGGAATAAGCAAATTCGAAAATTTAGGTCACAGCTGCAACTAACAATGATTCTTCAACCAACATCCATCCATGGAACATTCTAATGCAAAGAAACCAAGCAATGATATGTAATTTAATCTAAGTGAATAAGATATAGAAGACTACACCAGGGAATTAGTGTATCACTCAACTCACAAGTATTAAGGGTTCTTTCACTCAATTCACTTATTCAAATGCTCTACCATATGCTTGTAATAGCTCTACCTTTCCACCACCTAAATACATAAGAGCTCAAGAATCAAGAGGACTTTTGTGGCTCGTAATGTAAGGGTGGGGAAGAAATGCACAAGGATGTATATAGGGATAGAGATAATATATGAATCAATGTGTAGAATTCAACAGCATTAGTAATGTTCAATTGAGGGTCTAACTTCTTGATCTTGAACTCTAAGGCTGTAAAGGTGCTTTTATTCTTACTTTCTTTTCTTTTCTTGGTTTTTCATTTCTTTTCAACTTTTCTATTCTCTCTTTCTCTCTTTCTCTTTTTTTTTTCTTTTTTTTGTTTTTTTTCCTTAAAGCTCAAGTATGCATCTCATCATATCAATCCATCAATTGAATCCATCAAAATGCTAGTGAATTCTGAAAAGAATGAATGAAATGAAATATGCATCCTTGTAGGAAAGAAGTTTTATAATTGAGAGTGAAATGAATGGAAAAATTCAGCTAAAAGGCTCAAATGGGTAACAAGGGGTAAATCATGTAGGGTTTAGCCATTTGGTCTAAGTAGCTATTATGAATGAATGCCTCAATCATGTTCAAGAGTACTAATGTTGCATGTGGTCTTAATTAAGAGCTAAGACAAGTTCTAGAGAGCATAAGAAATAAGCAAATGCACACACCAGAAATGAATATAAAGGCTCAAAGAATCCTTCCAACTAGGCTTTGTCTTCTATATTCGTTCACTTCAGCTAAAGAACACATCATGCTTAATCTCTATGCATTAGAAAATTTCACTTCAAGATATTAATTTCCAAATCAAATCAGCCGCAAATGTAACATTAGAATTCCTGAAGCAAGCTTAAACCTTTAAAAAGTTTTTGAAAACTGAGGTTTTACAAAAGACACAGAACACACAAAAACACAACATTCACTCCCCCACACTTGATCCTTGCATTGCCCTCAATGCAAATTTGAACAAAAGATAGCAAGGAAAACTGGTAAGGGAAGGAATGGAAAGAAACAACAGAACACTTCAAAACAAACTAAAAACAACCTACACTTGCTACTAGTTATGCCCTCCCCCACACTTGTTCAAAAATGGAGTTCAAGAATGATAATAATCAAATAACCACAGACTAAGGTATGTAAGGAAGGGGACAACCTAAGATTATGGTGGATCAAAATTTTCCTTATAGATTTTGAGCAGGTGGCCATTGACCTTGAAAGTCTTACTGCTCTTCTCATCTAGCAGCTCTATCATGCCAAACTTGTGGACTTTAGTGACCAAGTATGGTCCTTCCCATCTAGTGCTCAGCTTCCCAGGTTTAAATGTGAATCGTGCTTTGTACAGCAACACCTTATCTCCAACCTTGAATGTCTTCCTTAGGATTTGCTTGTCATGAATCATCTTCGTCTTCTCCTTGTAGAACCTGGAATTCTCATAGGCTTCAAGTCTCAACTCTTCAAGTTCCTGTAATTGCAATAATCTTTCCATACCAGCAGAATCAAAATCAAGGTTACATGCTTTTACAGCCCAAAGAGACTTATGTTCAATCTCAACCGGTAGGTGACACATCTTACCATAAACCAATCTATAAGGAGACATGCCTATTGGGGTTTTAAATGCAGTTCTATATGCCCACAAAGCATCATCTAATCTAGCGCTCCAATCCTTCCTAGATGGTTTAACTATGCGTTCCAACACCTTCTTGATTTCTCTATTTGCATTTTCAGCTTGCCCATTACTTTGGGGATGATAAGGTGTGGATGTCTTATGTGTTACACCATACTTAGTGAATAATCCTTGTAGCAATTTATTACAAAAATGAGTGCCATTATCACTAACTACTGCTCTAGGAATGCCAAATCTAGAAAAGATGTTATTTTTCAGAAATTTTGAAATAGTAGCAGCATCATTCTTTTTGGTTGCTATGGCCTCTACCCATCTTAAAAGGTAATCAACTGCAAGAAGAATGTATGTAAAACCCATAGAAGGAAGAAAGGGGCCCATAAAATCAATACCCCATACTTCAAACACCTCACAAAAAAGCATTGGGTGTTGGGGTAATTCATGTTTCTTAGTTAGGCTACCAAATCTTTGACAAATATCACAATTCTTGCAATACTCATAAGAGTCTTTAAAGAGTGATGGCCAATACAAACCAGCTTCCAATATTTTTCTTGCAGTCTTGTTAGCACTAAAATGACCTCCACAAGTTTGAGAGTGGCAAGCATGCAGGATGTCTTGAAATTCTTCATTTGGCACACATCTTCGAATGATTTGGTCTCTGCATACCTTCCAAAGGATTGGAGGGTCCCAAATGTAGTGTTTAGACTCACTTTTAATCTTCTGCATCTGAAAATGAGACAATGAAGAAGGAATTAGACCAGCAACTAAAAAGTTGACAATATGGCAATACCAAGGTTCCAAGAGAGACAAGGCAGAAACAGAACAATCCTTAAACTCATCACAAATAAGATCTGAATCAATTACTCCCCTTGTAGTTTCTGGTAAGCGACTTAGATGGTCAGCCACCACATTTTCTGCTCCAGGTTTGTCTTTGATGTCAATATCAAACTCTTGGATTAACAACATCCACCTTAAGAGCCTCGGTTTGGATTGTGGCTTGCTGAAAAGATACTTGACAGCAGAATGATCAGTGAAAACAGTAACCTTAGAGTTAATTAGGTAAGGTCTAAACTTGTCTAATGCAAAAACAATAGAAAAGAGCTCCTTTTCAGTAGTTGTGTAATTAGTTTGAGCCTTATCTAGAGTCTTTGAAGCATAAGCAATAACCTTGGAAGCCTTACCATCTTTTGTCCCAAAACTGCTCCCACCGCATTGTTAGAGGCATCACAACACAATTCAAATGGTAAATTCCAATTAGGGCAAGTCAAAATAGGTGGAGAAGTCAATCTGGATTTAATCTCATCAAAAGACATTTTACACTCATCAGTGAAATCAAAGGAAGCATCTTTTTGCAGTAATTTGGACATTGGAAAAGTCACTTTACTAAAATCTTTTATAAATCTTCTATAAAATCCAGCATGGCCTAGGAAAGATCTAAGCTCCTTAAGATTTGTTGGATAGGGTAGAGATGAAATTACTTCAACTTTTGCTTTGTCTACCTCTATTCCCTTTTCAGAAATTAGGTGACCTAGAACTATTCCTTGCTGAACCATAAAGTGACATTTTTCAAAATTAGGATAAGGTCCTTTTCAACACATTTAGATAGAGCTTTTTCCAAGTTCACTAGGCATTCATCAAAATTATTTCCATAGATGGTAAAGTCATCCATAAACACCTCAATCCCATTCTCTAGCAAATCACTAAATATGGATAGCATACACCTTTGGAATGTGCCCGGTGCATTGCAAAGTCCAAATGGCATTCTTCTATATGCAAATGTGCCAAAGGGACAAGTAATGTAGTCTTCTCTTGATCTTGAGGTGCAATGGGAACCTGAAAATAGCCACTGAAACCATCAAGGAAACAATAGTGAGATTTACAAGCTAATCTTTCAAGCATTTGATCTATAAAGGGTAGGGGAAAATGATCTTTTCTTGTAGAATCATTAAGCTTCCTATAATCAATGCAAACACGCCAAGAATTCTGGATTCTAGTGGGGATTAATTCATTTTTCTCATTCCTAACCACAGTGATCCCACTTTTCTTAGGAACAACCTGAACTGGACTTACCCACTCACTATCTGAAATAGGGTATATGATACCAGCACTAAGCAGCTTTGTTACTTCCTTTTTAACAACATCAAGTATGAGTGGGTTAAGTCTTCTTTGAGGTTGTCTTATGGGCTTTGCATTTTCATTTAACAATATTCTATGAGTGCAAATTGAAGCATTAATACCAGGAATATCTGCTAAGGACCACCCAATTGCACTTTTATACCTCTTCAAAACAGCAAGTAATTGAGATTCTTCAAGATCAGTCAAAGAGTTAGAGATTATCACCGGTAGTCTTTCATTCTCAGCTAAATATGCATACTTTAATGTTGATGGCAAGGGTTTAAGCTCCAATTCAGGAGGTTGAACTACTGAGGGTATCAGTTTCTTGAGCTCCAAGGTAGTGCAATTATTTTCAGATTGCTTCAAAGCTTCAATACCAAAAATTGCAGTTGTACATTCATCCTCATGTGAGTAACTCTCCTTAGTTGGTCCCTGCAATAATGCATTTAAAACATTTGTAAATCCATGTGAGAACTCAAAGTTAGATGCAGAATAATCTTGAGGAATTCCAATTTCACAAGTAAAATTAGATTGCAAAAGTGCACTCCCTATGCTGTATATTTCGGCAAATTTGGTTGGTGTCATGCTTAATCTCTTAGGGTTGGGAGCAGCTACACTTCGCATGATTCCAAAAGTGTTTCAGTTCTGCATGGTTAAAGAAATTAAGATCAAGTGACTTGTAAACAGGGTTGGAATACAAAATGTGATAAGAATTTAAAGACAAATCCTGTTGTTCAGCAGGTTCAGCTGCATGCTCCTTAAATGGGGGTTCATCCATGAGAATTGGGCTGGCCTTGCAATCATGAGTCTTGTGCCTTTCACCCTCTCTTTCTTGTATAGGAGTTGATTCACTCTCTTGTGCTGTTGAGAAATCTACAAGCAATCTTTTTGCAAGTTGTTCATCACTTGACAGTGTGGAATTAGCATCAATGGAAGACTTAATGGATGAAACTGAAGACAACTCACTCCAAGTGGAAAGCCAGCCATCAATTTTAGAATCAATGCTAGGCACATCATCAAGGTGTGAAGAAAAAGAAGATGAAGGAGAATACATGGAGGAGAAAGAGACAAAAGAATCTTCAGTATCATCATTGCTATCATGCTCAAAAATAGATTCACACTCATTTTCAAGTGACACATCAATCATATTAAGCCCCAACAGAGAATAATCCTCATGTGGATGTTTCATCATCTCATACATGTTAAATTGAATTTCTTGACCACCAAATTCCATTTTTATAATCCCATCCTTCATGCAAATCATGGTGTTGGCAGTTCTTAGAAATGGTCTACCCAAAATTAATGTGCTTTCACTTATGGCCTCATTAGTCATATCTAGCACATAAAAATCAGCAGGGAATACAAGGTCTTTTACTTGAACCAAAATGTCTTCTAAGATTCCCTTGGGATTCCTAATAGACTTATCAGCTAGTTGCACTAAGACACTTGTAGGTTTCATGATTTCAACTCCCAAAGCATAGTAAACAGAACTTGGCATCACATTAATAGCAGCACCCAAATCTAGCAAAGCTTTAGAAATATGAAACTTACCAATTTGACAAGGAATGGAGAAAGCTCCTGGATCTTGGCATTTCACAGGTAATTGAGCTTTAAAAAGGGCTGAAACATTAGGGCCAACTTGCACCAATTCATTAGTTTTAAACTTTCTTTTATTAGTGCAAATGTCTTTTAAGAACTTTGCATATTCAGGCACTTTCTTCAACAAATCTAGCAAAGGAATGTTAATTTCTACTTTACTAAAGAAATCTAAGACTTCTTTATTTTGCTTTTCTTTTGCAACCTTCTGTCCAAACATAAAAGCTCTAGGAAAAGGTAGATCTTTCAAGCTTACCTCCTTACCTTGACTTTCCGGTTTGTTGTTCCTGTGAGAATCTTCAACTTTCTCTGGCTCCATCTTTCCTTTGTCCTGGTTAGGCTCTGAAATTCTTGAAGAAGATTGTTCCAAATTCTCTCCTAATGGTGCTTCATGAACTCCTTTATCATCTTGAGTTGAAGGGCTGGCTTCAGTTGTGCAACCTTCAGTAGTGGCACTTCTACATCCGGCTTCTTTTCTTGCTTGCAGAAGTTGCTTCTCTCTTAAGCTTTCAGATTCCATACTTGGTGGTTTCTCTTTCTGGACAGAATTCCCCTTAGTGTAATGATCTTCATCCAAGTCAGATTCTTCATCATTCTCATTGAATGTCACCTTTCTTCCACTTCTCAAACTTATGGCATTCAATGACTTGGGATTAATCACAGTATTGGAAGGTAGAGCTCCACTTGTTCTTGCTTGAAAACTGTTGAAATTATATGAAATTTGGGTAACAAAGTTAGCCAAATTTGCAGTCTTAGTCTCCCATTGTTCAACCCTATTCTCTATAGCAACCATTCTTGCATCAGATGCAGTGGTATGCTTATCAATTCTGTCCATTTGAGATGCCATAGCACTAAGATTAGCATTCATACTGTTCATGCTTTTCAACAAAAGCGACATGTCATCATTCCTTGAATTACCAACTTCTTGAGTAGTTTGGGAAGGAACCATAGCTTGTTCTGAATGTTGACGTTGCTGGAACCTATTCTGCATGAACCTCTCCTTGTTGTTCTCTCCTCCTCCCCATCTAAAATTGGGATGATCCTTCCATCCTTCGTTATAAGTGTTGGAGAAAGGGTTCCTTTGCTGATATTGACTGGATCTTTGTTGATACATGGCTGACACTTCTTCAAATTGAGAAGGGCAAGATTCAGTACAATACATCATAGAACCACAGGAGTCATAAGAGGGAGCTACCAAGGTTTGAGATGTTCCCATAGCACCACATTGTTTAGTCGACAAGAGTTGCTCCATCCTAGTCATTCTCTTGTCCATCCTTTCTGACAAGGCAGCAAATTGAGAGTCAAAGTTAGTAGGATTTGACCTCAAAATTTCATTGACAGATTGGTTGTCCCTTGTGCTGAATTGTTGATTGTTGTTAGCCATCTTCTCCAATAATGCCCAAGCATTGTGAGGAGTCAAATCAAACAATGAACCATGGGCTGCAGCATCTATTGTGTTCTTGTGATGAGATAGCAAACCCTCATAGAAATACTGGACTAGATTAGACTTGCTGATTTGATGATTTGGACATTTAGAAAGCATAGTTAGAAATCTTGTCCAATACTCATACAAGGTCTCTCTACTATCTTGTTGAACTCCATAGATAGCCTTCCTCAATTTAGATGTTCTTGATGCAGGAAAGTATTTCTCTAAAAAGGCCTTCTTTAGTTGTTCCCATGTGAGTGTTGTGAAGTGTTGAGGTAGACTTTGCAACCATTCTTTGGCATTTCCTTTTAATGTGAAGTGGAAAGCTCTCCTTAGCACATCTTCCAATTGAGCACCATGGGGCTTCATAGAGGAGCAGATCGCATGCATATTCTGAAGATGTCTATATGGATCATCCCCTGCAAGACCAAGGAATCTTGGTAAGGTATTAATCAGGGTACCTTTAAGTTCAAAATCAGCTTCAAAGTTATAAAAACCACATGGATCATAGTTCACACTTGAGTTATTAATTTCTCTAATGCTCATATTCTCCTCATCTCTATTCAATTGAATATTAGCATTATGAATAACAGTTTCAGCTTGCCTTTCATTTTGAGGTCTATTTGTAGCATCACCTCTCTCAGTTTGAGCATTGTTATTATTTTGATCCATCACAAAATGATTGTCTATAAACCCTCCAAAAGTAGGCTCAGATTCTGAGGAAGAACAAGATTCAACTTGAGGAAGAGAGTCACTCACTATAGGTTGCTTACTAGACTCAGTTATTTGTTTGGTTTTCTTGATTTGCCTAAGAGTTCTATTGATTTCCCAATCAAAAGGTATAAGAGCCTTATCCTGGGACATGCAACTAAAGAACAAGAGAATAAACTAATAAAATAAATGAGAAAAAGCAATTAGACAAAAGAAAGAAATCAGAGAAAAGACAAAAAGTTAAGAGAGGATCCTGTAAATCCACCGCGGCCCTTTCTCAGATCCGCCGCGGCCTCTATTACAGAGACATCTGCGGAGCTAAAAATGGACAGGCGCTGCGGCCTCTGGTGCAATCCGCCGCGGCGCTTGTTGTAGAATTGATTTTGTGAAAGGCGCTGCGGCGCCTGATGATATCCGCTGCGGCGCCTGGTGCTGATAAACTAGGTGGACGAATTCTGTAGTAGCTTCTGTCACTGTTCACACCTTCACTCCTGCAAATTGAACCCTTAACACAATGGTATTAATTTTTCAACAAGAAAAAGATCTCAAAAGCATAAAAACAACCAACCATCATTATGTTAAATGGAAGAACAATTAAAAAGGAAAAAGGTTGCTACAGCAAGGATTCAAACAATTCACAGCCTACCAAATTGTGTTAACTCCTTGACAACCTATGGAATGAATTTGGAACACAGCAATAAGGGAAACTACTCAACAATAAAGCACAAGAGTGAAAATGCAACACAACTCAAAAACACTAAAGCTACTTTTTCTGAAGTTTTGGGTTTTCAAATATAAAAATTTCTCTTGGCACACCAGTGAATTGCTTAGAACCTCAACAAGTAAGGTTCCTTGGCAACGGCGCCAATTTGATAGACCTTGTCGCTAGGTAATCAAAGTTTTACTAGGGAAATGCAGCAAGTGAGGCACTACCTAGGTCATTCTTCACAAGGAGCCTTAAGTTGTATTTCAATTCTTAACAATTCACTTTTAATTATCAAATTCCCAAGATGAAAGCTTGAGTTCAGAAAAGGAAAATTGAAACAAGAAACAAATCTAATGAAAGGTAAAAGGCAAAAGAAGATTCAGATAAGAGATAGTAGTTCCCCTAGCAATTTATCCAACCTTCCTTGTTCAATCTTATAATTTGGAGTCTCTTAATGTCAATTAAATGGATAGATTCAGCTACTGCTAAAATCTTTCTTAACACAGATCAGAAACAACTTATCTTACTAGATTCATTATCTTGATCTGTAAAAAGGAAAATCAATTGACAAGAACACTTGAGAAGTGAGTTGCAATTCTCTAAGGATGACCACAACTATGAATCATCAATTTATTCAACCAAAATTCAGATTTACAGAACAACAGTCCAAGTAAAAACGAATTAGATTTACAACTCAACAGAGAATCCTCTATTCAACTACTCATACTCTGGATTAGGGTAGAAACAGCAAGAATTGATGAAAGATCCATGGTTGATCGGTGGAAATTGATGAATTTGGATGAAAATGGAAGAGAGAAATGAGAGAGGGCGGAGAGAGCAAGAAAATCGCGTCTGGAGGGAGAATGGACAACTGAAAATCTGATTCTGGCTGAAGCTCGCGACTCTGCTTTTAAATCTGGAAATTTCGATCATCCGCCGCGGCGCCTCTAATCATCCGCCGCGGCGCCTGGCCTGTACGGTGCTATTTTGATTAGTGATCCTGCGCTTCATGTAAACATCAATCCGCCGTGGCGCCTCTGATCATCTGCCATGGCGCCTTTTACCGAGAGTTCCCTTGGAAATCCGCCGTGGCGCCTTCTCATATCCATCGCGGCGCTTCAGACAGAACTGAAACTCCCTGAAATTCACACCAAAGCAGGAATCAAAAGTACACACACACAAAATCATATAAAAACATGTAAAAACACCTGTAAAACCTCACAATTCCTCTCACCAACTCTTATGCACAATGGAAGCTAATTATGCCCAAAGTATGTAAATATAGATGGCAAAAGCATGTGTTTAGGCTAGAAATGTATGCAAATAATGAGACTTATCATCTACCTATAGATTTGAAGCTCAGGACGTGAAATTTAAGCATACCAAATTTTGTGTGGAAATTCATGCTTTAACTTAATAAAACATGGCCCTAACAGACGTCCTGCTTAGAGATTACAGCACCAACTATTGACATTTATACATAACCAAAAGTCCATGAATTTTTATGGTGTGACACCATAATTTAGCCTCTAATCTGTAGCTTGCCCTTGGGAGTCTTAGGCCCTAAAATGTTAGATTGTATTTGGGGGATGAGATTTTAAGAAATCCCAGTAGCAAGATCAATCAACCAAAACATTAACATGCATCAATTACAAGCATTTCAACCTTTTGCTATTAATAGGAAATTACTTTACCTCATACATGTAGCACTCTAACATGCAATAGCCAAGGCACATAAAGCAAGGAGTATAGCTACACAATCATCATCATCATCATCATCATCTAGTTCAACCACATAATAGCACATAAAATTGCATAGCAATCAATGCAACATTCAACATTAAGGTTAATTAAATCTTACTACCTTAATCCAATGCTCTTTGATTTTCTTGTTCTTATTTCTTGCTTCCACAAATGCCAAACCCTAGTATGGCAATCCACAAAAAGGGCAGCAAGAATCATCAACCATTCCACATAAGAATCAATAACATAACTCAAGTAATTCCTAAACCCCTTAAAGCTTCAATCTTTATTCTTGAATTTTTAGAGTTTATTTCCTTTAACCCTAAAAATTCCCTCTTGACTCGTTCCTACATGATTTTTCATGTAGATTCCAAATATATACTTAGATTTAACAAAATAAATTTTCTTCTTTTAGTTTCAGCTTGATCGAACCATTAGGGTTAAAAATCTAAAAATTGCAACTTTGATTCTATGGCTTCCAACTCTTGTTCTTTAGGTTTACCCTACACTATTTTCCATTTTGAACACAATGGAAGCCTCAAAACTTTGAAAAACACATCCTAGAGTTCAGATCTTGCTTTGGCCAAAATGGGTCTCAAGCAACACAACTAAGAAAACAATCCAAAATCAACCTACAACCACTTGTAACCACTAGGATCTACCATACTTTGAAGTATTCTAGCAAGATTGGACCATAAAACTTCCTCCCCCACCCCATGAGCATTTCGGCCAGCTCCAAATGAAGAGGGAAAACCAAAAAGTTCAACCATACAAAGCAATAAAACAAAACAAGGAACATCTTAAGACAACTTACCAATCTTGGATCTTAGTTGGAAGATCAAATATGCTTGCTTTTTGCTTGATTTCCCTTCAAGCTCTCTCTTTTTCCCTCTCTTCATGCCTTGGACGAAATATGATCTGATTTAGGGGGAGGAAAAGCTCATTAATGTTCACAAAATATCCCACCAACCATCATTAATGATTTGCCAAGTGTCAAATGCTTACTTAGTCTTAATCTTCTCTCTTAATTAACTTAAATCATAATGTAATTAAATTCCAAAGTCAAGATCCTCTATATTGGTAGCTTGACACTTGGAAAGCTTTAATTACCATCCATTGAAGGCTTGACAAGTGGCAACTTATGGGCCAAGCAAAGTGCAAGACTTTGATTAACACTTTATCGGTGCACTTTTATTCTGGGTTTAACTTCTTTTCTATAATTACAGTACTCTGGCCTCTGTAATTATTTTCTATCAAATCCATAAATTATTCACCTCATTTTTATCTTCCCAAATTGCCCTCTTTGTCTCAAATTTAATTTCCCAATAATTAAATAAAAGGAAAAATAATTTCCTTCTCTTTAGTGATTTTTTCACTTTTCAAAGGAATTGGGAAAAATCTTGGATACTTGAGGGTCTTCTTTTAATTCCATAATCTCTTATAATTCCTTGGGATATCATAGGAATTTTTTTTGGGATTTTATTCTCCTTAAAAATATTTATTTGGAATTTTCCAAATAAAGGACCTTAAACTAGCTTAAATCGCCCTTAAATTCCTTTGTAATTTCTCTAAGGGCAATTTGGTCATAAAACCAATTTTATAATCCCATATAATTCTCAAGGAAAATTGTCCTTATTTTTTTCTTAATTTTTTGTGGCTTGAAAATATTTTTCTATAATTATTCTTGACCAATTTTCTTTAATTAGTCAAACTTTTCATAATTGGCTTGGAAAATTATAATAATTATTTTCCACCAAAATTCTTCTATTTCTCCTTATCATTTTTTACCCTTAATTATTTAGGAATATCCCTATTCCTAAATGCCATATTATTGGATGTGACACTTTGCATGATTGAGTTTGCCAAATGATAAGCATGCTAGTTCACCAATAGTAGTTAATATAATTATGCATGTTGATGATGCCTGTTGATGATATAGTTGGTTAATTTGCTATTGGGATTTCAAAGAAATCTCATTCCCCAAATGAAATCTAACATTTTAGGACCTGAAACATCCAAGGGCAACCTGCAGATTGAAGGTTAAAAGTATGGTATCATACCATAAAAATTCGTGGACATTTGGGTTATGTAATATTATGCTGGGCAGTGCTGTAAATTCACTGACACCGTTATATTTACGTGACATTTTGATTAATCTTCTGAATGGTTTTAATTATGAAATTTGGCATGTTTGTAGATCACATTCTGAGCTTCATTTTGATAGCTAACACATTAAAAATGGCCAACTATAAGATTTTTAATGATTTTTCAAAGTTAAGGTTCAGAATCTGGAAAAAGGGTTTTTGCCTAATAGACAGAGGTGAATTTCACATAAACCTGACAATTTTTCCAATGGAATTGGTTTACAAGAATATTTTTCCCTGAAATAGCATTCAAAGATATTTTTATAGAATTTTGAACCACTCCATTTTGATTTTTGTAGATTAAGTTATGAATTTTTGAATTTGGGCCAGAAAACTGGATTTTTACCTGATAAACAGTGAAAATCCGAAATTTAGCATTTTTGAGATAAAATTGAGCCCAAGACCATCCAATGTGATCTAAAATGGTTGTAATTGAACCCTAAGATGATACGATAGTAAGGTGTAACACGTGGCATATATTTAAGGAATCATATTATGTAACAACCAAGCAAGTTAACATTAAAATTATAAATTCCATGCTACCATTTTTTAATCTGAAGTTTTTTGCCTCTTTAGTCCCTTTGGGTTCCTTCTTGTTCTCATGCTCAATGCCTGTCAATCCATACATAAATATATGCTAAATTATTAATCCTAACACATAAAATACCATTAAGTATCAAGATAGCTATATAACCCTCTTTTCTTTGACTTTTTTACTTTAATTTTCATCGTTGTTTTGACAAGTCTCAAGGGCCATTCTTAACAATTTTTTTATGTAGAATTCAAATATCAACTTAGTTTTATCAAAATCAAACTGCACCCTATTGTATTGAGCTTGGCTGAATTGGATGCTTATTAGGGTTAGAATTTTCATTTTTGATTTCAATACTTTCAAACACTTTCTCTTGACATATTCATAGACAAAAACACATTCTAAACTCATTGGAATCATCAAATTAAATTGAAACAATTTTTAACCCACTGTACCAAGCTTGGCTAAATTATCACAATAATTAGGGAATATGGAGTTTCTTCCAAAAATCAATCCAACCACCAGCCAAGCGAGATAATCTAAGCTCTAAATCATGGTTTCTATCCTTCCCTAATCATTCTTCATTATTTCAAAAATTGGACAAATTTTCTCACCAAATTCCACTTGGAACAAGCTAGAAACATAGTCAAATTAAAGCTTTAACATATCTTGATTTATCCTTGATTTTTTCTTGATAAATCTTGGCTAAAACCTACATGTTCTTGGCTCTTAAAACATAGTTTTTCTACAGCAAAACATCCCCCCTTTAAGTGCCCAAAATAACCGAAATTGAAGGTATAAGAGGGCGTATATATAGAGTGAATTTCAGCCTCCTCTTGCCTCCATGTGTCCCCTAAAAATTTGGGGTGTTAAGGCTATATGTCCACCTTAATAAGCTTCAAAAAATTGAGAGTGTACAATTGTCCCATGTGCCATTATGATTGGGATAAAATCATGTGTTAGTTTATATTATTTTATTCCATAATCATGTGGACTACTTGGGCCATGAATTTACTATTCATTTCTTGGCCAAAATAATGTCCAATGGGCTGGAGAAAGAAGGAAGGAGTATTATCTTTTGTCTCTAAACATTTTTTCACCCGATTTCGCCGTATCGGCTAAAATTCCTATCTAATTTTCAATAATATTTTTGGACCTTAAAAATTTATTTCTACCCATATAAAATCATATTTTAATATAGGAAGGTCTCCTAAATTTTTCTAGAATTTATCTTGACCTCTAACTATCTGTATTGAATTTTCTCCAAAATTGGGCTTTACCAATAAGATTTCGGCAATAAATATTCTAAAATTAATCCTTTAACTTTCAAGGCCTGAAAATAATTTTATAAATCCAAATAAATCTTTAAATAATTTTCTCATATTTTTTTTCAGAATTATTGAGGCCTCTACACATTCAAAAAGATTATTTCTGAATAATTTTTCATTATTTTACCGAAAAAACCTCTATGTATAGAAAATTCTGTAATAAATTATTCCCATGCTATTTCCAACTTGAAGGCCTCAAATATGGTTCCAAACCCTCTAATTTATCTTTTTACTATTTTCTAGGAATTTTCTGAAATTTTTTTCAAATTTTCCTATTTTGCCCTTCCTGGATTGATAAATTTAAAAATATCAGTTTGGACGAGAGTCAGCTCTCAACTCAAAAGATGTTATGACTCAAAGTCTATTTTACTATTTGACCCTCTATCTAATTTATTATTCACACTTCTAAGGTTAAAATTAGTGGGATGTGACATTTCTCCACCCTGAAAATAAATTTTGTCCTCGAAATTTGCAAAACATACTTTATTGGCATAGTCCAGGATATTTGATTTTGAATTCATCTTCCTTTTCCCATATTGGCTCTTCCTGAGTCATATTGTTCCAGATTACTTTCATAGCGGGATTGTCTTATCCCTTAACTATTTCACTTTTTCGTCCACGATTTGCTTTAGTCGCACCTTAAAAGATAGGTTATCCCGCAACTCTATATCATCATGTTCTATGACATATGCTAGATCTGGATGATACTTTTTCAATTGAGAAACATGAAAGACATCGTGTAATTGACTGAGATTAGGGGATAAGGCTACGTTGTAAGCTACCGAACCAACCTTTGATAGAATTTGAAAGGGTTCGATGTATTTCGGCGTCAACTTCTTTGCCTTAAGGGTTTGACCCACTCTTATGGTTAAAGATACTTTTAAAAAAACATAGTCCTCAACTACAAATTCCAACGGCTTCCTTCTTACGTCCGCATAGCTTTTTTGCATGCTTCATACTGTTAACAATCTCTATCGATTCATCTTTATTTGCTCTAAGGTTTGATCCACTATCTCTAGACCGTAAACTTTTCTTTCACTTAGTTCCATCTAACATAGTGGTGATTAGCAATTTCTGCCATATAAGGCTTTATATGGAACCATCTGTATATTGGAATAGTAACTATTATTATAGGCAAATTCTGCTAATGGTAAGTACTTATCCTAGTTTTCTTTACAATCTAGAACACAGGCTCTCAACATATCTTTTAATGTTTGGATGATTCATTTTGTCTGTCTATCAGTTTGTGGATGATATGCCATACTAAAACTTAGGCTCATTTCTATTGCTTCTTGTAAAGCGTTCCAAAATTGAGATACAAATCGCAAGTCTCAGTTTGATACAATACTTTGTGGTATCCCATGCAGATGTATAATTTCTTTAATGTATAACCTTGCCATTTTTTCTGGTGGGTATTTCATCTTTATAGCTAGGAAATGGGCAGATTTTATTAGATGGTCTACAATAACCCAGATTGTGTCACATCCTAATGATGTACGAGGCAATCCTACCATAAAATCTATAGAGATACTGAAATATCCTTCCTTTAACCCCTCAAAGTATGCATTCGTAAGCGTTATGGTTCAAGCAGATCACAACACAAGCCCGTGGATTTAAAAATTCCAACATAATTACTCAGGTTACTATTTACTATTTAAATTCCAGATTACAGGCCCAATTTCAAAAAGTCATAACTAATTCCATAAAAACTATATTAAGGTGTTCTAAAATTCTATAGAAAGCTCTTTCAATGCTCTTTAAGGAAAAAAATATCCAATTGGATTTATCCTTGCCCAATTCATACAATTTATTGGATAAATATTACTGGTCATTTGGTAAAATCTAGGACTTCTAGATTCTGTGCCTCAACTTTAGAAATTCGTATCTCCTTGTGTACACATCCAATTGAGGTAATCTACCTTTCATTTCAAAGCTTTGGGATGTGTACTATAAGTCTACCAAATCTCATGACTTAACTGATTCATTTGATAGGTCGAACTAGAGCTACAAACTCACTATCTCAGGACCTAAGTTTTATCCTTAACCACTTCTTACTTTAATTCTTTTTATTTCTTTGGTACACATAACATGGGCTAACTCTTTTCCATTCATACTCCTACACTTTCATTCATACCATAAATATTATAATTAATTACATGGCATCATTGGCATCCATAACATAATTTACATAATAGGAGAATTACACATTCATCAACAATCTCATTCATTAACATGAATAATTCTCCACTTTCTTCTCCTTGCTTCTCATGCCATTACTGCCCATCATAGATTGACCTAAATGGCTAGTTAGGGAGGGGTGACATTCGGGAGAATCTTAGTAACAAATATTACCACATATATGCACAAGATGGATGCTAGTGTATGGTATGTAGTTTTTCCATAAACTTAAGTTAACTAGTGACATGCCATCATACTTTATGCTTGGTATAAAAATGCATGGCTATGGAAACATATTAAAAACACCATTTCCAACAACAATTATCATGCCATAACATCATACAATCAATAAATACAAACCAACACATAAGCATACCATATCAAGCACATAAAGGGTAAGTTCACTACCTTGTACTCCAAGCTTTCCTCTTGCTTTTCCTTTGACTCCCTTGACTTCCAAACCATAAGGGCATTTGGTCAACATCAATCAAACATCCTCATAAATGTTTTAAGGTCCTAAACATAGCCATATTAATCATTCAATCTATTAGGACCAAGAGATTATATAATGTTCAACACTAACTCTCTTGAACTTCAACCCTTTCTCTTGGTTTTAGGGTTTTCTTTCTTGCCTTTCTAACATAAATCTCATCATTTCCCATCCTTAAGATCCATTTTTTGTCAATTAGGACCACTTTAGATGGCCTTAGAATCAAGAAGATCAAATCTGAAAATTTTGCTTCATGGGTACTATTCTCATAGAAATTCCAGAATTTTTGCTCAACTTTGAAAATTCATAATTAATTCTAGAAAAATCAAAACTTAGTGGTTCCAAGTCTCACTGAAAGCTTCTTAAGTTCTCTTTAAAAAAAATAGCTTCAGGAACCAATTCTATTTTGAATAGTACCAGAATTGTATAGAATTTGTCACTCTTTCAATGGTTAAAAACTGTTTCCAGATTTTAAATCCTAACTTTGACCATAAATTGTACACATATCCAAATGAAGTGTTCTACCTATGGATTTAAAGCTTAAAAAGCATACTTTAATCATGCCAAATTTCAGAATTAGATATAAAGAGTAACTTATTCAAAATAGGCATCAAGGCAGATGTTATAACCATCACATACCTTGATCTTGAAGCTTGAATCTTGTTCCTTCTTCTGGGCCTTCACCTCTACCTTTTTCTCTCTAAATTTTGGTAGAATTTTTCCTCTACAAATGGCTGCCAAAATGCTCTTCCAAGGTAGGGTATTTATAGCCAAAACTTTGGCTTGAATGGGTTAAAATGCCCTTGGTGGCTAATAGAAAGAGTAAGGGCAATCTTAGAACTTCAAGTTGACTTTTACATCATCATTGCATCATCTTTGTAACATCCCAACTTTTAGGTATAGAAGTACCAAAATTAGCTTGAAATGGGTAGGCTATCAGACCCCTTTTAGCAGAGGTCCCGGAGATTTCCAGGGACTAAATCGCAAAGTAAGAGTTTTCTAGGACCGAGAAAAGAGAAAGTTAGAGACTCTAGTGAAGTTTCAAAGCCCAAGAATGAGAAATAGAAATGAATGTAGACCAACAGTTATATTGGAGGCCCCAATGAGATGAATGTAGGCCAATAGTTATGTTGGAGGCCTCAATGAAGTGAATTTTGAGCTTAGGCCTGAATGAAGTTAATTATGTAAGGGCTTCAATAATTCAAGAAAAAATATAGATAAATTCCTTAATAATATATTTGAATTTATAAAATTTTTTCCAAGCATTAGAAACAAAGGAAATAATTTATGGAGAATTTACTTCTGAAATTCCATCGGTAAGAGCCCAATTTCAGAGAAAAATGTGAAATATATACCTAGAGGTCTTGAAAAATTTCCAAACCTTCCATATCATACTTTTGGAATAAATGGGGATTTATCATGAAAATAAATGGAATTTTTGAAGCCCTTAGCTATTTTTCCTAATAGGGAACAAGAAATTGGGTATTATGTAACCAAATGACTGTTTTAAAGTACCCTAACCAATTCCATTGCTTCCTAATCAATTGTTACCATTTAGTTAGCATCCAACAATGCCCAAATTTATGCTCATCATGACTAGAACAACTGGCTTATGTGCTAGGCAAATTTTCAACCATTGATGAAAAATGACTTGGAAAGCAAGATGCACGTGGATGGCTAGGATTTGCTGATGGCTTGACTTTAATTTTAGGCCATGTTTGGCACTTAAAAATGCTTGCCAAAAGGGGAAGAACCAATAGAAATTATAGCCTATAAATACCCCCATAATTCTCCTAAAATTCATGCAAAAATTGGGGAAAATAGGGGAGGTTCTGCACAAATTTTTCTTGACTTCTAAACACCTTCAAAACCACTTCCAGTCCAAGGCTAATCATCAAGCTTTGATCAATGACTGCTTAAGGTATTTAGGCTTTAATTTGGTGCATTTCCAATGGCTAAATCATGAGTTCTTGGTAAGGGAAATTGCTGGAAAATTCTGGTTGTGTTGAAAATCTTAAGAAATGGATAGCAACTTGTTTAAAATGACATTGAATCATGATGTTTGGTTGAGTTTTAGATGGTTGAAAACCTAGGCCAAGGTGATGTATGAATTTGATTGGGTTAGGACATGATGATATTGATGTTAGGGAATTGTTTAAGGGTTTGAGAACAACAATAATCAAATGGTTTTGAGTTGTTTTTGCAAGAAATCCAACTTCCCCTTAACTTGTGTAATATTTCAGCTCTGACTGATTTTAGGTGTTAGGATTGGATTTTGATGATTTTAATTCTTCCATTGAGTTTAAATGATGATTTTATGTAGGGATATATGGAGAAAACATGTTTGGAAGCATTAGAATTGAAAATAGAAATTTTGGATTCCTAACCCAGTGTTCGGGCAAATCTGTTTAAGGGGTAAGGAGTTGGATTTTGATTGTTTTGAGTTTGGAAATAGATTCTACATGAAAAATTATGTGGGAATAGCATGTGGAAATGATTTTAGAATGATTGGAATTGAAACTCAGTTAAGTTTGAAGTATGTCCAAGAAGGAGCCAAGTAAGGGTAGGTTAGTGTCTTGGTTCTAATGAATGTTTCGTGTAATGTATTGATTGGTTTAGGACCGTGAGACATCCAAGAGGATGTTTGGGGACACTAACCGAAGGCTCATGCGCTTGAAAGAATAAGGGAGCTAAAGGAAAAGCAAGAGAAAAGTCATGTTACAAGGTAGTAAACTTACCTATATTGTGTGCTTGATATGTATACTTGCATGATGTGGTTGTGTTGCCATTATGTGACCAAGCTGTGATGAAATGTTTGCAAAGTTATGTTGCAAGTTTATGTTATGCTTTGCCTTGGCAATATATTATGAAAGCATGAAATAAATAATCAATTTTTAAATAGAAAAGAAAATGAAATTCTTTTCTTATATAAAATATTAAAATGAAATTGAGAATTAACAAATAAAATAATTCACTCATAAAAAAATAAAAAATAAATAAAATAATGAAATTCACAAAAAACATTGATTTTCAGATTTTTACTGTTCATCAGGTAAAAATCCAGTTTTTCTGGCCCAACTTTGGAAATTCATAACTTAATCTAGAAAAATCAAAATAGAGTGGTTCAAAATTATATAAAAAGCCCTTTGAATGCTCTTCTAAGAAAAAATAATATTGTAAATCAATTCCATTTGACAAAGTGTCAGGTTTCTGTGAAAATCACCTCTGCCCATTTGGCAAAAACCCTTTTTCCAGATTCTAGACCTTAATTTTGAAAACTCATTAAAAATCATGTAGTTAGCCATTTTTAATGTATTAGCTATTAGAATGAAGGTCAGAATGTGATCTACAATGATGCTAAATTTCATGATTAAAAGCATTCAGGAACTTAATCAAAACGTCACTTAAAATTGGTGGTGTTAATAGGTTTACAGCAGTGCTCAGGCTGAATATTTACATAACCAAAAGTCCATGAAATTTTATGGTTTAACACCATAATTTAACCTTTAATCTATAGCTTTCCTGTGGAAGTTTTAGGTTCTTAAATGTTAGATTGCATTTGGGGGATGAAATTTCATTGAAATCCCAATAGCAAATTAACCAACTATATCATCAACAAGCATTATTATTATGCATAACTACATTAACTACTATTGGTGAGCTAACATGCTTATCATTTGGAAAACTCAATCATGCAAAGGCAAAAGCAAGAAAGTGCAAAGAGCAGTCATATCACAATCAAGAAAGATCATCCACATAATAGCAATTAATCATGCAATAATCAACAATACAGAGTTAATGTTAGTAGTTAGGTTCAACTTGCTACCTTGCTCCAAAGACTTAAGCTTTCTTTGTTTCTCTTCTTTTGCTTCACAAATGTCAACCCTAACATTATCAACCACAAAAAAGGAAGCAATAATCATCAACCAATCCATATAAAAATCAACAATATAACTCAAGAACTCTTAAACCCTTTTTGTTCTTGAATTTTTAGAGTTTTGTCTCTTAAACCCTAAAAATTCCTTCTTGACTTATTCCTACATGATTTTTCATGTAGATTCCAAACATATGCTTGGATTTAAGCAAATAAAACTCTCACTTCTAGTTTCAACTTGGCTGAACCATAGGATTCGCTCTGGTCTGACCTCAAAAGACAGGTTGTCCCGGAGCACAATGTCATCATAGCTTATGACATGTGTCAAGTCTGGGTGGTACTTCTTCAATTGGAAGACATGGAAGACATCATGGATTTAACTTAATTTTTGGGGAAGAGCCAACTTGTAGGCTACTGGTTTAGCTTTGGACAAAATCTAGAACAGTCCAACATACTTTGGACTTAGCTTCTTGGTCTTCAAGGATCGACCAACTTCTGTTGTCGATTACACTTTGATCACCAACCTTAAACTCTAACAGTCTCCTTTAGTGTCTGTGTAACTCTTCTATCTACTTTGAGTTGTTAGAAGTCTTTACTGAATAACTTTAATATATTTAGAAGTTTGATCTCCTATATCAGGACCATACTTACTTATTTCATTAAGCTCTATCCACCACAAGGGAGATCTACACTTCCTCCCAAAGAGTACTTTATATGGCGCCATTCAGATACTTGCATGGAAACTGTCATCTTAAGCAAATCTAGCTAATGTAAGTACGTATCTAAGTTACTGCTGAAATCAAGCACATATGCGTGTAGCATATCTTCTAACATCTACATCATTCTCTGTGTCTACCCATTCATCTCAAGATGGTAGGTTGTATTGAATCAAAGAGTAGTGCCCATTTCTTTCAATAAGGACTTCTAAACTTTGAGTAGATCTCGGGTCTTAGTCCAAAACCATACTGCTTAGGACACTCGGTAGTCTAACAGCTTCTTTAACTTTCATCTTCCATTATTTGTTGGACTTAGTGCATTCTTGCCAAAATAGCTAACATTTCTAGCTTTTGCACCCTCTTACATTACTTTCCAGAGGTTACCTATCATTAGGTTACTCTTGCCGAGGCACGCTTAACTGAATAGTACTAATTCTGATAGGCTTAACCTTGGTACTTTGCTATCTTAGACTCTTTCTTGATCTATCTTTAGTCAGGTCTTTTTAGCTTACATTCTTGTCTCTCGCCTCATCTTAAAGATCTACCCGTCAATACTCAGTCTATCTTTGTATCACATAGGGTTCTTCCTGTATCTAGAGCTGGTCTGAATGTCTCTTTTTCAGGTCTTGTGGCTTTAACTCCTTTAACTTTAGCTTTCCTCTATTAATCGAAAGGAAATTGAGCCCATCCTAACCAATGATAAAGTTATCTAGAAGGAAGTTGTGGCTACTCTCTTGGTATCAGTTTACAACCGAAGGAGGTTTCTATATCTCCAACTCATCCTTGGTCTTCATCTTCCCAAAGAGGTACTGATCTTTAGGACACTTAGACTATAGGACTAAGTAAAGTCACCTCCACTCAGTTGGTCACCTAACTGATAATTCCCCAAAATTGTTCCAAGAACCAATACTATTCTCCTAGGCCTTGCGTCAATTCCCCAGGCCACCTATTTGTCTCTTTAGGTGTCTAAGCCAATCTGTCTTAGGAGTTCTTTTATTCCTCCAGCTGCTCTTACCATCTCTTACTATTTTAAAATGGTACTGAGAGAGGACTTATGCAACTTCTCTTTCCTTTACTTTACTTTTTATACGAGCATACTCTAATATGCACAATGCCTAGTATTTCAATATAAAGAGTGTAAGCTCTTACTGGTTGCTATGTCTGTAGCGTGCCATCCAGACATCTTATCCCTACAAAAGGGAGCCTCTCTTTTTATTCGTAACTGCTGCTAGAAGTCATAGGGAGAGGACTTTTAAGGTTCTTCTTCTTTCTGCTTGCTCTAGTACTCTGCTAAGCTCAAGTACAACTAAGCTTAGCTTTGTTCTTAACTACTCATGCTCCCATTGGGTGAAGTCACTCCCCTTACCTTGCCTCGACTACTTCCCTTTCCTGCTCTGATAGGGTATCTTGCTCCATATTGAGCAACGTAAATTCTAATTTGGAGGACCGATTCCCACCCTTTCAAGGACAACTCCTAGCCAAGACTTTATCCTCTGAAAATGGTGCCTCTCAACCTAAACCCCAAGTGACTGGGTATCTCTTAATATTAAGGGGAACATGCTAACCTTTAAGCTAGTTTCTTGCATAGCTATCTGTCTCATCCTCTTCTTTTTGATCCTTAAGACATTTCACTAGGGCTCTCCATCTTGACTTCACTATCTCCAAGTTCCTATTTATCTATTCCAGGACTTGAGATAGCTACTCTATCATGGTGCCCTAGCCCTAATGATACTGTAAGAGTTTGTCCAGCTTAGGTGGCCACTTACACCTTCTTGGTGGTGTATAGACTCAATCCCTAATTGTCTCGTTTAACTTCTTATCATTGCTTTTCCTTTTGAGGGGGAATCTGATAACTCTAAATAGTGGCTACCTCTCTCTTTCTAACTTCTACTTATCTTATTCTCTGCGACCTCTAAAATTTATTGTGTCTTATTGAGATACCACCTTAATATCTGAGAGTTATTGTGTTTGTTTGTCGTGACCAGAATCCTTGGTTGTAGCAATGGAAGTTACCATCTCCTTTGGTAATCACTCAGTATTTGTTCATCGCCACTAATTCCCTTGGTTCATCATGACAAAACACACTTTTCTCTTAACCTCTGTTAGTCTTACGTAGCTTCATTCATCGTACTATTGCCTGTCTAAGCTTTCGTTACGAAGTTTAACTTAACTTCTAGATTTAACTCCATTTCTCTTAGGGGTAGGATTAGGGTTTTGTTCTTGCCATTATGAGACGACAACCAATTCAATCCAATCACCATATCAATTTCATGGAAGGCATACATATCAAGTCTAAGGCAGTACAACAGTGCTCATAACAAACTATATAGTTTAAGCACACATCAGATGTAATTACCCTATTATGTGTTGGTGTGGACACATGTATATCATACGGCAACATATTCATAATTAAGCTAAGTCTTTTATCACAGGTATACGAGATAAAAGATGACTAGCACCCGAATCAAACATTACAATCACTAGGGAGTTGTTAATAATGATCATAACTTGGATCATTTCCAGAGACTTTCAAGCTTCTACCCCTATGAGGGAAAATACTCGTCCTTGGGTGCGCGACCTTGCCTTTTCAATATTCTATGGACATTCTGTCGAGAAGTGTTTGGGCATGTTGGAAGTGTAGCAAATGTTCTACCTGACTATACATGGTCTATCACCATAACTCTTATCACAGGTTGGGCATTCCTTACTATTTGAGGGCTTGCCTCCTTTCTTACTCTTTTGGTTGTCCCATGGCCCCTTTCTCTTCCTGTTGGGATTAGAAGAGATGCTAGTCTGATCTCCCTTCTCTGAATTGGGAGTAGACTTAACCATCAGATGATGGTTCAGGCTATTCTCTGTAATTCGGTAGGCCTCAACTGCCTTGTTAAAGTGCTCGAATTGCTTGGGAGTAATCATCTCCCTTAAGGACTGCTTTAGTCCTCTGACCATTTTCTCGGTCATCCATCTCTCATCATCTCGGTAATACAGGTAACTAGAGTAGTGAGAGAGATAGATAATCTTAGCTAAATACTTGTCAAATGGCTTGCTATCCTTCTATTTCAGGGTCAGGAATTCCGCTTCCCTTTCATCCCTAATTAATCTTGAGAAGTACTTCTCATAAAACTACTCCAGGAGCACTTCCCACATCACTCTCATGGTCTGAGCATCAAGGATAAGTTCGATGTTCTTCCACTAATGGTCGGCATCTTTTTCTAACTTGTAGATCGCCATTTGGGCTTTCTGCTCAGTCGGACAGTCTAAAACCTTGAAAATTTTTTCCAAGCAGTTAATCTAGTCCTTTGCCACTTGGAAATCTAACACTCCATTGAACAACAGTGGATTGTGTTTGCAAATATGGGTCATCCACTGTCAGATGCTATCAGGGTACTGGCATTGCCAGTCCAAGCTGTTGGTTAGATGCTTAAACCCTGGAAACTTCTTCTTCTGGCTGTTACTATTACAACTATTGCAATGTCTTTCTTGTTCCTGGTGAACTTATGTTGCCCTCACCTCTTTAATAATCTTTTGTTGTTGTTGTTCTAAGCCATCCAAAATTAACTGTAGCAGATTGGGAGGGACCCTTGCGTCATGTTCTGAGGGTCTCTCTGGTGAAATGGTTCATCAGGTTCTAACCGTTATGCTAACTAAATGGATAGCATAACCGAGGAACAAGAAATAAACAACATGCTTGGATTTCATTTAACAATATATGCATTCATAATACATCATTCAAGCATCAATCATCAGTCACAACAATATAGTTCAAACATACATTTCCATCTTAGAAACATACATAGCAATCAAACATGCCAGACTAACCTACTATGGTTAGCTGTACTAGAACAAGTCCTATATCACTGTTACGAAGGTTTAACTAACTATCCAAAGAGGGAAATAGTGAAGCCCTCAAGGCTTTGGATCTATTCCTCAATATCAGATTCCAATATCTGATCCAGGTGCTAGAGCTCATTCTGCCATAAGGGTGTGAACAGGATCTTGTCCATCGTTATCAGGATCCAGCCTGCTGCTTCTTAACTTTAAGGAAAGGTATTCCTCACAAAGATCTTAAGGGCATTTATGAGATCATTGAAGCTAGCACTATCCATGTGATTACGAACGTCTCTCACACTATTTTTCCAAAGCCGGGTCCTAGGGAGTACCCTAAGCAATGCTAATGTCCAGTCTATCATTTCTAGGGTAGCATCTTCCCTAGTAACATAATAGTAAAGCTTCTGGATATCCTCTAGATATCTCAGGTACACTTGGTCATTCTAATTCTTATCGGGCTCAATGTACCAGCCCCTCTCCCTAATGTCCTTGGCTAGGTCCTCTATGGTGTGAAATTCTTTCATGATTAGAAGTAGTTTGATCTCACCAGGTCTAGCTCCGTCATCATTAGATATTTCAATGACCTCAATCCTCTGAGGGTTATTAGAAGCAACTGTGGCTATGTCAGGCAGAGGGTTACTTTTCCATAAGATATAATAGTAGAAGTCCGCTAGAAGGGTGGTAGTCCTCATCCTCATCAAACCATTGAGGGAAAGGTTCTCTTGGTCTCCTTTGGTTAACTAAACCCTTTGAGTCACTATTGTAGCCACAACAATCCATTCTACTTCCTCCTACATTGCAATAACTAAACCATCCAATAAATGAACAGTAATATTCTCCTGTAACAATATGTCAATTTTCCTTTTAACTAACACATTATCTAAGCAGAGCATTCTATCCTATACCAGAACCTCTGCTCTTATACCAAAAATATTACACCTTACTTCTATAATGACTTAGAGTTCACTTAAAACCATTTTAAACCACATTGGATGGTCTTGGGCTCAATTTTATCACAAAAAAATGCTAATTTTTAGATTTTTTACTGTTCATCAGGTAAAAAATCCAGTTTTTCTAGCCTAATTTTAAAAATTCACAACTTAATCTAGAAAAATCAAAATAGAGTGGTTCAAAATTATATAAAAAGCCCTTTGAATTCTTTTTCAAGAAAAAACAATTTTGTAAATCAATTCCATTTGAAAAAGTGTCAGGATTTTATGAAAATCACCTTTGTCCATTTGGCAAAAACCCTTTTTTCAGATTCTAGACCTTAAGGTTGAAAAATCATTAAAAATCGTGTAGTTGGAAATTTTTAACATATTAGCTATCAAAATGAAGCTTAGAATATGATCTAAAATCATGCCAAATTTTGTGATTAAAAGCATTCAGGAACTTAATCAAAATATCACTTAAATTTGGTGGTGTCAATAGGTTTACAACACTGCCCAGGCTGAATATTTACATAACCAAAAGTCCATGAAATTTTATGGTTTGACACCATTATTTAACCTTCAATCTATAGCTTGTCTATGAAATTTTTAGGTCCTAAAATATTAGATTGCATTTGGGGGATGAGATTTCATTGAAATCCCAATAGCAAATTAACCAACTATATCATCAACAAGCATCATTATTATGCATAACTACATTAACTACTATTAGTGAACTACCACGCTTTTCATTTGACAAACTCAATCATGCAAAAGCCAAAGCAAGAAAGTGCAAAGAGTAACCATATCACAATCAAGAAAGTTCATCCACATAATAGCAATTAATCATGCAATAATCAACAATGTAAAGTTAATGTTAGTAGTTAGGTTCAACTTGCTACCTTACTCCAAAGACTTGAACTTTCTTTGTTTCTCTTCCTTTGCTTCACAAATGTCAACCCTAGCATTATCAAGCACAAAAAGAGAAGCAAGAATCATCAACCAATCCACATAAAAATCAATAATATAACTCAAAACTCTTAAACCCTTTTTAAAGCTTCCACCTTTATTCTTGAATTTTTAGAGTTTTGTGTCTTAAACCTTAAAAATTTCTTCTTGACTTATTCCTACATGACTTTTCATTTAGATTCCAAATATTTAATTGGATATAAGAAAATAAAACTCCATCTTCCAGTTTCAGCTTGGTCAAACCATTGGGTTCATTTTCTATAAATTACAACTTTGGCATTAATGCTTCCAACCTTTGTTCCTTAGGTTTATCCTACACCATTTTCCATTTTGAAGACAATAGAAGCATCAAAACAAAGAAAAATGCACCCTAGGGTCCAGTTCTTACCTTGGATGAAATGGTCCTCATGCAACACAACAAATAAAACACTTCAAAAACAGCCTACAACTACTTGTAACTACTAGGATCTATCATGCTTTGAAGTATTCTAGCAAGTTGGACCAACAAACTTCTTCCCCTACCATATATACATTTCGGCTAGCACAAGAAAAATGGGAGAACCATAAATTTGTAACCATACAACTCAAGTAAACAAAGCAAGGCACAACTTAGAACCAAAAACTAACCTTAAACCTTGCTTGGATGATCAAAGTTGATGGCTTTCTCTTGATTTCTCCTCCAAGTTCACTCTTTTCTCTCTTGCTCACTCTTGACTAAAATAATAATCTGAAAATAGGGGTGGGAGAGCTCCTTTAATGAACCAAAATATCCCAACCACCATCATAAATAAAGTTACAAGTGTCATTACCCCCTTTTGTTTTAGTTTCTCTTTCTTAATTAACTAATTTCAAAAGAAATTAATTACCAAAAGTCAAAATCCTCTCCATTTGAGGAGTTACACTTGGCAAATTCAAGTCCTCTCTATTAGGGGCTTGACAAGTGGCAACTTGTGAGCCAAGTAAAGTGCAATACTCTAGTCTTCACTTTATCGGTGTACTTTTAGTCCAAGTTTAATTTTTTTCTATAATTATAGTACTCTGGACTCTTTAATTATTTTCTGTCACATCCATTAATTATTCTCCTATTTTTCTCTTCCAAAATGCCCTCTTTGTCTCAAAATCAATTTCTCCGTAATTAAATAAAAAGGGAAACTATTTTCCTCCTTTTTAGTGATTTTTCCACTTTTTTGAATAATTAGGAAAAATCTTGAATAATTGTGGGTCTCCTTTTAATTTTATAATCTCTTATAATTCCTTAGGGCATCATAAGAATTTTCTTGGGATTTTATTCTCCTTCCAAGCATCTATTTGGAATTTTCCAAATAAAGTCCCTTAAATTGGCCTAAATTACCCTTAAATTCCTCTGTAATTTCTCTAAGGGTAATTTAGTCATAAAACTAAGTATATAATCTCATACAATTCTCAAAGGATATTATCCTTATTTTTTCTTAATTTTTTGAAGCTTGAAAATATTTTTTCATAATTATTTTTGGCCAATTTTCCTTAATTAGCCAAATTTTCATAATTAGCTTGGAAAATCATAATAATCATTTTCCACCAAAAATTTTCTATTTCTCCTTTTCATTTTTGACCCTTAATTATTTACAAATATTTCTTATTCCTAATTACCCTATTGTCGGATGTGACACTTGAGGCTTTTGTGATCACAGTACAGCTCGATAGTTGTCCCATACAAATAATGCCTTCATATCTTTAAGGCATACATGATCGCTGCCAACTCCAGGTTGTGTGTGGGGTAATTTTCTTTATGTGATTTTAGCTGTCGTGAGGCATAAATAACGACTCTCCCTTATTGCACTAGCACACATCCCAATCCTTCCTTACTAGCATCAATATACACTATATATATTTGTGTTGGATTAGGAATAATCAGCAAGGGAGAAGAAGTCAGTTTCTATTTCAACTCTCAAAAACTTGCCTCATATTTTTCATCCTATGCAAAAGGTTGATTCTCCCTTGTAAGGTTGGTTAGCGGTTGGTCAATTCAGGAAAAGTTTTGAATGAATCGCATATAGTATGTCACATCTAGTAATATGACAATTAGAAATAAGGATATTCTCAAATATTTAAGGGTCGAAAGGATAAGGAGAAATAGAATAATTATGGTGGAAAATATTAGTATGATTTTCTAAGTTAGTTATGAAGGTTTGACTAATTAACGAAAACTGGTCAAGAATAATTATGTAAAAATATTTTCAAGCCTCATAAAATTAAGAAAAAATAAGGATAATATTCCTTGAGAATTATATGAGGTTATATAATTAGTTTTATGACCAAATTGCTCTTAGAAAAATTACAAAGGAATTTAAGGTTGATTTAGCCTAATTTAAGGCCTTTTATTTGGAAAATTCTAAATAAATATTTAGAAAGAGAATAAAATCCCAAGAAAACTCCTATTATGTCCCAGGGAATTATAAGAGATTATAAAATTAAAAGGAGACCCTCAATTATCCAGGATTTTTCCTAATTATTCAAAAAATTGGAAAAATCACTAAAGAGGAGGGAATTAGTTTTCCTTCTTATTTAATTACTGAGAAATTGATTTTGAGACAAAGAGGTTATTTTGGGAAGAGAAAAATGAGGAGAATGATTTATGGATCTAACAAAAAATAATTACAGAGGCCAGAGTACTATAATTATAGAAAAGAAATTAAACCCGAAGTAAAAGTACACCGATAAAGTGTAAATTAAAGTCTTACACTCTACTTGGCCCACAATTTGCCATTTGTCAAGCCTTAAATAGAGAATAATTAAAGTTGCCAAGTGTCAATCCTTAAGAGGAGAGGATCTTGACTTTGGAAACTAATTATATTTTGATTTACTTAATTAAGAAAGAAGTTTCAAGGAGTAGGGAAGTGACACTTGGCAAATCATTAATTGTGGTGGTTGAGATATTTTTAGCATTCAAGAAGGCTCTTCCTCCCCATATTTTCAAATTATGGCTCAGCCAAAGAGGGAAAAGAGAGAAAAAGATGTTAGTGGCAGTCTCACCCAGGGGGTGAATTGGGTGAGTTATAAAATTTTTTAACCAAATTGAAATAATAAAATTAATAAAACAGAGCACTTTAGAGTTAAAAGGATTTCACTGTAGATCAAAGACACCGGATTTATACTAGTACGGTCTTAACAACTTGACCTACGTCCAGTCTTCAGAACACCTCTGAGATTTCCACTATGATCCAAGATTAACTGGGCTCTTGGTGCCTCAGTACAACAATTGAACTTCTCAATCACTCCCCTTACTGCACGTAAGGTTACAAACCCACTCAAGAGTCCACATCTTTGAGTTACACTCAGAAATGATTAAAGATAGTGTATTAATCTCTCTCATAGAGTAAATGAATGAGAAACACTGAAGCTCGTTAAAGACAAAAACAGAGTATTGAATGCAACAGTGAAATATTTGTAGAAGGTAGCTCATGTATTCAATATCCGCATTCAATGCTTTTTCGCACCTTTTATAGTTGCTGAAGTTTAATAATCGTTAGACGGAAGAGCTTTTACCCTTTAAGAGTTCGGTTGCTTGTTTTCCCAGTTACAATGGTATTCGCTATTTAAGGTATGACATGGTAGGTTACAAGCTACTGAATAACTATTGGATATCTGTTGAACTTTCTTGGTAATCTATAACAATACTTCAATCTAATAAGTTCTTCTTTTAGAATAAAATTTAGGAAGATAACTGATAAAATGATAGTAATATTCATATGGTAGATGTGAAGGTGATTAAGCTCAAATTGTTTATATTATTTGATGGCATTTTCTATGTTTTTGTTGTACTTTTTGGCCTATTTTAATGATATTTTGTGCTTAATTAAGATTGAGGGTCTTTGTTCTGAGTTAGTGTTGTTTGAGGGTAAAATTGTCATATTTATTTATTAATTGCATTCAATTGATTTTTGGGACAATTGATACCTTGAACCATTTCTTTTTAGCTAAGAGTGAAGACTAAGGAAGTGCAACACACAAGAAGCAACAACGCCTCTGCCAAGTTTTGTCGCGGCTAACTCATGTTTTGCCACAGCGAAGCAAGGATTTTCACCAGAAGATCCCTCTGGGAAGGTTCACCGAGACCAACGTGGCAAAGACACAACATCAAGCAAAAGTCTTGTCAGCCATGGTTTGCCCCAGCAAACCCCTCGAATCAGCAACCCAGACTCGATCCATTTTCAGAAATTTTACCTACCCACTCTAAAAAACTGACCCAGTACACCTCATTACCAGTTTAGAAACCCTATTTTAGGGGAAGTGACATGATTCACTCAAACCATAGCCTCCATCTCTGTTCTCTCTCATCTTTCTCTTATCTAACCCTAATTTCTTCCATTTTTCCCTGTCAAACCTCCACCATGGGAAGCTCAGATTCATTCCTAGTTGAGATGTTTCAGATTTCTATGTGTGGCTAGGCATTTTTCTTCCTCTTAAAAGTGTAGCAATGGCTAGAGTTCAATGAGCTAAGAAGGGGAGTAGTTTAATCCTAGTTCAGCTATGAATTTATGAATTTCTAGGTTTAGGATTTGTAATTTGTAATTGAACTACTTGATTATAGTTGTAATTAGCTTTGGATATTCATTTATGTAGTGGATTGGTTATTATAGAACCTTCAGCTTTGATATATGAAGTTTTATATATGTCAGTTGTAATCTTTTGATTGTCTCTACTCTTACACAGTCGTGTCTTGATATTGACTTGATTTTGATTGCATTTGACCTGTTGCATTAATCAATCTCTCTGCACACACTAAGAGCACTTAACAGGATCTTGAGAAATAGAGTTCATTTATTAAGATTGTGGACTTAAAGAGTACTTTAAGGTTTATCATTTTGAAACTTAGTGATTTCTACTCCCATATCAATTGATTTTGAACTATGACAACCTGAGCACACTTTCAAGAGGATCTTAATCCTTATTCAGTTATTTGTTTTATCAACATTCATTACTCATTTTCCTAAAATCCAAAAATATTTTGTTGATCATTCATTCAATTTACTTAATGATTTTGAAAAACCAGAAACCCCTGTTTATGTTCAAGTTTGCATTGCATGACATTTTAGTTAGCTTGGGTCCATTTCGTTAAGGCTCCGTTTAAGTGAAACGACCCGAGGTTGCACCCTATAGTGTAATCCTTAGATAAAAAATTTGATTTAATCTCTAAGGTCTGGAATAAGTTAAGAGAATCAAATAGCACCATTGCCAGGGAGCTAAGAAATTGGTTCTCTAGGTTAGCTTGTGTCATTTATCTGTCAATTGAGGTTTTAAGCCTTCTTAGATTGCATATTTGTTCATAGTAGAGGTTTTCATTTTGCATAGGATCAAAATATTTGGAAATACAAACAAATATACATATTTTTATACCTTTTGCATTTTTACTTTGCATCTGTATCGTCCAGAACTTTGTCTTCCTCTCTGTGACCTTTCATCGCGACAAATCCTTGCTTTTGCTGCGGTCAACTAGGAAAAATTCACGAGGAGCTCTCTTGGGACATCTTTGCCGTGACCAACTTCTGTTTTCACCACGGCAAACCTACTACATTCAGTTCACGGCCCGTCTAGGCATACCTTCGTCGCGGCATACTTTTGCTTTCGTCGTGATGAACCCCTCTAGACAAGTTTTGAAACTTGAACTTTTTGCTTTTCTTTCTGCACATACATACCCATACTCATACATACACTTGCATCCATCACAATTCATAATTTTATCTGACTTTGTGTGCTGCACGTCAATTTTATTTACTCTTTCTTTGTGATTTCGTTCTTGTATGCCACGAAAAACCAAGCTTGTACCCTTTAACGCTGAGATTGAGAGAAGACTTAGAGAAATAAGAAGAGAGAAAAGAGTTGAGAGGACAAATGAATTAGTCATTGAACAAGAAAACATCTCTGTGGAATCTAGCCTATCTAGTAGCGAGAGTGAACCTATTGAAGAAGAGATCATGGCTAATTTACCACCTCACCCACCTAATCCTAACCCTAATGCTAACCAAGTGAGGAATGATGGCAATAGAGAGAATGGAGAACAAGAGAGGTAGGAGAAAATAATAGGCACCCTAGAAGAAGAACAATTAGGGAAGCCAACATATCTGATGTCAATTTTGACCCCTTTACTGCTGCATGTCCAAATTTTGAAGTTAATTTTGAAATTAAGGGTTTATTGATTAACTCACTTCCAAAATTTCATGGCTTAACAGGAGAAGATCCTTATCTTCATTTGTAATCCCTTTCTATGGTTTGTCAAAGCATGAAGCCTGTGGGAGCATCGTTGGATCAAGTACTGTGGAAGGTCTTCCATTTATCATTGGAAGGTAAAGCTCGAGAGTGGTACATGAGCCTTCCAAGGCATATGGCTGATACATATCATAGTTGGGGGAACTTAAGGAAAGCATTCTTAGAGAAATACTTTCCAGCTTCTCAGACTTCATTGATGAGAAAGGAGATCTATTCAGCTAAGCAAGATTATGATGAGCCTCTTTATGACTATTGGAATAGATTCCAAGACCTGCTCTCAAGATGCCCACACCATCAAATTTCGGATGAACCATTAGTGCAATATTTTTATGATGGGTTAAAGAACCAAGAGAAGGGTATGTTAGATGCTGCATCAGGAGGATCTTTAATAGACTCCACTACTGAAGAGGCAAGGGATTTGATTAAGAAAATGGCCCAGAATCATCAACAATATACTGTAAGAGACACTGGAGCGGTACATGAGTTGAGAGCTTCTACAGTTCACAACAGAAGAATGGACACCTTGGAATCAAGGGTTGATTCTCTAGAAAGCAAAGTGACTTCTCAATTTTCCCTTATCACAGCGGAGTTAAAGAATATGAGTGTGCATAGACCAGCACCCCCGATGGATATTACTACCCCTAGTTGTGAGACTTGTGGTTTGGTTATGCATATTTCTAGTGTCTGTCCAGGCTGATATGAAGAGGTATTTGTGGTTTTCCAAGGTTGTCCAAATCAGAAGTGGGACCCTTACTCTTATACTTATAACAAGGGGTGGAAAGCAAACCCTCGACTTGGTTTCAGAAGAGTGGAAGAGCTGGTTCATCCTCTAACCAGTTCCAAAACCAACCTCAGGCCTTAACCATTCCTCCGAAAGAAGACACAAATCAACTCCTGCATAATACGATGGCTTTGATGAAAGAAGAAAGGACATCCAATGCCAATCAGTTCAACTCTTTGGCTTCCTTGATTCAGCAAGACTCCTCTAAAAATGATGCTAGATTTAGTGCCCTAGAGAAAAGAATAGAGCATTAGGAGACAAAGGCTGAGAACATCAACTGATATGTAACTCAGCTATCCAATAACATGAGTGAGTAGCAAGCTAGGAGCAGTAGCACTATTCCCTCCAACACTATTATAAACCCTAAGGGTTTGAATGCTATCACTCTTCAAGTGGGAAGCAAGTAAAGTTTAATAAAGAGGAGGATGAGACTATTGATGAGGAGATTACTTGTGATGAATTGCCATCATCACTTAAAGAGGTCAAGAAGTCTGAAAGTACTAAGGAGATGAAATTGCGATGAAAGGAGTCCACTACCAAGCATGATGGCAAAGGGAATACAAAGGAATCTGAACCAAGCAAGCATGGAGCCTTGAGCAAGGAAGGTAAGGAGGTAAACATCAATAAACTACCTCTTTCTCATTCTTACTTGAAAAATGTGAAAATAGGCAATAAAAGGCAAGATCATGAGTTACTTGAGGCTTTTAGAAAGGTAGAAGTCAACATTCCTTTGCTTGACTTGATTAAAAAGATTCCTAAATATGTAAAAGTTCTTAAAGTGTTGTGTATACAAAAGAGGAGATTTAATCCTAATGAAAGAGTCCAATTGCCCTCTAATGTGTCTACTGTAACATCCCAAAATTTAAAACCCTAGTAATGGGAATGTAAGGAATGAGACATGATTGATAAGCATAAGGTGTGAGTAAAACATGAAAACCCAAAATGGGACGAAATCGACTTTATCAGGTCCCTAGGGGCAAAAAATGGTAATTTTAAGAAACATTTTTAAAAATTCCCTAAAAATAGAAAAAGGTGGAATTAGGGGTTTTGAGTCACATATGATGTTTTGGCAGGGAGAATGGCCCAAAATAAATTTTGGTGAAAATTCCCAAAAAAATAATTATTTTTGGGAAAATAGGAAAAAATAAAGGAGAATTAAAGTGATACAATTATTTTAATTACCTGAGGACTCCAAAAATTCAAAGAAAAATATAGATACACTCTCTAGGAATATATATGAATTTATAAAATTGTTTCCAAGCATTGAAAATGTAGGAAATAATTTATGAGGAATTTACTTCCGAATTCCTCTTAGTAAAGACCCAATTTCAGAGAAAAAGTGAAATAAATACCTAGAGGTCTTGAAAAATTCCCAAAACTTCCAGATCACACTTTTGGAATAAATTGGGATTTATCATGAAAAGAAATGAAATTTTTGAAGCCCTTAGCTATTTTTCCCTATAAGGGGCAAGAAATCGGGTATTATGTGACCAACTGATTTTTAAAATACTCTAACCAATTCCATTGCTTCCTAATCAGTTTTTACCACTTAGTTAGCATCCATCAAGGCCCAAATTCGTTCTCATCATGACCAAAACAACTGGCTTATATGCTGGGCAAATTTTCAACAATTGATAAAAAAATGACTTGGAAAGCAAGATGCAAGTGGATGGCTAGGATTTGCTGATGGTTTGACTTTAATTTTAGGCCATGTTTGGAACTTAAAAATTCTTTCCAAAGGGGGAAGAACCAGTAGAAATTGTGGCCTATAAATACCCCCATAATTCCCCCAAAATTCGTGCAAAAAAATCTGGAAAAATAGGGGAAGTTCTGCACAAATTTTTCTTGACTTCTAAACACCTTCAAAACCACTTCCAATCCAAGGCTAATCATCAATCTTTGATCAAGGACTCCTTAAGGTAAGTTTAGGCTTTAATTTGATGCTTTTCCAATGGCTAAATCATAAGTTCTTGGCAAGGGAAATTGCTGGAAAATTCTAGCTGTGCTAGAAATTTTAGGAAATGGATAGCAACTTGTTTAATGACATTGAATCATGACGTTTGGTGCTGTTTTGAATGGGTTTATGGAAGAAATCATCCTAGGATCTATGACTATTTAGTTTGGCCAACTCAAGAACTCAAGGGTAGGATTTGTTTCAATGAGTTTTAATGGTTCCAATGGATTTAAAATGTGATTCTGTGTGGGATTATGCTATGAAAGTATATTTAAATTCATTGGAATTAAAAATGAAAATTTAGGAATCTAAGGACATGTGTTCAGCCAATGAGAATTCTTGGACTTGGGATTAGATTTTGATGATTTTAATGCTTCCATTGAGTTCCTTGGGTATTTTTGTGTAGGGATATGTGGAGGAATTAAGTTTGGAAGCATTAAAAATCAAATTGGAAATTTTAGCCTGGAAACCTATACCCTTTCGGTTTTGTCTAGTTCTTGAGGAAGAGATTTAATTTTGTAAAATATGATTTGATAGTTGGATTCTACATGAAAAATCATGTAGGAATGGCCTAAGAGGTTACTTGAATCAAAAGGAAAATAATTAGGCCAAAAATCCAAAGAAAAGGGGTTTAATATTTAAGTAATGTGTAATATGTTTGGATAATTATTGAATGATTGGCATTGGTGTTGGTTTGATAGGTACCTTGCCAAATCCTCAAGAGAACATCTTGAACTTAAAGGAAATCAAGAACCAAGTGTCAAAAGGTAGCATTGAATTACATTTTGATTGCTTTCTTGCTTACATTGATGTGTTAATGTGTATGTGTGAAAGTGTGCCATGATGTGACTAAGCTTTGTTGCGAATGTTGATTGCAATGTTTGAATTATGTTGCCTTGGCATTATTGTTGGAAATTGTGCCCTAGGGGCCAATCATTATGTTTTGAATATTGTTGATTTATGAATTTATTAATTACGTTATCATATTATTTGCATGTTTACTGTGATGACTATCCTTGGATAAACTCATGATTTATCCTAAATGTCCCTGGTCGGTCATCTTGTGGGAGCAGAGATGAAATAAGACCAGTATGACTTTAAAGATATATAGAGATATAAATTAAAGTCATAGGCACATGTAAGAGTACAAGGTGTTGGACCGACCCGCTATGAGAGAGCTGCATGGGTTAAGTCATAAGCTTCTCTCATATACAAACCATGTCACTGTGCCCTTTGACCTGAGATCATCATGGATTCCTACATGAGAAACGCTCAGCTTTGACCTAGTCAAAAGTCACTTTTGACCGAGTGATCATAAAGACTATGTTCAGGCTTAGTGGATTTTCATGCGGAGGAATGTGAATGGTCAAGATGGAATTTGTCCCTCACATTCATAGAGAGATATTACTGGGCCCCTCAATGAGTGAGTCTAAGAAATGTATGGCCATACTATAATGGAAAGGTAGTTCCGTTTCTATACTCAGACTACTCAGGGATCGAGAAAGTAACGGTCATGAATAGGAGGATGACATTCTCCATGCCTCATCCATGACCAAAATGCCGTGTGACAAAAGGGACGTGATATGGTTGTATGAAAGGTTACATCGTTCAACGATCCTCATATGATTTGGGTAGTCGTGATATCTTGCTAGAGACCGCTTACGACTTGTGAGTCATTATAGTTAATGGCCCACTGCAAACTTCGTATGGGCCTACAGGGTCGCACACAAAATAGCCCAACACGAGTTATGATGTCCAGATTCATTGAATCTAAGATATGTCCAGATTCAATGAATAAGATAGGGTGGACGTGTATATATATAAATATATATATATTACATAAATATAAGAGATATTAATTGTTAGATTTAATTTATAAGGATAAATTAGACCTATGTAAATTAATTTCGTCATATCTTTATTTTGAATTAAATAAATAGGTGAATTAAATCTGTGAGACGGATTTAATATAGGCCATATTTATTTAATTGTTCTCTTATCTGATTAGGCAATATTTGATATTGCATTAATTTCGGAATTAATTTAGGATTAATTTCAAAATTAAATATCATTCATAATACCTATAGCATCCTATATATTTGAGATTAGGATCTAGGGTTTTAGTGAGTGAGAGGGCGAAAGCTTGTAGATAAGAGACAGCCAAAGATAGAGAGAGGAGTACGATTCTTTTCGGGAAAAAAACCCTAGAGGGACAAAGAGGCGCAAGCACGCCGTTCGTGACTGGAGAGCTATTCGTGTGGATACCGGTAGAGGAGGCCGACCGGAGTTGTCGACTTCGAACGACAAAGGAGGCGAGCAGAGACATCCTGAACGGTGGAAGTTTGAGAGCCACTAAGAAATCGAACACCGAAGGTAATGCTTCTTACTACTTGACTTAAACACGATCGGTAGATCCGGCAAGGGATTGAAATTTTAAGTTTATTTTCCGTTGCGCGTCGTCTTTCAATTCCCTTTAATTATGTCCTCTGAATATGTGTATGATGGCTTACTTTCCATGGCATAAAAGCATGAACACATAAGCAAGATAAATGCACGAAAGCATTGCACGTAGTGTTTACATGAATGCATGATAATTGTGATTCCTTGCTACTGGGATTTCTTTGAAATCTCACTCTTATGTTTAACACCACCTAGGAGGGAGTTCAAGTAAGGGCAAAGGCAAGGAAGTAGTTTTGGAGGCTAAATGAATCTTTACTATACCCTAGAATAACTTTTGGAACTTGTTATGGAATGTTGCAAATTATGTAATGTTTGTTGGATAATAGCTCCTACTAGGAGCCAAACATGTATGTCTATGTTTAAACATGTGGAAGTATATTAGAATGTATGTATAAGTATGTTTTAAGGCCCATATGATTAAGGATGGGTAAAAGGTTAAGAAAAGATAAAACCAAGTAGGATTAGGGATGAACTTTCCCTAGAAATGACCAAATTTGGAACACATGAAATAAATAGCAAATGTTTGAATCTGGACTTGAAATTTGGCATACTTATAGGACACATTTTTAGCTTTAAATCAAGTGGTAGGTCATTAAATTTGAAATTTTGTGCAAAGAGTTATGCCCTTCCAAATTTAGGCAAAAATACTGGAAATTCCAGAATTTAACAAATGAATAGCACACTTTTTGTGGAAGCTGGTACTGATCCGTGTAGAAATGATATCCATGATTATTTTTCCTATGTATAGCTTTTTATAAGCTTCATGTGAATTTGGAAACACTCTATTTTGATATTTCTACATTTAGTTATGTTTTTCAAAGTTGACTCGATTTTTAAGTATTACATGAATAGTAACAAGAATCATATTTTTAAAACCTTAGTTTTTACCTACTTTAAGTACAGCGTAATGCTTTCGAATGGTTCCAAATGACGTATAATGGGGTTTAAAATTGAAGGTGTGGCATCTGTCTTGTTTAAACCCCAAATCCTAGTAAAATGCCAAGATCTTGGATCTTTCACCATCCCTTGCACTATAGGAAAAGTCACTATAGGGGGAGCCCTGCTAGATCTAGGAGCAGCCATTAATGTCATGCCTAAGTCTGTTTACACTTCTATAGGAGTCAAGACTCTTAAGTCTACTACTATTGTACTCCAACAAGCTAATAGGACTATTAGGTATCTGAGGGTATTATTGAGGATATTTTGGTCCAAGTTAAGGATTTAGTTTTTGCTACTGATTTCTATGTGCTTGGCATGTCTTTTGAGCTTGTAAATGACAGCACACTAATCCTTGGTCGACCTTTCTTAAGGACTGCTAATACCATGATTAGTATGAAAGAGGGGACCATTATAATGGAAGTGGGTTATAATAAGGTTTCTTTTAACATGTATGAAGTAATCAAATATCCTTATAAGGACCATTCACTTTTGGATGTTAACATGATAGACATTGCTGTTGAGGATGCTTGCTCTAAAATTGAATTGCAACATGATTCTTTTTACTTAACCTTTACTTTGCTGATTCTAATGATGAAGATGAATTTGTTTCTTCTTTTTCATCTCTTTCTACTTGTTCATATAGTGGTGACATGACATGCATTGACTGTACTGTAGTTAATTGCATGCTTTCCATCCCAATACATTCTTTGTGTCATCTACTGATGCGAATTTGAATTGTGATTCCTCTATTATCAGTGATGATTCCCTTAGGGAAAGATTTTCTGTTAATATTTCAGATTGTCCTAACATTACGGAAGCCGATGCTAAAATTGAGAATGATAGTATAGAGAAGAATCCCTCTAAAACGGTTGTTGCTGTAGATCAACTTGAAGTTGGTTCAACACTTGGAGAGGAAGGCAACTATAAAGCTAATCATATTCAACCAGAGCTGTCATTGGTTGAAGGAAAGGGGAGTAATCTTTTCTCTCTTGAACTTCATAAACTGATACCTTCTGTTGTGCAACTACCCATGCTTGATTTGAAACCCCTACCCCCTACTCTAAAATATGCTTTCCTTGAGTCTAATGAACAATTACCTGTTATTATTGCTAACTCGCTGTCTGAGGGTGAGGAAGAGAGACTCTTATCTATTTTGAGGAGGCATAAGAGGGCAATAGGGTGGACCTTAGCAGATATTCCTAGAATTAGTCTAGCTATTTGCACAAACAGGATTCTTCTTAATGAGGGATCAAAACCATTAAGGCAACCCTAAAGACGACTGAACTCTCTTATCCTTATTGTAGTTAAGAAGGAGATTACTAAGCTTTTAAGGGTAGAGATTATCTATCCCATCTCTGATAGCAAATGGGTCAGTCTGGTACACGTAGTACCTAAAAAGAATAGGGTGACAGTGGTTAAGAATGAACAGGATGAGCTTATCCCTACAAGGGTGCAAAATTCATGGCGTGTGTGCATAGACTATAGAAAACTTAATGATGCCACACAAAAAGATCACTTCCCTATTCCTTTCATAGATCAAATGTTAAAAAGGCTTGCTAGTAAATCACGCTATTGTTTTTAAGATGGCTTTTCAGGTTATTTTTAGGTTCCTATAGCCCCCAAGGATCAGGACAAAACCACATTTACATGTCCCTTTGATACCTTCGCTTATCGAAGGATGCCATTTGGGTTATGTAATGCTCCAGGCACCTTTCAAAGGTGCATGATGGCAATTTTTAGTGACCTCCTTGATGAAAACATAGAAGTCTTCATGGATGACTTCACAGTTTACGAGGAGAGTTTTGATTAGTGCCTGAATAGCCTAAAGTAGGCTCTTAAGAGGTGCATAGATAAGAGGTTGGTCTTAAATTTTGAGAAATGTCATTTTATGGTGGATAGTGGGGTACTTTTAGGGCACCTAATCTCCCAAAAGGAGATTGAGGTTCATAAGGCTAGGATTGAAGTTATTTCCTCACTCCCTTACTCCACCTGTCTTAAAGATTTGAGATCCTTCTTAGGGCATGTAGGGTTTTACCGACGATTTATTAAAGATTTTAGTAAAGTTGCCCTACCCCTTTCTACTTTATTGAAAAAAGATGTGGAATTTAACTTTGATGACAATTGTAGACATGCCTTTGATACTCTTAAATCTATGCTTGTTTCACCTCTAATTTTAACTGCACCTAACTAGGATTTACACTTTGAACTGTCATGTGATGCTTTTAATTTTACAGTGGGTACCATGCTTGGTCAAAAGGAGGAGAAGCGATCCAGAGTCATAGCTTATGCTTCTAAAACACTTGACCCAGCTCAAGTCAACTATACAACCATCGAGAAGGAGATGTTTGCTATTTTTTTTTGCCTTAGATAAGTTTAGGCAATATCTAATCAATTCTCAAGTGGTTGTGTTTACACATTATGCGGCGGTTTGCTATCTACTCAAGAAGCCATAATCCAAGCCAAGATTAATAAGGTGGGCTTTGCTTTTGTAAGAGTTTGATATTGAGATAAAAGATCGAGCTGGGGCAGTGAATCAAGTAGCTGATCACCTAAGTAGGCTACCAGAGGACACAAAGGGGGTAGACTCTTCTGAACTTACTTGTGATTCTTTTCCTGATTTTGCTTTATGTGCTTTGGTTGTTAAAGAGCCTTGATATGTTGATATTGTCAATTATCTAAAGATTTGTATATAGGGTTTTGGTCCTTAATATAGGGTGGACGTATATATATACATTTGTATATATATATACATATTATATATAAGATATATATATCTTAGATTTAATTTATTAGGATAAATTAAATCTATATATCAATTTTAAATTGATAAGATATAATATAATATTTCAAATTTGATTTATGAGAATAAATCAAATACAATTCCGTCATATCTTTATTTTGAATTAAATAAATAGGTGAATTAAATCTGTAGGACGGATTTAATATAAACCATATTTATTTAATTGTTTTCTTATCTGATTAGGCAATATTTGATATTGTATTAATTTCAGAATTAATTTAGGATTAGTTTCGAAATTAAATATCCTTCATAATACCTATAGCATCCTATATATTTGATATTAGGAGCTAGGGTTTTGTGTGTGAGAGTGCAAAAGCTTGCAGATAAGAGACGGCCGGTAAATAGAGAAGGGAGGACGGATTCTTCGAAAATAAACCCTAGAAGGACAAGAGGCGCTAGCACGTCGTTCGTGATTGGAACGCTGTTCGTGTGGATACCGGTAGAGGAAGCTGATCTGAGTTGTCAGCTTCGAGTGATCAAAGAGGCAAGCAGAGGCATCCTGAACGGTGGCCACCAAGAAATCAAACGCTGAAGGTAATACTTCTTACTACTTGACTTAAACACAATCGGTAGATCTGGGCAAGGGATTGAAATTTTAAACTTATTTTCCGTTGCGCGTCTTTCAATTCCCTTCACCATTCACAATCTTCTAGGTCCTCTTTATTTTTATCTCACTCTCTTGAGTTTTGAGAGCGATGCCTTTGTGATTCTTCTCGTTCATTTTCTTTTTGTATTTCTGTTTATTCTCATACTCTGCTAGACTCCTAAACAGAGCTGTGACAGAGCCAATTAACTCTCCCTTTGTTTCCTCTATAGCTGTTACTTTCAGCTCCCATTCTTTTATCAGGCCACTTAAGATTTTCCTCACTTGGTCCTCTTAACTATACTTCGTCTGAGTATAGTGAGATGATTGATGAGGTGTGAAAATCTGGCTTTCATATCCTGGATGCTTTCTCCTTCCTTTATTCTGAACAATTCAAACTCTATAGTGAGAGTGTTCATTTTGCTCTGTTTTACGCTAGTTATCCCTTCGTGAGCAATCTCCAGTGCCTCCAATATTTCTTTTACAATTTCTAGGCTAGACACTCGAAAATACTCTATTTGGCTAAGTGCACAGGTTAGAATGTTGATAGCTTTTTCATTTAACGTCACTAGCCTCTTGTCTTCTTCATTGAACTCCCTTGGACTCTTACGAACTTGCTGATCATCTTTGGTTTTCATTGGAACATAGCTGCCATGTTCGATCACATCCCATAAACCATACTCGGTGGCTTTAATGAAGATCTTCATCCTCATCTTCTAGAAGGTGTGGCTTTCTCTGTTAAAACTAGGAGGCTTAGATGTTGAGCATCCTTTAGGTAGCACACTGTCTCCAAAATCTACCATGGATCTCTCCTCGGACTGTTAAGTCTTTCTTGAAGAGACTTGCTTTAATACCAAATGTTAGTGGTAGTCTCATCCAAGAGGGGGTGGATTGGGTGAGTTATAAAAATTTTAACCGAATTGAAACAATGAAATTAATAAAATAGAGCATTTTAGAGTTAGAAGGATTTCACCGTAGATCAAAGACATCAGATCTATACTGGTTCAGTCTTAACCACTTGACCTATATCCAGTTGAAGAGAGCCTTTTTAATCGTTCGCTTTGGGGTTCTCACTCAAAATTAAATCCAAGCTATGCAGTATAATGCAAACTCGGGTTGTTTCTCTTTTAGGAGCCTAAATTAATTATCTAAGTTAAACTGAATGCTATACAAAGTAATGAAAAGGGGTTTTTGGGTTTTTAACATTTAATGAAATGTGCCAAAGTTGAATACAATGAAAACAAATCTAAGATACTATGTTTTTGGAGTTTTTAAGATAATAATGATGTAATGGAAATGAATGATAGGATTTCTCTTGAAAATGGTTTTGATGCAATCATAGTTCACTTAAATATGGGAGTTTCACAAATCATTAGGTTTTCTTAATCAGAACCTCAATAACTCAATGAGTCCAAGGCTTTCATTAATGAACTCATTAATGAAGCTTTGTTTAGCTTCCCTAATGTGTAAATTTGTAATGATCATGCAATTGGCTTAATGTAACACATAATAAACTCAGCACCCAAACACAACCATGCAAAATAGGAGAGAATAATGATAGTTACAATAAGCATATATGCAACTACATATATTTAAACTCATATTTCAATATCAATCAATCCAAAATACAAAAGTTAATCAGTAACCACTGATTACAGAATTAATCAAAGCATCTAACTAAGACTTTACAACTCCTAAACCTAGGAAATCATAAATGCCTAGCTAAAAACTAAAGATTAAAACTAAAACTCCCCTTTGAAGCCTGGGAACTCATGCTACTCCACCATCTTCAAGAGTTGAGAAGCTTAGCTCATCATAGCCTTGGAATCAGCTCCAACCAAAGATGAATCTTCAGCCATAACAGTAGCAGATGAAGGAAATGAAAATGGATAAAGAAGCAATGCAGGAAAATGGAAGGTGAAGAAGATGGAAATGGAGGATTAAGGTTTCTGTGGGAGAGATAAGAGAAGATGATGATAGAAACGTAGGTGGTGGCTGAATAATAAGGGTCTGACCTCATCATACCCAAAATAGGGTTTCTAACCCGAAAATTGTGTGTATGGGTCGGTTCCTGGGGTTGGGTAGGTCAGAATTTCCCGAAATGGTCGGGTCTGAAATTTGCTGATACGAGGGGTTCCTCGCAGCGAAACATAGCAAAGAGCTTTGCTTCGACAGATGACGTTCGCCGCGGCGAAAGAAGAAGTGTGCCGCGGTGAACTGAGGCAGAGGATCCTCTCTTGCTTCTTGTGCCTTGAGTTCTTCAATTCTGGCCCCAATCTCTAGTGTCTTATAATAAAAAGCAACAAATTGAAGTATTAATTGTCCTAGAAATCAATTGAATACAATTAATAACCAATTATGACAATTTTATCCTCAAAAAGACACTAATTTAAAGTAAGGACTCTTAATCTAAATTAAGCACAATTATCATTAAAAAGGGCCAGAAAATACCACAAAATCATGGATAATGTAATGAAAAGATAATATCTTGAGCTCAATCAAATTCCACCACACTTAGACCTTTGTACTCCTGGACAAAGCTTAAGAATAATTCAAAGAGATACTAGCACAAAGAGAAACACTACCATGCTTAAAGATGAAAGCAAAAGATTAGTAAGAAACTCTCACAGGGTTGACATTAGTAAACAAGGATATGCTAAGAAACTGAGCACAGTGGACAATTAACTCAAAAGATTGATCAAGAAAGATCTCTCTCACGGTCCACAATCAAGGCATCAATACGGCGGCGGTAGCGACGATCTCGGTCATACAATGCATCACGGTCCTTTTGCCGCTTACTCTCCCGGAGGAGTGTAAGGCGTAACTGGTGAACATCCTTGGATAGCTCATCAATGTCATCTGCAAGTGCGTCCAAGGTGACTGGCTGGGAAGGTTTAGGAGCATCTTGGCCTTCCTCGGCTGGCTCAGCAGCTGCCTGGCCTGCACTAACATCGTAAACCAGATGGATAGGAGGGTGGGGTGCAATGGTAGACTGTTTGAGGCGCTCATACCGGAAAAGGGGTGCAGGTTCGAAATAACTGTCATTATCAAATTCAGGTACCCCGCACTTGCGGAAAATGTCTGGGATAAGGTGAGGAAAGAATGATGCTATTGGTGAGTTTTTTGGTGTTGACGGAATCGTGGAGGGCTAATTGGATAGTTTGAGCTACATCAAAAGTTTTTCCGGTCATGAGGAGGTAAACGTAAAGAGCTTGGCATTTAGGAAGGTTCTAGAGATGGGAAGTGGGCAAGATGTTGTTGTAGACCAGGTGCAGCCACGGCCTCGCCTCAGGCTGGAAATCAAAGTGTTTCAAGTAAAGCTCAGCAGTGCGGGGACGATGCCAAGTGGCACCATCCCGGCACAGGGTCTGGAGGATTTCATCAAAAGGATAATTATCTCTATAATGCGAATAGTGGGAATGACGAACCTCAGGAAGGCGGTAGTGGTGGGCAATGTTATATGTGGTGAAGGAGTAATTCACACGGTGGTCACAGAACAGGATGGATAACATGTCATTAAGGCGGGCGTAGGTGTAGAAGTGGCTGACAAAGGCATCATTGCCCATTTCTCGTGGGTGAACCAATTCGGTCAATTGGGATTCCCGAAGTCTTTGGACAAAGGGGTGGTCTGGTGGGTCAAGAGGAAAGGGTCTCTCTTTAAGGAGGGGGCATTTGTCTACTAACTTATAAAGGTCGTCATAAGACAAGGTTTCCTCTGAGTCAGAGTTAGATGTGGGTAAGGGTTCAGGGCGTTTGGTGCGAGGCATTTTCCTGTAGCAACACACAACAGAAACACTAAACACAGAGCAAACAACTACAACCTAAACAACCCAGAAGAAACCAAAATTACAACCTAGACAGTAGCAAATGGTTATATAATGATTCATAGGTTTTCAGAGGACCAAAAGTTTTCAAAATTAAGCAAAGAGATTAAAGAAAAACACAATGTACTATGAATCATTAGATAACCTACAGGCTACGTAACTACAAACTAACAACAAAATAACCCACCCCAACAACACAAGACTAGAACAAACAAGCTAAAAACAACTAATCAAAAAGAAACTAAAGGAAAGAACAAAGAAAGAGAGAAACATACCATAAGGGGAAGAGAAGCAGATGCACGGCGAAGGAGAGAAAAAAGAGAGGGCATCAAAAATTGAAAGAAAGGAGAAGAGAAGAGAGGGGGACGGCCGACGGGCAGAGGAAAGAAGGAAGGGGGAGGGGAGAAGACGGATTTAAGGGGAAGAGAGAACGCTGGAACGTGCGAAATAATGGAGAGAAATCGAAAGAGGGGGTGCTCAGAAACGACGAAATAGGATGAAGGGGCCGACAGTTTAATGGAGAAGGAAATAGGTTAAAGGGGGTTTAATGAGATGGGGGAGGGAAAAGACCAAAAAGGGCTCAGGAGAGAAGGGTGGGTGACTCAGAATGGGGGGCGAAACGGGAAAATCACACGAAAATCAGGGAAAAAAAACAAAACTGTCCAGCACAGAAACAGCGGGTTCGCCACGGCGAAGAATAGGTTCGCGACGGCGAACCATGCCCGAGACGAAAAACAAAGGGGGAGAAGGACATTTCGCCGCGGTGAAACATCACCGAGAGCAACACAAGAGAAAATGAACCACTTCACCGTCACGAAGGCTAGGGTTTGCCGTGGCGAAGTGTCACAGAGGGCATAGAACAGTACAGAAAACACTTAAACGTCAGAGAAACACAACACTAAACAACAGAAGAAGCTAGATACTTCAAAAACTTTAAAGTGCATCAAAAGATATCAGAAGGTGTTTAACAAGTCCATGATTAGGCAATATACCACAGACAAACTTTCTCAATCAATTTGAATCATATAATTCATTTCAAGCACCAAATCATCAAGCACAAAACAAGATAGGAAAGAGATCAAAACTTCCAGGGGGTCTTATTGAATTCAAACAATAACTACACTACTTTCCTACTGAAAAGGGTTTCTCCCCCACACTTATTCAACATACAATGCACAAAACATAGCAAGATCAATAATTAAGCAAAAGCATGTAAATGAGTGAAGGAAAGAAATGACCAGGGAGCTAAGGAGGTTTTGGTTCTCATGGTAGAGCTTCAGTTGATGGCCATTAACTTTAAGCTTTGCTCTAGTTTCCTCATTAAGAAGCTCCACCATTCCAAAGTTATGCACCTTTGTGACTGTGTAAGGCCCATCCCAACGGGTATTGAACTTTCCTTGCTTAAACGTGAATCTGGCCTTAAACATCAGTACCTTGTCTCCCACCTTGAAATTCTTCCGTATGAGACCCTTATCATGGACAAATTTTGTCTTCTCCTTGTAAAGTTGAGAGCTCTCATAAGCCTCCAATCTCAACTCCTCTAATTCTTGCAGCTGCAACTTCCTCTCCATCCCAAAAGATTCCAAGTCCATGTTACTTTGTTTGACTGCCCAATACGCTTTATGCTCCAATTCTACTGGGAGGTGGCATGCTTTGCCAAAGACTAAGCGATATAGAGACATTCTAATTGGTGACTTATAAGCAGTTCTATAGGACCACAGTGCTTCCTCTAATCTTAGGCTCCAATCTTTTTTGGACGGTTTGACTATCTTCTCCAGTATATGTTTCACCTCTCGATTGGACACTTCAGCTTGGCCATTGGTTTGGGGGTGATATGCAGTGGAGACTTTGTGGGTGATACCAAATTTAGAAAACAAGTTATCTACTACCTTATTACAAAAATGTGTACCTCTATCACTCACCACAGCCCTTGGAATCCCAAACCTATAAAAAATGTTGGACTTAAGAAACTTAGAAACTGCCTGGGCATCATCTTTTCTAGTAGGTACAGCCTCTATCCATTTGGAGACGTAATCAACAGCTAGAAGAATGTACATAAAACCAAAGGACGGAGGAAAGGGACCCATGAAGTCAATTCCCCAAAAATAAAAAATTTCACAAAACAGTAAAGGTTGTTGAGGCATTTCGTGTCTTTTACCTAACCCTCCAAAACATTGACATTTGTCACAGGACCGACAAAAGTCATAAGAATCTTTAAAAAGGGTTGGCCAATAAAAACCAGAATCTAAAATCTTCCTAGATGTTCTCCTTGCACTGAAATGACCACCACAAACCATGGAATGGCAAGCTGCAATGATAGACTCAAACTCTTCACTAGGCACACACTTTCTTATAACCTGGTCACTACATATCCGCCATAGGTGAGGGACATCCCAAATGTAGTATCTCGATTCACTTTAAAGTTTTTGTGCGTGGAATTTAGACATAAAAGGAGGGGTGAGTCCAGTTATAAGATAATTAACAATATGCGCATACCAAGGCTCACTCTCACTACTGGATAGGCTAGATTCCACAGAAATATTCTCTTGTTCAATCACCAACTCACTTGTCCCCTCAATTCTTTTCTCTCTTCTTATCTCTCTGAGTCTTCTCTCTATCTCAGGGTTATAGGGCACAAGTTTTGTTTTCCGTGGCATGCAAGATAAAAGTCACAAGAGAAAGAGAAAACAAAATTGACTTGCAGCACACAGAGTCAACTAAAAGCATGCAATGTGATGAATGCAAGTGTATGGTCAAATATGCAAGTGTATGGGTGAGTATGAAAGTGTATGGGTGAGTATGAGTATGTATGCACAGGAAAAGAAGCAAAAAGTGTAAGTTCCAAAGTTTTCCAGAAGGGCTCACCGCGGCGAAAGAAGAGGTTGGCCGCGGTGAAGGTTGACAGAGGCGAAAGATATCTGATTGCAGGGAGTTGGTCGCGGTGAAAGCAAGAGTGTGCCGCGGCAAAAGTATCCCGAGAGGAATCCTTCGGTTTTTCAAAGAGTTGGCCACGGCGAAGGGAAAAGTTGGCCGCGGTGAAAGTTGACAGAATGCTTATCAGATACTGGACTCCACTGATGCAACATGAGATATGCTGAAAATCAAGAAAATCAGTATTTGTTTGTATTTCCAAAAATTTTGATGCTATGCAAGATGAAAACCTATACTATGAACAAATATGCAACTAAACTACCTAAGATGCTACCCAAAAAGATCAAAACTTCAATTGACAATCAAATAGCACAAGCTAACCTAGAGAACCAATTTCTTGGCTCCCCGGCAACGGCGCCACTTGAAGAGAGCCTTTTTAATCGTTCGCTTTGGGGTTCTCACTCAAAATTAAATCCAAGCTATGCAGTATAATGCAAACTCGGGTCGTTTCTCTTTTGGGAGCCTAAATTAATTATCTAAATTAAACTGAATGCTATGCAAAGTAATGAAAAGGGGTTTTTGGGTTTTTAACATTTAATGAAATGTGCCAAAGTTGAATGCAATGAAAACAAATCTAAGATACTATGTTTTTGGAGTTTTTAAGATAATAATGATGTAATGAAAATGAATGATAAGATTTCTCTTGAAAATGGTTTTGATGCAATCATAGTTCACTTAAATATGGGAGTTTCACAAATCATTAGGTTTTCATAATCAGAACCTCATTAACTCAATGAGTCCAAAGCTTTCATTAATGAAAGCTTTGTTTAGCTTCCCTAATGTGTAAATTTGGAATGATCATGCAATTGGCTTAATGTAACACATAATAAACTCAGCACCCAAACACAACCATGCAAGATAGGAGAGAATAATGATAGTTATAATAAGCATATATGCAACTACATATATTTAAGCTCATATTTCAACATCAATCAATCCAAAATACAAAAGTTAATCAGTAACCACTGATTACAGAATTAATCAAAGCATCTAACTATGACTTTACAACTCCTAAACCTAGGAAATCATAAATACCTAGCTAAAAACTAAAGATTAAAACTAAAACTCCCCTTTGAAGCCTGGGAACTCATGCTACTCCACCATCTTCAAGAGTTGAGAAGCTTAGCTCATCATAGCCTTGGAATCAGCTCCAACCAAAGATGAATCTTCATCCATAACAGTAGCAGATGAAGGAAATGAAAATGGATAAAGAAGTAATGCAGGAAAATGGAAGGTGAAGAAGATGGAAATGGAGGATTAGGGATTCTGTGGGAGAGATGAGAGAAGATGATGATAGAAACGTAGGTGGTGGCTGAATAATAAGGGTCTGACCTCATCATATCCAAAATAGGGTTTCTAACCCGAAAATTGTGTGTATGGGTCGGTTCCTGGGGTTGGGTAGGTCAGAATTTCCCGAAATGGTCGGGTCTGAAATTTGCTGATACTAGGGGTTCGCCGCGGTGAAACATGGCAGAGAGCTTTGCTTTGACAGATGACGTTCACCACGGCGAAAGAAGAAGTATGCCGCGGCGAACTGAGGCAGAGGATCCTCTTGCTTCTTGTGCCTTGAGTTCTTCAATTCTGGCCCCAATCTACAGTGTCCTACAATAAAAAGCAACAAATTAAAGTATCAATTGTCCTAGAAATCAATTGAATACAATTAATAACCAATTATGACAATTTTATCCTCAAAAAGACACTAATTTAAAGTAAGGACTCTTAATCTAAATTAAGCACAATTATCATTAAAAAGGGCCAGAAAATACCACAAAATCATGGATAATGTAATGAAAAGATAATAATATCTTGAGCTCAATCACTAGTCCTCAGAACACCTCTGAGATTTCCACTGTGATCCAAGATTAACCGGGCTCTTGGTGTCTCAGTACAGGAATTGATCTTCTCAATCACTCCCCTTTACTACCCATAAGGTTATAAACCCACTCAAGAGTCCACACCTTTGAGTTACACTTAGAAAGTGATTGAAGATGGTGTATTAGTCTCTCTCACAAAGTAAATGAATGAGAAACACTGAAGCTTGTTAAAGACGAAAACAGAGTATTGAATGCAACAGTGAAATATTTGTAGAAGGTAGCTTATGTATTCAATATCCGCATTCAATGCTTCTTCACGCCTTTTATAGTTGCAGAAGTTTAATAACCGTTAGATGGAAGAGCTTCCAGCCTTTGAGAGTTCGGTTGTGTGTTTTCCCAGTTGCAACAGTATTCGCCATTTAATGTCTGATATGGTAGGTTATAGGCTACTAAATAACTGTTGGATATCCATTAAACTTTCTTCGTAATCTATAAGAATACTTCAATCTAATAAATTTTTCTTTCAGAATGAAATTCAGGAAGATAACTGATAAAATGATAGTAATATTCATATGGTAGATGTGAAGGAAATCAATCAAGTATCAAATCCAATAGCTATGAACTGATCATCCTTGATTAAAGACATGATCGATAACTAGTTTATCGATTACGTTATTGATTAATTAAGATGAAAGATTTTGAGACAGATAACTATATTTATTGATCAAGTTATGGATTTACTCATGATCGATCAAGTGATCGATAAATGAAAAGAATGACTTCAGAAAGAATATGTAGAGAAAAAGCTCAAGATCACTTATGATTTTGAAACTCTTAAAATAGAGTTTAAGATAATCAGCAAGGCTCAGAAAAGCTCGAAGAGAAATATTCAGAAGATTCTTAAATCTCACCGTAGCTTCTGCTATTGAAAGAGCTGGATCATTGATCAAATAAGTGACCCAAAATGTTTGGTTGATCAACTTATCGATAAAGAAAAGTATATGAGAAATATATTTTCAAAGTGTGTTGATCAAATACTTTATTGATAAATGGTTGGTAGGAGAAATGATCAATAAAAAGTTTCAAAGAGATTTTCACTGTGAAGTTACCGAATACAAGATGATCGAGTAAATGATTAATAGATTAAGTGTTCGATAAATGATCGTTGAAATCTTATTTCAGAAAAGACTAGGAAAAAACATTGATCTATCACATTATGTGAAAATAGAATATTCATAAGGCTAAAAGATCGATCATTTCATCAATAAATCAGTGTTCGATCAAGTGATTGAAAAAAGTGCTTAACACAGCTTAATTTAGTAAAAGGATAATGATTGATCATTTGATCGATAAATAGTTAATCAATCAAGTGATTGATAAAGTATTTTTCAAAACATTTAAACACAAGAAAAATATCAATAAATAGAGAAGTTATTATGCAATGACAGAACAAGCTATCGATAAAACTGTGATCGATAAATGATGATTAAAACAAAATACAACGAGAGTAGGAAGCTTTACCATTTATCTATCTTCTCATCAATAACTTATTTATCGATCAAGTGATCGATAAATGAAATGTCCTACCTTTAACCCCTCAGAGTACACATTTATAAGCATTATGGTTCAAGCAGATCATGACACAAGCCCGTGAATTTAAAATTTCAACATAATTACTCGAGTTACTATTTACTGTTTAATTTTCAGATTACGGTCCAACTTCAAAAATTATTAACTAATTTCATAAAAATTGTATTGAGCTATTCTAACATTCTATGGAAAGATATTTTAATTATCTTTAAAGGAAAAATATCCAATTAGATTTATCTTTGCCCAATTCGTACAGTTTAATCAATAAATATTACTGTTCATTTAATAAAATCTAGAACTTTCAGATTCTATAGCTCAACTTTAGAAATTCATATCTCCTTGTGTATACATCCAATTAAGGTAATCTACTTCTCATTTTAAAGCTTGGGATGGGTACTATAAGTATGCAAAATCTCGTGACTTAGCTCAATCATTTGATAGGTCAAACTGGAGCTACAAACTCACTGCTCCAAGACCTACGTTTTATCCCTTAACATCTCATTATTTTAATTCTTTTTATTTCTTTGGCATACATAACATGGGCTTACTCTTTCCCATTCATGATTATACACTTTCATTCATTTCATAAATATTATAATTAATTACATGGCATCATATGCATCCACAACATAAATTACATAATAAGAGAATTACACATTGAATAATAATATCATTCATTAACATCAATAATTCTCCACTTTCTTCTCCTTGCTTCTCATGCCATTATTGCCCATCATTGATTGACCTAAATGGTTGGTTAGGGAGGGGGTGAGATTTGGGGGAATCTCAGTAGCAAACAATACCATATTAATCATGCTAGATGGATGCTAATACACTACACGCAACTTGTTTATTCTCTTGTTAATTAGTGACATATTAGCATGCTCAAAGCTAACTTCTTGATGCATGGCCATAGAGACATAATATACTCATCATGAATAGTAATTACAGTAGCTAAAACATGTCACATTAACATTTAAATAACATGTACACAGCAACACATAAGCATACAACATCAAGCAATGACAATAGGTAAGTTCACTACCTTGCACCTCAAGCCCTTGACTTTCCAACCATGTGGGCATTCGGTTAACATCACCAAACATCCTCTTGGATGTTCCTAAGGTCCTAAACATAGTTACATTGATCATACAATCCATTAGAACCACTAGATTACATAAAGTTTAAGACTAGCTTTCTTGAACCTCAACCCTTTCTCTCAGTTTTAGGGTTTTCTTTCTAGCTTTTCTAACATAAAACTCATCATTTCCCATCATTAAGATCCATTTCTTATTAATTAGGACTACTTTAGATCATCTTAGATTCAAGAAGATCAAATCTGAAAATTTTGCTTCACGGGTACTGTTCATATAGAAATTCTAGAATTTTTGCTCAACTTTGAAAATTCATAATTAATTCTAGAAAATCAAAACTGAGTGGTTCCAAGTCTCACTGAAAGCTCCTTAAGTTCTCTTTAAAGGAAAAATAGTTTTAGGAACCAATTCTATGCTGAACAGTACTAGAATTGTACAGAATTCGACACTCTTCCAAAGGTTAAACACTATTTCCAGATTTCAGACTCCAAATTTGAAAACTCACCATAAATCATACACATATCCAAATGAAGTGTTCTACCCATGGATTTAAAGCTTACAGAGTGTACTTTAATCATGCCAAATTTCAAAATCAGATACAAAGAGTAACTTATTCGAAGTAGGTATCAAGTTAAATGCTATAACCATCACATACCTTGATCTTGAAGCTTGAATCTTGTTCCTTCTTCTTGGCCTTCACCCCTGCATTTTTCTCTCTAAATTTTGACAGAGATTTTCCTCTATAAATGGCTGCCAAAATGCTCTTCCAAGGTGAGGTATTTATAGCCAAAACTTTGGCTTGAGTGGACCAAAATGCCCTTGGTGGCTAATAGAAAGAGTAAAGGCAATCTTGGAACTTTAAGTTGACTTTTACATCATCATTGCATCATCTTCTTGCATCATCCTTATCTCATTCTTCTAGAAGATGCCAAGTGTCACCAAAGTGGTGGAGGAGAAAGGAGATTAGATCCTAGCCATTAGATCAAAACTTAATCCTTAAGTTTCCTCTGAATTTACTTAGCCCACATTTCTATGACTTTCTTTATGGCCTTCCGAAGCTCAGAAAATTCTTCTATTTACTCCATAAATTCCCTTTAATTCTAGAAAGTATTCATGAATTTTCTTAGGCCATAACACTTCCTTTAAGCCTTGCATAAAAATTTATTTACTAAAATGCTCTTTTTTCAGCATAATCAGCTTTTTAATTTATTAAAGCCATTCCACTAGCCTTTTGGTTATGGGACTAATTTTATAAGTTAGTACAACCTTTCAACCATTTAATTTCATTTTTGTATACATTTTTGAGGTCTCTTGCTATTTTAAATAATCACCTCAAACGGTATACTTTTTATTGGCCATAACCTCATAAATTCCATTTAAGCTGTCTTGGGGGTATTTTCGTCTTTTCTCTTCATAGAAAAGCCTTAGAATATTATTTCTCATTTTCTAAGATTTTCTTGGAATTCTCTGTATACTCTTCCATTTTTACCCCTGTTGGTCATAACTTTATGAATTTATGGTTTAGTCCCTGCTTGGACTTAACTTCATACAATCCTCTATTTGAGGTTTCTAACTTAACCTTTGGCCTGTATCTAGCCTCTTTTCTCTCTCTGGGCCTTCGAGACTTTACTAAAGCCTCTAACTTTAATTACACTTTAGGCCCTTAAAAACTTTGACTTTGCAGTTTAGTCCTTGAAACTGCTTTAACTTCCTTTCTCGTCTTTGGGACCTTTGCTAATAGGGGTCTAGTAGCTTATCCAATTCAGGCTATTTCTGGTACTTTTAGGCCCAAAAGCTAGGATGTTACAATTCTCCCCCTCTCAAAAGAATTTCATCCTTGAAATTCCGAGTCAACCCTCTATTCTTACCTTTAATGAGAGGTTAACTAAGGAGAATATCCTCACTCATACATAACTCTGACCTATTTAACTTTTCATTATACCTCTTTTTCAGGTTTCAACCATGCACTTCATACTTACATAACTTGTTGTTCTATACGTTTCTATCATTTACATGAGCATGGCCTTTGCTTTTAAGCATTTTGTCACCACTGCTCACATTCTTCTTATACTTTAGACTCATTCTTTCACAATAATACCATGACAGTGTGCCTGTCTTTATGGTATCTTACTATACCATGGCATTTTGAGTTCTTTTAATACGGCCTTTATCTATTCTTTGTTGTATACCTTGCCATTCCTCTTTACTTTAAAGGCATATCTCCTTTCTTTCTTTTATTGACTACAACAGAATTGAGCTCAACCTAATCAACAATAGAGGTGTCTGGAACAAGTCAAGGGTACTCTCTCTATATTAATCCACTGCTGAAGGAGATTTCAGTATCTTAAACTCATCTCTGGTTATACTCTTCCCAAAGAGGTACTGTATTCTTACCCTTATGGCTCAGCCATTTTCTCTTAGGCTTGGTCTACTATGACCTCGGGAGCTATTGCGCTCTACCGTAAGCCTCTTCAGGATCCATCATGACCCTAGAATACTATCATCAATCTGAGCCATCTTAGGATCTCTTGGAGACTCTAGACCATAGAGTTGAGTAATTCAATAAGTCACCTCCACTCAGTGAGTAACTTGACTAATTATTCCCCAATACTGATCACTGATATTAGTATTGTCTTCTACAGAAATCTATTTCAATGATCTTTAAGGAAAAAATATCTAATTGGACTTATCTTTGCCCAATTCATACAGTTTAATCAATAAATATTACTGTTCATTTCATAAAATCTGGAACTTCCAGATTCTGTGGTTCAACTTTAGAAATTTGTATCTCTTTGTGTACACATCCAATTGAGATGATATACCTCTCATTTTAAAGCTTAGGATGTGTACTATAATTATGCCAAATCTCGTGACTTAACTCATTCATTTGGCAGGTCAAACTGGAGCTACAAACTCACAGCTTCAGGAACTACGTTTTATCCCTTAACATCTCATTAACTCTTTTTATTTCTTTGGCATACATAACATAACATGGGCTTACCCTTTCCTATTCATGCTCATACACTTTCATTCATGCCATAAATATTATAATTAATTACGTGGTATCATAGGCATCCGTAACATAAATTACATAATAGGAGAATTACACATTGAATAATAATATCATTCATTAACATCAATAATTCTCCACTTTCTTCTCCTTGCTTCTCATGCCATGATTGCCCATCATTGATTGACCTAAATGGTTGGTTAGGGGGTGAGATTCGGAAGAATCTTAGTAGCAAACAATACCATATTAATCATGCTAGATGGATGCTAATGCACTACACGCAACTTGTTTATTCTCTTGTTGATCAATGACATATTAACATGTTCAAAGCTAACTTCTTGATGCAGGGCCATGGATACATAATCTACTCATCATGAATAGCTATTATAGCAGCTAAAACATGTCAAATTAACATTTAAATAACATGTACACAGCAACACACCAGCATACAACATCAAGCAATGACAATAGGTAAGTACACTACCTTGCACCTCAAGCTTTCCTCTTACTTTTCCTTTGACTCCCTTGACTTTCCAACCATGTGGATATTCGGTTAACATCACCAAACATCCTCTTGGATGTTCCGAAGGTCCTAAACATAGTCACATTGATTATACAATCCATTAGAACCACTAGATTACATAAACATCAAGACTAGCTTTCCTGAACCTCAACCCTTTTTCTTGGTTTTAGGGTTTTCTTTCTAGCTTTTCTAACATAAATCTCATTATTTCTCATCCTTAAGATCCATTTCTTGTCAATTAGGACCACTTTAGATCTTCTTAGATTCAAGAAGATCAAATCTGAAAATTTTGCTTCACAGGTACTACTCACGCAGAAATTCCAAAATTTTTGCTCAAATTTGAAAATTCATAATTAATTCTAGAAAAATCAAAACTCAGTGGTTTGAAGTCTCACTAAAAGCTCCTTAAGTTCTTTTTAAAGGAAAAATAGTTTCACAAACCAGTTCTTTGCTGAACAATACCGGAATTGTATGGAATTTGACACTCTTCCAAAGGTTAAACACTGTTTCCAGATTTCAGACCCTAACTTTGAAAACTCACCATAAATCTTACACATATCCAAATGAAGTGTTCTACCCATGGATTTAAATCTTATAGAGTGTAATTTAATCATACCAAGTTTTAAAATCAGATACAAAGAGTAACTTATTCAAAATAGGCATCAAGTCAGATGCTACAACCATCACATACCTTGATCTTGAAGCTTGAATCTTGTTCCTTCTTCTTGGCCTTCACCCCTACGTTTTTATCTCTAAATTTTGGTAGAGTTTTCCCTCTATAAATGGCTACCAAAATTCTCTTCCAAGGTGGGGTATTTATAGCCAAAACTTTGGCTTGAATGGACCAAAATGCCCTTGGCGGCTAGTAGAAAGAGTAAGGGCAATCTTGGAACTTTAAGTTGACTTTTACATCATCATTGCATCATCTTCTTGCATCATCCTTATCTCATTCTTCTAAAAGATCCCAAGTGTCACAAAAGTAGTGGAGGAGAAGGGAGATTAGATCCTAGCCATTTGATCAAAACTTAATCCTTAAGTTTCCTCCGAATTTCCTTAGCCCACGTTTCTCTGACTTTCTTTATGGCCTTTCAGAGCTCATAAAATTCTTCTATCTGCTCCATAAATTCCCTTTAATTCTAGAGATTATTCATGAATTTTCTTAGGCCATAACAATTTCTTTAAGCCTTGCATAAAAATTCATTTACTAAAATGCCCCTTTTTCGACATAATCAACTTTTTAATTTATCAAAGCCATTCCACTGGTCTTTTGGTTGCGGGACTAATTTTATAAGTTAGTACAACCTTTGAAATATTTAATCTCATTTTTGTATACATTTTTGAGGTTTCTTGCTATTTTAAATAATTACCTCAAACGGTATACTTTTTACCGGTCTTAAAACTTTCACTTTGCAGTTTAGTCCTTAAAACTGCTTTAACTTCCTTTCTCGTCTTTGGAACCTCTGCTAATAGGGGTCTAATGGTTTATCCAATTCAGGCTATTTTTGGTACTTTTAGGCTCAAAAGTTGGGATGTTACAGCAAACACTTACCAAAAAATTGTGTCCCATTATCTGTCAGCTGTTCGATCACTAGATTATCGATCAATTGATGGATAATTTTCTGCAAACTTCTATATTAAACAGTGTTAACAATAATCGATCAATTGATCAATCAACACATATAAATTGATTTATCTATCAAGTTATCAATTAACATTTGTGCTAAGTTATTTGTTTACACAGGACCTTTATCTATCATGTGATCGATAAATCCCTGATTGATCAGGTAATTGATCAACTTACTAGAACACAAATTCCTTAATTTATTATCATCAAAACCTTAAATATAACAAAAGAAAGAGCATGAAGAGGATTCAAGGGAAAAACCACCAACTTGGATCAAGTAAGCTTGGAGTTAAGGTTAGTGGATGATTTTACATTGTTTCTTGCTTGATTCCCTTGAGTTGTATGGTTGAAATTTCTAGTTTTCTTCCTTCTTGGGTGCTGGCCAAGATGTTTAATAAGTAAGGGAGGAAGTTTTGTTGTTCAATCTTGTTAGAACACTTCAAAGCATATTTGGAAAGACTTCTTTATTGAAACTCAAGAAGTGCTGTTCGGCCAAACATTGATTTTGCCCTAGGATGAGATTTTCATATTTTGATGCTTCCATTGGATTTAAAATGAAGTTTTATGTAGGGTAAACCTATGTCATAAGCATTGAAATGTGTTAAAATGAAATTGGACATTGAAGGGCCATAATCACTACCTCTCGGCCAAATCAAGATCAACAGGGAGGAGATGTGTTTTTAAAAATCCAAGTCCATATTTGGATTTTACATGAAAAATCATGTAGGAATGAACCAAGAAAAAATTTTTAGGGTTAAAAAAACAAGCTCTAAAAATTAAGGAATAAAGAGGGAAGCTTTAAAGGGCTTAGGAATTTATTGAATTTTGTTATTGATTTTTGATATGGTTTGGTTGGTAATGTTGCTACCCCTTTTTATGGTATTTGATGTTAAGGTTTATTAATTATGGAAAAGAGGAAGAAGATTACAGAATCATAGAAGCTTTTGGATCAAGGTAGTAAGATTTAATTAACCTTAATATTGAGTGTTGCATTAATTGCTATGCAATTTCATGTGCTGTTATGTGGTTGAGTTAAATGATGATGAAGATAATGATTGTGTAGCTATACTTCTTGCTTTAAGTGCCTTGGCTATTGCATGTTAGAGTGTCACATGTATAAGGTAAAGTAGTTCCCTATTAATAGCAAAAGGTTGGAATGCTTGTAATTGATGCATGTTGATGTTTTGGCTGATTGATCTTGCTTCTGGGATTTTTATTGAAATCTCATCCCCTATATGTAAACTTACATTTTAGGAACTAAATCATCAAAAGAGAGTGCAAATCCAAGGATAAATATGGTGATGACCATGAGAAAATATTTATATTTGGTTATGTATAAGTATGTATGGTTAGTGCTGTAATCCCTAAGTAGGATGCCCACTTCGAGCCACGTTTTTATTAAGTTCCTGAAAGAATTTCTTCACAAAATTTTGTAGCTTAAATTTCAAGTTATGAGCTTCATTTTAGAGGTAGCACGTTAAATCTGGTGTTTAGACTATTCTATTGTATTTGGATTGGATGATATTAATGTTGATTAATCTATATAATATTTTAGTTTGAATCCTTGTGTTTAGTTTGATTTTCAATGATTATTGTGGTTAATCTGCATGCTTGGTATTCTGTGTTTGTCTATTGACATTCAAATGACATTTGCATTATTCATTCATCTACTCTCTAAGTGGTTTTCAGTAGTGTCTTAAGAGATGTTAATTAACTTTGATTAAAGTAAGTTTTTATTAATTAAGACATTGGACCCAAGTGATTACTTGGGGCTTTCTTCAGACTTAGAGGTTTTCCAAAACTCCCAATCATTCTAAAGAGCAGTGATAGCTGAGTTTCCATCATCAAGAGACTGTTTAACCATAATTCCCTTTTAATCCAAAACATTTCTTCATTCATTTGAAATACCAAAAATAGTTAACTTTCTGCACTTTACATTTGTTGCACCACTTTTAAAACAACTAAAATCCCCTTTTTACAATGTTTTTGAAAACCAATTTAGATAGGATTTTCAATAACAAGCTCCTCAAGAAGAACAACTGGTTGCATCCTATACTGCATTTTATCTGGTGCAACTCTCTTTCTTGACGATCTAGAAGACGATAGTCTAGCCATCGATCAATGGCATTGTTACCAGGGAGCCATTAAATTGGTTCCCTAGTAATTGGTTTTCCTCACCATTGTGATTTGGGTCGCTTCTTGTAGAGTTTTAGTTTTTGAACTTAAATTTTGCATTTCATAGCATCAAAAATTTTGAGAAATAGAACCAAATATCATGTTTTTCTATATATTTGCATTTGCATTCTTGCATAGCATTTTGCATTTTATTCTAGCTTGATCCTGAGTGTTTTAGCCAATTGCTTGAAATTTTGAACTTTGTGCATAGTTGTTCAGCATCTGGTTTAAGAACTTAGTGATTTTTTTCAAAGATTTTGCAAAAATAGCTCTCTGTGACTTTGCATCATGACCTCATATATTTGGAGTTGCGACCTAAGTGATTGAGTTGCGACCTGACTTGTGGCTTGTCGTGACCTCAGCCTTCTATTATCCAGTGTTGCTCTCAGTCTATTTAAGTCGCGACCTCAGTCGAAAAATGAGATGACTGAAACTCTCTCTGGAAACGGTGAGAAAACGAACCACGAGCAAGATGACGGAGACCCAGCAAAGGGATATCGGAAAAAACACAAGAAAGTGACAGGGGCCCAACAGACATAGAGAAGGATAGAGAGTCCGCAGGTGAAGCGATGTCCTTCAAAGATAAACTGATCAGCAACAGTAACATGTCCCAAGATAATAGGGGAAGGAGAGTCTTTGAGGATGCTTGGAACGTCTACATGAAGAGTCTACAGAGCTATTTCACTGATGCACCTGAGGAAATAGGGAACCAGAAAGAGGATGATGAAGAAGATTGCCCCACCCTGAGAGTGACCCGAGAAGAGTATGAGCGTTGGTGTGCCCTATGGCGAAAATCACTTATAATAAAACTACTAGGGAAGAATGTCTCTCTTCGATCCCTTAAGCCGATCCTTGCCTGCATCTGGAAAACAAAACAAGGCTTCTCTACTAGAGATAGTAATAACGGTTTCTTTGTGGTCTCTTTCAATGACCTAGATGAGATGAACCAGATCTATCAACAAGGTCACTGGATGGTGGCCGACCATTACCTTGCCATGCAACGATGGTGTCCCAATTTTGACCCCTAGAGTGCTGATGTTCAGAAGAAGATTGCAGCATGGGTGAGACTACTATTGGAATTTTTCAACACAGAAAGCCTGGAGAAAATAAGCAAGCTCTTTGGATGGACTCTTAAAATAGACACAATTACATATATGAGTGAATTTAGTCACTTTGTGTCACACCTTACTATCAGATCCACTTAGGGTTTAATTAAAACCATTTTAGACCACATTGGATTGTCTTGGGCTTAAAATTCGTGAAAAACGCTGATTTTAGGATTTTTACTATTCATCGGGTAAAAATCCAGTTTTCTAGTCTAACTTCAAAAATTCATAACTTATTTCACAAAAATCAAAATGGGGTAGTTCAAAATTCTATTTAAAGCTATTTAAGTCCTCTTGCAAGGAAAATTAATCTTATGATCCAATTCCTTAGGAAAATGCATCAAGTTTTTGTGAAATTCACCTCGGTCCATTTGGCAAAAATCCTTTTTCCAGATCCTGAACCTTAACTTTGAAAAATTATTAAAAATTGTATGCTTGGCTATTTTTAAGGTTCTACCTATCAATTTGAAGCTCAGGACGTCAACTCTAACTATACTAAATTTTGTGCAGAAATTCATTTGGTAACTAAATGAAACGTGGCTCAAAACTAACATCCTGCTTAGGGATTACAACACCAACCATAGATACTTATACATAACCAAATGTCCATGAAATTTTATGGTGTATCACCATAATTTAGCCTCCAATCTGCAGCTTGCTCTTGGGAGTTTCAAGACCTAAAATGTTACATTATATTTGGGGGATGAGATTTTTGAAAATCCCAGTAGCAAGATCCATGAACCAAAACATTAACATGCATCAATTACAAGCATTTCAACCTTTTGCTATTAATAGGGAACTACTTTACCTCATACATGTAGCACTCTAACATGCAATAGCCAATAGCACTCTATCATCATCATCATCATCTAGTTCAACCATATAATAGCACATGAAATTGCATAGCAATCCATGCAACACTTAACATTAAGGTTAATTAAATCTTACTACCTTAATCCAATGCTCTTTGATTTTCTTGTTCTCCTTTCTTGCTTCCACAAATGCCAAACCCTATCATGGCAATCCACAAAAAGGGCAGCATGAATCATCAACCATTCCTCATAAAAATCAATAACATAACTCAAGTAACTCCTAAACCCCATTAAAGCTTCTATCTTTGTTCTTGAATTTTTAGAGTTGCTTTCCATAAACCCTAAAAATTCCCTCTTGACCTTTTCCTACATGGTTTTTCATGTAGATTCCAAATATCTACTTGGATTTAACAAAATAAATTTACTTCTTTTAGTTTCAGCTTGGCCGAACCATTAGGGTTCAAAATCCAAAAATTGTAACTTTGATTCTATGGCTTCCAACACTTGTTCTTTAGGTTTACCCTACACCATTTTTCATTTTGAACACAATGGAAGCCTTAAAACTTTGAAAAGCACATCCTAGGGTTTAGATCTTGGTTTGGCTGAGCTTCATAACAAAGAAAACACTTCAAAATCAACCTATAACCCCTTGTAACCACTAGGATCTATCATACTTTGAAGTGTTCTAGCGAGATTGAACCATAAAATTTCCTCCCCTACCCCATAAGCATTTCGGCCAGCTCCAAATGAAGAGGGAAAACCAGAAATTTCACCATACAAATCAATAAAACAAAGCAAGGATCATCTTAGAACAACTTACCAAGCTTGGATCTTAGTTGGAAGATCAAAGATGCTTGTTTTTGGCTTGATCCCTTCACAAATGACTCTTGCTCTCTCTCTTTTCCTCTAGGCCGAAGTGAGATCAGATTATGGGAGGAGGGAATACTCAATTAATGCTCTCAAAATATCTCATCTACCACATTTAATGAAAGTCCAAGTGTCAATTGCCTAAGCCTCCTTGAAACCTCTCTCTTAATTAACTTAATTCATAATGTAATTACATTCCAAAGGCAAGATCCTCTCCAATGGTAGCTTGACACTTGGAAAGCTTTAATTACCATCCATTAAAGGCTTGACAAGGGGCAATTTGTGGGCCAAGCAAATTGCAAGACTCTTATTAACACTTTATCGGTGCGCTTTTACTCCGGGTTTAACTTCTTTTCTATAATTAAATTATTTTCTATTAGATCCATAAATTATTCTCCTCATTTTTATCTTCCCAATTTGCCCTATTTGTCTCAAATTTAATTTCCCAATAATTAAATAAAAAGGAAAACTATTTTCCTTCTATTTAGTGATTTTTCCTCTTTTCAAAGGAATTGGAAAAAATCTTGGATACTTGAGGGTCTTCTTTTAATTCCATAATCTCTTATAATTCCTTGGGATACCATAGGAATTTTCTTGGGATTTTATCCTCCTTAAAAATATTTATTTGGAAGTTTCCAAATAAAGGACCTTAAACTAGCTTAAATCGCCCTTAAATTCCCTTGTAATTTCTCTAAGGGCAATTTGGTCATAAATTTTTTTTTTTATAATCCCATATAATTCTCAAGAAACATTGTCCTTATTTTTCCTTAATTTTTCAAGGCTTGGAATATTTCTCCATAATTATTCTTGACCAATTTTCCTTAATTAGTCAAACTTTCCATAATTGGCTTGGAAAATTATAATAATTATCTTCCACCAAAATTCTTCTATTTCTCTTTGTCATTTTTGACCCTTAAATATTTAGGAATATTTCTTATTCCTAATTATCATAATACTGGATGTGACACTTTGCCCGCATATGTGTCGAGCTGGACTTGATGAAGCGATTAAAATCATCGATCAATATCCTCGGCAAGCGACGCATCCTGGAGTACGAAGGTCTCCATCTCATCTATTTTGACTGTGGCAAATATGGACACCATCATGAGGCCTGTCCGAACAAACTACATGACAAGGACAAGGAAGCAAACAAATCTACCAAAACTTATGCACACTCTCAGACCACGGAACGCCGCACGAAGAAAGCAGGTGAGGATCATGGTGTTCCATCAAACCCACAGACGGAGGGCAACACAGGCTCGCAACAGATGGTTGGCAGCACCCAGAAATGGCCTAAAGAGGGATCATCGGCGAGGGGCAACTCTGGCAAGGCGACGCTGACAAAGTCAGAGGGCTTAGGAGTTTGGAATCTAGTCCAACGGGCAAGAGGCAACAGATCTGGTATATCCCACAAAATCAGGATGGGGGGTAATTATTCGGATAATGAAATTAATGACAAGATACCAGGTAGTTATGACCATGATAATCGCGTCCAAAAATCACAAAGTGGGGTCAACAGAATAGAGACAGCGAGCACTTCGTGCGTCATAAACAGCTTTACCAGATCCTTCAGGAAAGATATGAGAACAAATCAGAAATGGGTCCTAGTGGACCAGTCAAATGGACAAAGAGGAAATCACAAAGCAAGGGGCAAGGAGAGTTTTGTACCAAGCATGCCCCACAAAAACAAACTCGCCCTAAGCAAACAGACTCCTTTCAATCCGAAAGGCCCAACTGAAAAACACAGCTTCCTCTAGGCCCCTAACCCCTTCAATGCACTCATGGAAATCAATGAAACAGAAGGAAATGGACCGCTGACTAGAGGGTTAGAGAACACCAAGCACGTGGAAAGCTCAAATAGGCAACACTTGGACCTAAATGAACCTATGGACCAGGTGATCCTAAAAGCTACTGACACAGACGATAGAGATAAAATTGCACATGGTAGCATTGAACTAAGCATGCAAGATGTCATACAAAACTATACGGAACATGCCATTAACAACTTTCGGGGTCCTATAAGCGAGAATACCCCCTGTGCTGGTTTTCCATGAATGGTATTTTTTGGAACTATAGGGGCACAGGAGCTAAGGCTTTCCTGGGACTGATCAAAGAACTCAAAAAATGATACAACATTTGCTTCTATGCATTACTGGAGACAAAGAACAGAGGGGAAAAAGTGATACAAATCTGCAAAAATTTGGGTTTTGACCACTGCAAGATTGTTGATGCCATGGGACTCCAAGGGGGTATCTGGCTAGCTTGGTCGGACATATCTTTCAAAATCACAGTCATTGAGGCTTCAAACCAGCTTATTCACTTTAAAGCCGAAAAAGACGCAGAGATCTTTTATGCTACTACTGTCTATGCTAGTACCAATGTAAACGTGAGACACCAACTTTAGAGCAAACTATCTAATCTTGCCCCGGCAGAAACTAACGCTTGGTTTATAGGTGGTGATTTCAATGCAACCTTGTACTACCATGAGCGAAGGTCAAACGCAGCCCATCCAACTCCTGTGGACCGCGATAAAGATTTTTATCATTGGGTGGAAGAGAATGAATTAACTGATATGGGTTGCGTGGGACTAATCTTCACTTGCAAAAGAGAAGGCAATGAGAGCAGAATCGACAGGGTGCTCTCTAACTATAAAGCCAAGGCAACATTCCTTGATGCTTGTGTCAAGTACCTTCTTTGGTTCAAGTCTGACCACCGTCCGCTCCTCCTCCAACTAAGTCCAGGTATGCCCAAAACCCGTGTGTTTCGTCCTTTTAGATTTAACGCGTCTTGGGTTCTCCATGAGGATTTCAACAGGTTCGCAAAAGCCACTTGGAATAGAGACTAGACATGGGACGCCAACATTAACCACTTCACAGAGGAGGTTTTGCACTGGAGCAAGCACACGTATGGACACTTAGGAAGAAAGAAAACTCATATTTTAGGAAGACTGGAAGGCCTTAGTAAAGCTACTTGAGCTACGGGAACCTCTTCATCCTTGGAATAGTTATAACGTTCTCTTTGGCTCAAACTAGAAGAGATACTCATTCATGAGGAGCTTCTCTGGGCGTAGAAGGCCAAGTACGAGTGGTTCAATCTCAGAGACAAAAATTCTAAATATTTCCAAGCTCGAGCTAATGGGCATTGGCGACAAAACAAGATTGAGGCCATCAAGAACAATAGCAACGAGTGGACAGACAATGTTGAGGAAATAAAAAACATAGCTACCACTTTTTTTATGGACCTTTCAACGGAGGAGGAAGCCAACCGACATGGAATAGATATCAATGTTACCTTCCTAGCTTTAACTCAAGCAGAACTCAATGCTCTAAGCAAGGAAGTGGACGAAAGAGAAATCAAAGTAGTAATTTCAAACATGGGGGCACTTAAGTTACCAGGACCTGACGAACTAAATGCCCTCTTTTTCCAAAATCAATGGGCAGTGGTAGGTGACTTAGTGGTGCAACTGGTCAAGCAGGTGTTCTTAGAGCTAGATCAAATAAAAAACATCAACCACACATATATAGTTCTCATACCCAAGAAAGACCATCCGGAGACAATAAGAGACTTCAGACCGATCAGCTTGTGTAACGTGATTTACAAGGTAATTACTAAGGTTATTACTAACAGACTTAAAAGTGTCCTCCCACAGGTTATATCCCCTAATCAGTGCAGTTTTGTCCCCGGAAGAACAAGCTCGGACAATATTATTATGGCTCAGGAAGTTGTGCACTCCATGAGAAGTATGAGGGGTAAAAGAGGCTACATGGCAATCAAAATTGACTTAGAGAAAGCTTATGACAGAATCAACTGGCAATATGCCATGCAATGTTTAAAAGAATTACAGATCCCCAAAAGCATCACCAGAGTCATACATGCTTGCATATCCTCGGCCACTACGCAAATCCTATAGAAAGGAAGTAAAGCCGACACTTTCAAACCATCAAGAGGGTTAAGGCAAGGAGATCCAATTTCTCCCTATCTCTTCGTCATCTGTATGGAGAAACTTGCTCATCTTATCCAAGAGGACATGGACGCCGACAGATGGAAACCGATCAAACTCAGTAAGTATGGGCCTCCTATTTCCCACCTTTTTTTTGCTGATGATTTGTTGATTTTTGCAGAAGCTAGTCTCAATTAGGTGGATATTATCAAAAAACGCCTTGGCTCTTTCTGCCAAGCGTCAGGTCAAAAAGTCAACCAGGCAAAGACCAAGATCTTCTTTTCAAGTAATGTCAACCATTGTGTCTCTTCGCAGATCAGTGCTGAGTTGGGGTTCACAAAAAAAAATCTAGGAAAGTGTCACATCCTGATAATTTTATTCTAATTGATGAATGATTTGTGACTGACTAAGGCCAAATAGTATAGTAGACTGGTAGAGGATCCAGGCTATGAGGAAAAATCAGGATAGGGACATAACTGTCATTTTTGAAAAGATCGGTCAAGAAAGGGCAATATTGGAAATAATGTCCGAAATTCCTGAAAATTCCCAGAAAATCATGAAAAATAGAAAAGAGGGTACAGAATAATGTTTAAGGCTTAGAAGATGAATATAAGATTAAAAATAATTTATCAGGGAATTATTTGTAATTATTGGAATTTTTGGTTAATTAAGGAAAATTAGCCAATTTCCATTATTTAAAATATATAGAGGCCTCAAAAATTCAAGGAAAAATAGGGATAAATTATGTGACATATTATCCTAATTTATAAAATTACTTCCTACCTTTGGATGTACAAAGGTTAACTTAAAGAATATTTATTACCGAATTATTATCGGTAGAATAGTGATTTTTGACAGAATAAAATTTAGAAAATTATAGAGGGAGGTAAAACTTGAGAAAAATCAAGGATTACCCTTGGAATGAGGGGAATTTAATGAGGTGTTGAAATCGAAATTTTGTGACAGTAAATTGGACAGGATTGTTGGAAAATCGGACCGGAAATACACAAATAATCAGTGGATTACACTGATTATTGGATGAGTCATTTTTTTTCCAATATTGAGAGCAATATTTCGGCCAAAATTAGAAGGGGAGGACAAAGTTGGAATTTTCCAAATTGTTCAAGGGCATAAAGGGAAATAAGAGACAAAACAATAAAATAATATTTTATTTCCACATGAAAATCACATGGTGATTAGGTGTCCATCCATGTGTCAACTTCTTATGGTGTGTGCCCTAAGATTTGTCCATGTGTAAAGTAGAAAAAAATGGATGGCCGAGATCGCATCTTTTTCTCAAAGGGCATTTTTGGCATTTTGAAATATCAAAGCCTATAAATACCCCCCCTTCCATGAACAAATTCGGCCAAGAGGTTTTGTTGAGAGGGAATGTTGTGTTCTTGAGTTCTAGGAGAGAGGAGGGAAGAAAGAAGAGAGAGAAAGGAAGAAAGCAAGGTTAGACACCTCTAATCGCCGATTAAGAGCTAATTAAGGTATGTTTATCTCCCTAAGTGTTAATTATTTTTAGTTAATTATTTATTTGAGGAAGATTAGGATTAATTACCTTGATTAATTATGGTTTAGTGATAGTTAAGATTAGTCATGTTATTTGATTAAAGATTAGTAAGTAATTAAGGTTAGCTACCCTGATTAATTAGTGATTAGTTATGCTAATTGAAGGATGATTAATTATGATTAATCATGTTGATTAAGGAATGATTAAAGCTTAATCATATTGATTAGAGAATGATTAAAGGTTAATCATATTGATTAGAGAATGATTAATGGTTAATCCATAAGGGATTAGTGATTTAATCTTAGAAGATTATGTTGTACTAATGACTATATGACTTGAGGACCTTAATTAAATATTGGATTAAGGATTAAGGGTTAGTGATTAACCAAGAAAGCATGATTAATCATGGATTAAGGAAGAATTCCAAGACCTTAATTGAGGATTAAGGCTTGGTCAAACCAAGGTCAAAGGTTTAGGAAAGGTATACAGAAATTATAAATTGAAAGGCACAAGGGTAGCATTATATTGAGAAAGAATGGTATACTGGATATGGAATTTACCATACCCTTACTGTATGGTTGATAGGCAATTTTCTGGAAACCTAGGAGGATCTCAAGCAAGGGAACAAGGAGGAAACATTAAGCGTGGAACTGAGGTAGCGTGAACTGCAATTATTTTGTTGATCTGCATTTGGTGTTTCTGCTATGTGTGTTTATGTGCCATGAGAATGTTTATGTACAGATGATGTGAACTCCTTGCAATGTATGCCTTGGCTCTTGCATGATTGAGTTTTGACCAGAATGATTATATGCTCCATGATATGATGACATGGATACAGAATGGTTATGGCATGGCATAAAGACTAGAAATGTTATTTTACTGCATGTAGTATGACATCTTATGCATGTTTACTCGATGGTTGTATGTTCAATGCTACTGGGATTTCTATGAAATCTCATTCCTCCTATAACATGATATCCTAGGTGCCACTACTGCCAAGGAGAAGGGAAAGGAAATAATCATGGCTTGAGGAAGTTATGAATTATGTATTGTATTATACGGTTTTGAACCTTTCTCTTTCAAGCCATGTAAGCATACTCTGATCATGAACACATGATATGGTAACCTTTTTGGAATGTATATTAATGATAGAGTAGCTTTATATGTGATTATAGTATAATTATAGTGAAAAACGAAATGCTGTTAGAATCAGTGAAAAAGGGGATAAAAATGGTCTAGATTTGACCAAACTTTGACCAACAAAGACCTTGGTCAAATGGTTGACTTCTTCCCTGAAATTTGGCATGCAAATAGATCTTATTTTTCCCTTTAAAATGAGTGGTAAAGCGTCACAATCGTAGCTCTGTGGAAAAAGTTATGCCTTTTCAAAGTTAGGCAAAAATCCTGGAAAATAGAAAAATGACCAAATGAACAGTACTTTTCGAAACTAAAAACGGATGCGTTTCTGATTAAAGTGGAACCTGAGGTCATTTTTCATTGATAGATGATGTTAAGAGCTTCGAGTGAGACTTGGAACGACCTTGTTTCAATTTTTCTAGAATTAGTTATGATTTTCAAAAGTTATGCCAAGTTTAAGGTTACAGTGAATAGTAATGCGGAAAAAGAAATTTTCAAATTCAGGTTTTTCAACCCGGTAACCTTAAATTGCACTTCCGAATGTCTTAACTTGGCACAATATAAGGTCATAAACGTAAGGTGTTACATTTATGGTATCAGAGCAAATGGTTCTGGCACTCAGAACAAATTTTTAGAATTTGTATGCTTTGAATCTTGAGGAAAGCATGTTATAGTGCCTATTAATAAGTTTGTTTGGTCATTAGGATTACAGAAAGCTCAGGAAATGGCTGTCTGTAGTGGAAGTGGAAAATCCGGAGAGACCATTAGCAAGGTCATGCCCGGTGAGCGATATCCATGGTGGTACGATGAGACATGGTGGTACGAGGATATTGAGAGGTATGGAGAGCTTAGCACCAAATCCCCAGCTACCCAGGTGGATTACTTCGGTTTCAAGGGGAAGGCTCTAGAGAAAGACATTGCTACCGTTGCCTCTAATGATATAGCTCCAGTTGTTAAGATACCTACTAAGGATGAAGCAGGTCCGAGTAAGATCCCTATACTTGAAATTAAGAAAGAGTTCCAGTGCCTTCCTCAGCTAGTTCGAGAGTTCCAGTTTAGAAGCCGTTTCATTAAGCCGTATGAGCACTAGGAAGCTGAGGTATACTTAAGGTTCTTAGATGACATTAAGAGCCTTTATTATTGGGTGACTAGAGAGGACCGTACCTTGGGAGACGATGATTGGATCCTAGCCCTGTATCGTGTAATCCCCAAGACATGGAAATGGAATGAAGGAATTAATGAGATAGACAATTGCCTACCCAGATGTACTTTCCTGGAGATGGTCGAGGCCATAGAGACCTTTGTATGGGTTACTTTTCCATGAGCTGGTCATGGCTAATGCTAGACTGATGATGTATATAGTGTAAATAGTTTTGGACTGTATATAAGTTAGGCTAACTGCTAAAAACTCTGTGTAACCCTTGTGTTGCTGTACAAATGTTTGTTATATAAATAAGAAGGGTATGTTTTTATGATAAATGATTAAGAAGTTCCTTTATTCTCCCATAGTTAACTAAAGAACAAGCGAAATGGTGAGAACACGGAGAGGAGCAAGAAACACTCCTGAGGAACCACATAGAGATCCTATCCAGCAAGTAATGAATAGGCTGGATGAACAACAACGAGTCGTACAGCAACTACAAGAGGCACAGTTACAGCAGCAGGAAGAGAGAGACGGTGTTATAGCAGCAGCGGTAGCAGCAGCGATTGCTCAGTTACGACAACCTGAGCAAGTGCAAGCTGAAGCAACCCCACAAGTCCAACGGCAAGTACCTGATGAGCAAGCAGGATTGGCTGAAAACCAAGGAGATATTCAGCAGTGGATTACAAAATTTTGCAAGCATAATCCACCAGAATTCAAGGGTTCATTAGAACCACAAATAGCTGAAGATTGGATTATTTGGCCAGAACGTGTGTTATAGATGTGGGAGACCAGGGCACTTTTCAAAGGAATGCCCACAAGGGATAGAAGGGATGAGACAACAAACCCAAGGCAGAGTATTTGCCCTTACATATGAAGAGGCCCGTAAGTCACCTGATATGATCCAAGGTATGATCACTGTTAATGATTGCCTTGTGTATGCCATGTTTGACTCAGGTGCTAGCCATTCCTTTATATCACATGACTGTGTTGGGCAATTGGGTTTGACTGTTGATACCTTGCCATATGATATTGTTGTTTCTACTCCCACTAGTCCTAAAGTTGTGACTTCTAAAGCATGCCTGAATTGTGTGGTCTGTTATCAGCATTGTTGCACTGCCATTGATTTGATATGCATGCCTTTTCGTGATATTGAGGTGATAATTGGTTTGAATTGGTTATCTGCGAATAACATACTTCTAGATTGTGGTAAGAAAACGTTAGTATTACCCCCTAAGGAAGAAATCCCTAGAAAAGAAGTAAGTTTAAATTTCATGACTGAAGCCGAAGCGGGTAGATGCTTACGGCACGGATGTCAAGGATATTTTGTATTCTTCTCAATTCGAGCAGAGGTAGAAGAAGGAATCAATGAGATACCGATAGTGAAAGACTTTCCAGAGGTATTTCCAACAGAGATCAGTGGACTTCTGCCAGAGCGAGAAGTGGAGTTCACGATTGACCTTGTACCAGGGACAAAACCAATATCCAAAGCTCCATATCGAATGGCTCCCAACGAAATGGTTGAGCTAAAGAGACAAATTGAGGAGCTGTTGGAGAAGGGTTTTATAAGACCAAGTGTATCTCCCTGGGGTGCTCCAGTACTCTTAGTGAAAAAGAAAGACGGTAGTCTAAGACTATGCATTGACTATCGAGAGCTAAACAAGGTGACGATAAAGAATAAATACCCTCTGCCGCGAATTGATGATCTGTTAGACCAACTGGCAGGAGCAACGGTGTTTTCCAAGATCGATCTACGATCGGGATATCATCAGCTGAGGATAAAGACAGGAGATGTTTCGAAGACTGCATTTAGGACCCGATACGGACGCTATGAATTCCTAGTAATGCCGTTTGGATTGACGAATGCACCTGCTATTTTCATGGACTACATGAACCGGATTTTTAGACCATACTTAGATCTGTTTGTAGTAGTTTTTATTGATGACATATTAGTGTACTCCAAAACTCAAGAAGAGCATGAGCAGCACTTGAGAATTGTGCTGAGTACACTGAAAGAGAAACAACTCTACGCCAAGCTCAGTAAATATGAGTTTTGGTTAAAGGAAGTTAAATTCCTAGGCCATGTGATTAACCATGAAGGTGTGGCCGTAGATCCCAGTAAAGTTGAATCAGTACTGAACTGGGAGCAGCCTAAGACAGTGACAGAGATACGAAGTTTCTTAGGGCTGGCAGGTTACTATAGGAGATTTATCCAGGACTTCTCTAGAATTGCCCAAGCGCTGACAAAGCTAACCAGGAAGAACCAGCAGTTCTTGTGGGATGAGAAATGTGAGGCAAGTTTTCAAGAGCTGAAGCGAAGGCTAACCTCTACCCCAGTACTAGTTATCCCCGATCCGACACTACCATATGTAGTGTACACAGATGCTAGCAAACAGGGATTGGGATGTGTACTGATGCAGCAGGGAAGAGTTGTTGCCTACGCCTCGCGCCAATTAAAACCTCACGAAGAAAATTACCCCACTCATGACCTGGAGCTTGCAGCGATAGTGTATGCCTTGAAGATATGGAGGCATTATTTGTATGGGCCAACTATAGAATTGTTCTGTGATCACAAGAGTCTCAAGTACCTGCAAGACCAGAAAGAACTTAACATGAGACAAAGGAGATGGATGGAGTTGTTGAAAGATCATGACTATCAGATCAAGTATCATCCGGGAAAAGCCAATGTAGTGGCTGATGCCTTGAGTAGAAAAGTGGTGCAAGTAGCCACCCTCATGATCAAAGAGGGTGATCTGTTAGAAGATATAAGAGATTGGGGTCCTATTTATCACATGCAGTTAACGACAGATGATGTGGCTAATGAGCCATTAGTGCAAAGAACAACTGTTGATGTGATAAGACAAATTAAAGAAGCTCAAAGAGGAGATCCTTTAGCAAAGATCCTTCGAGCTAAAGTCTTGAGCAACGAGACAAAAGATTTTGAGATCTCAACAGAGGGAGTAATAGAATTCAGAGGAAGATCGTATGTTCCTCCTGTAGATGATCTCAAGAAGCAAATCCTAGATGAGGCACATAAAAGCAAATATACGATTCATCCAGGAATGACCAAGATGTATCAAGACATCAAGTCATTGTTTTGGTGGCCTGGTATGAAACGAGATGTCACTGAGTATGTGACAAAGTGCCTTACATGCCAGAAAGTGAAGACGGAACACCAGAAGCCGTCAGGATTTTTACAACCCCTTAGTATCCCTGAATGGAAATGGGACAGTATCTCTATAGACTTCATAGTAGGACTACCTCGTACGTCATCAGGATACGATGCAATATGGGTCATAGTTGATAGACTGACGAAGTCGGCCCATTTCTTGGCGATTAATGTTAAATATTCGCCAGAGAAGTTAGCGAGGTTATACATTAAAGAGATCATAAGATTACATGGGGTTCCAGAATACATTGTGTCAGATAGGGATCCAAGATTCATGTCGAGATTCTGGAAAGTAGTACAAGAAGCCATGGGCACGGTACTGAGTTTCAGTACAGCTTACCATCCGCAAACGGACGGACAAACAGAACGAACGATACAGACACTAGAAGATATGCTGAGAGCGTGCGTTTTGGATTTCAAAGGGAACTGGGATGAATATCTGCCTTTGGCAGAATTCGCGTATAACAACAGTTACCATTCTAGTATCCAGATGGCACCATACGAGGCATTGTACGGAAGAAAATGCAGATCCCCGCTTTGTTGGACAAAACTCGGAGAGAGAAAAGTTTGGGGTCCAGATATAGTAGATCGTACCTCTGAACAGATTAAACAGATCAAACAGAGGTTACTCACGGCTCAAAGCAGACAGAAGAGTTACGCTGACAGTAGAAGCAAGCCGTTAGAGTTTGAGGTTGGGGACCATGTATTCCTGAAGGTATCTCCAACTACTGGAGTAGGACGATCTATTAAGGCGAGAAAGCTGACACCTAAATATGTGGGACCATTCCAAATACTCTCAAAGGTAGGACCTGTAGCCTATCGACTGGCCTTACCCCCGAATTTAAGTCAATTGCACAATGTCTTCCATGTTTCCCAGTTGAAGAAGTATAATCCGGATCCAGAACATGTGCTAGAATATGATCAGATTGAGCTAAAGAACAGTCTAACATTTGAAGTAAGACCAGAACGCATAGTGGACCGGAAAGTCAAGCAGCTGAGGAACAAAGGAATCCCTTTGGTCAAAGTGATTTGGAAAGATCTAAATCAAGAAGAGGCCACGTGGGAAAAGGAGGACGAGATGAGGAGCAAGTATCCAGAGCTCTTCACATAAGGTATGTGTTAAAATTTCGAGGACGAAATTTATTTTTAGGGGGGAAGAAATGTCACACCCTGATAATTTTATTCTAATTGATGAATGATTTGTGACTGACTAAGGCCAAATAGTATAGTAGACTGGTAGAGGATCCAGGCTATGAGGAAAAATCAGGATAGGGACATAACAGTCATTTTTGAAAAGATCGGTCAAGAAAGGGCAATATTGGAAATAATGTCCGAAATTCCTGAAAATTCCCAGAAAATCATGAAAAATAGAAAAGAGGGTACAGAATAATGTTTGAGGCTTAGAAGATGAATATAAGATTAAAAATAATTTATCAGGGAATTATTTGTAATTATTGGAATTTTTGGTTAATTAAGGAAAATTAGCCAATTTCCATTATTTAAAATATATAGAGGCCTCAAAAATTCAAGGAAAAATAGGGATAAATTATGTGACATATTATCCTAATTTATAAAATTACTTCCCACCTTTGGATGTACAAAGGTTAGCTTAAAGAATATTTATTACCGAATTATTATCGGTAGAATAGTGATTTTTGACAGAATAAAATTTAGAAAATTATAGAGGGAGGTAAAACTTGAGAAAAATCAAGGATTACCCTTGGAATGAGGGGAATTTAATGAGGTGTTGAAATCGAAATTTTGTGACAGTAAATTGGACAGGATTGTTGGAAAATCGGACCGGAAATACACAAATAATCAGTGGATTACACTGATTATTGGATGAGTCATTTTTTTCCAATATTGAGAGCAATATTTCGGCCAAAATTAGAAGGGGAGGACAAAGTTGGAATTTTCCAAATTGTTCAAGGGCATAAAGGGAAATAAGAGACAAAACAATAAAATAATATTTTATTTCCACATGAAAATCACATGGTGATTAGGTGTCCATCCATGTGTCAACTTCTTATGGTGTGTGCCCTAAGATTTGCCCATGTGTAAAGTAGAGAAAAATGGACGGCCGAGATCGCATCTTTTTCCCGAAGGGTATTTTTGGCATTTTGAAATATCAAAGCCTATAAATACCCCCCTTCCATGAACAAATTCAGCCAAGAGGTTTTGTTGAGAGGGAATGTTGTGTTCTTGAGTTCTAGGAGAGAGGAGGGAAGAAAGAAGAGAGAGAAAGGAAGAAAGCAAGGTTAGACACCTCTAATCGCCGATTAAGAGCTAATTAAGGTATGTTTATCTCCCTAAGTGTTAATTATTTTTAGTTAATTATTTATTTGAGGAAGATTAGGATTAATTACCTTGATTAATTATGGTTTAGTGATAGTTAAGATTAGTCATGTTATTTGATTAAAGATTAGTAAGTAATTAAGGTTAGCTACCCTGATTAATTAGTGATTAGTTATGCTAATTGAAGGATGATTAATTATGATTAATCATGTTGATTAAGGAATGATTAAAGCTTAATCATATTGATTAGAGAATGATTAAAGGTTAATCATATTGATTAGAGGATGATTAGTGATTAATCATGTTGATTAGAGAATGAATAATGGTTAATCATGTTGATTAGAGAATGATTAATGGTTAATCCATAAGGGATTAGTGATTTAATCTTAGAAGATTATGTTGTACTAATGACTATATGACTTAAGGACCTTAATTAAATATTGGATTAAGGATTAAGGGTTAGTGATTAACCAAGAAAGCATGATTAATCATGGATTAAGGAAGAATTCCAAGACCTTAATTGAGGATTAAGGCTTGGTCAAACCAAGGTCAAAGGTTTAGGAAAGTTATACAGAAATTATAAATTGAAAGGCACAAGGGTAGCATTATATTGAGAAAGAATGGTATACTGGATATGGAATTTACCATACCCTTACTGTATGGTTGATAGGCAATTTTCTGGAAACCTAGGAGGATCTCAAGCAAGGGAACAAGGAGGAAACATTAAGCGTGGAACTGAGGTAGCGTGAACTGCAATTATTTTGTTGATCTGTATTTGGTGTTTCTGCTATGTGTGTTTATGTGCCATGAGAATGTTTATGTACAGATGATGTGAACTCCTTGCAATGTATGCCTTGGCTCTTGCATGATTGAGTTTTGACCAGAATGATTATATGCTCCATGATATGATGACATGGATACAGAATGGTTATGGCATGGCATAAAGACTAGAAATGTTATTTTACTGCATGTAGTATGACATCTTATGCATGTTGACTTGATGGTTGTATGTTCAATGCTACTGGGATTTCTATGAAATCTCATTCCTCCTATAACATGATATCCTAGGTGCCACTACTGCCAAGGAGAAGGGAAAGGAAATAATCATGGCTTGAGGAAGTTATGAATTATGTATTGTATTATACGGTTTTGAACCTTTCTCTTTCAAGCCATGTAAGCATACTCTAATCATGAACACATGATATGGTAACCTTTTTGGAATGTATATTAATGATAGAGTAGCTTTATATGTGATTATAGTATAATTATAGTGAAAAACGAAATGTTGTTAGAATCAGTGAAAAAGGGGATAAAAATGGTCTAGATTTGACCAAACTTTGACCAACAAAGACCTTAGTCAAATGGTTGACTTTTTCCCTGAAATTTGGCATGTAAATAGATCTTATTTTTCCTTTACAATGAGTGGTAAAGCGTCACAATCGGAGCTCTGTACAAGAAGTTATGCATTTTCAAAGTTAGGCAAAAATCCTGGAAAATAGAAAAATGACCAAATGAACAGTTTTTCGAAATTAAAAACGGATGCGTTTCTGATTAAAGTGGAACCTGAGGTTATTTTTCCTTGATAGATGATGTTAAGAGCTTCGAGTGAGACTTGGAATGACCTTGTTTCAATTTTTCTAGAATTAGTTATGATTTTCCAAAGTTATGCCAAGTTTAAGGTTACAGTGAATAGTAATGCGGGAAAAGAAATTTTCAAATTCAGGTTTTTCAACCTAGTAACCTTAAATTGCGCTTCCGAATGTCTTAACTTGGCACAATATAAGGTCGTAAACGTAAGGTGTTACAGAAAGTACCTTGGAGTGCACCTGCATCACGATCGCGTTTCTCATAACACCTTCAATAGTACCATAGACAAAGTCAAGTCTCGGCTGAGCAACTGGAAAACACACACGTTGTCCCTTGTAGGTCGATACACCCTTATTAATTCAATAATCAATGCTCTACCAGTCTATACTATGCAAACTGCTTATCTGCCTGACAAAACGTGCCCCACTCTATAAAGAAAAGCTAGAGATTTCTTATGGGGAGCCACGAAGAGCCAAAGAAAATTACACGTCGTCTCCTGGGACACAGTCTGTTTGGGAAAAAGAATGGTGGGCTCGATCTTTAACATGCCAAACAGCAAAACCAGGCTTTCATGATGAAGCTAGGATGGGGGCTAGTTCAGCGATAAGACGCTCTCTGGGTTAAAGTGATCCGAAGCAAATACAGATGCGATGATGACCTTCTGCTGACTATTAACACAAGCAAACCAGGATCCAACACCTGGCGAGGTATAAGAAATAATTGGCAGTATGTGAAAAACTGAATACAAGACCGACAAGATTCAGAAGGCAGACATAAAATCCGCTGGAAATGGACGAAGAGTGGGGCTTTTACCGTGAAATCAGCTTACCAGGTGCTGACAGCACATGATCTCCCCCCATCTCGGCAATGGGATCCAATATGGAAGATAAAAGTGCCGCAGTGATGAAGAATGTTTACATGGCTCCTTGCCTACGAACGTCTTGTTACAAATAAGATGAAATGGCGATGAGGGTTACATGTGACGGGACCTTGTAACTCTTGTAGGGAACACTTGGAGGATGAACTGCATATGCTAAGAGACTGTCAAGAGAGTAAGTGCCTTTAGACCTCAGTCATCAAAGCGGAGTTCAACCAGGCCTTCTTCAGCGCAAACCTTCAAAACTGGCTAAAACTCAACTGGTCCAAGCTAGTGGGTGTAGAGTTAGAGAACTGGCAAGCCTTGTTCACCACCATCTGCTAGCTACTCTAGAGAAGAAGGAATGAGAGGATACACTCCAATGCTAAAACGGATGTAAGCTCTATATACCCAAGAGCATTAGCAATAGTAAGCTGTATAAAAGTGACCCCTAAGAAACTAACCAATATGCAAGCTCCTTCAGATGTTTGCCCCCAAGGTGACCACATCAAAGAGAATACCAAACAGATCGTTCAGGTTAACAGAGCTTTTTCTTTCCTAACCCAAACAGCAGGATGCGGAGGAATCTTAAAAGACACAGATGGCAAAACTGTGGAGGGATTCTACCACAGACTCGACAAAGGGGACGCCTTTACTGCCGAAATATAGACTTGCCTCTTAGGTCTCCAGAGAGTATGGGACCTAGGATTCAGAGACCTTTTCCTCATGAGTGACTCCACGGATGCACTCCATGCGATCAAGACAGAGGTAACTGATATGCATGAAGACTGGAACATGATTATGGAGATAAAAGGTATGCTGCAACAACAATGGAATGTTGAACTAAGGCTACTAGACCGAGCGGATAACTCTCAAGCGGACCGCCTCACCAAGAAAGCCCTTACCGCCAGCCTTGGACTGCAAGTTGTTAGTGCTGAGAACCTAGCTGTGTGCATGAGTGCCTAAAGTCTTCTTTCTTTTCTCTTTCAGGTGTATCAAAAAAAAAAAGTCATGACCTCAGCCTTCTGTTATCCAGTGTTGCTCTCAGTCTATTTAAGTCACAACCTCAACTCCATCTTCTTTCAGGGTTGCTTTCTATTCATTGAAGTCGTAACCTGGATCACCTAAGTCACGACTTGATCTGGTTTTCCACTGAAAATTTTCCTGAGTGTCCCCACTCATTCTTTTTGTATAACTTTACTTCTTGCACATACTTTGAGAGTGTACAGCACTTCATACACCTCAAACTCACTGAGTATTATTTGAAATCATTGAGTTGCCTCAATTTTGAACTACACACTTGGTAAATATATGGTTTTGAACCTACCTCTTTCTTGAGCTCTATCGGTGCTTGAATTCTTGAGTAATTGTGCATGCCTAGAACACGTAGAGGTAGGAGAGGTAGACATACAGGATCTCGTAGCCCGCTTATTTTACGAGACCTACCCCAATCATCTAGTGAGAGTGAGAAAGTAAAGAAGAAATTATGGCTGAAGTGCCTCTTCATGGTCCAAACGGTGGGAATGGGAACGGTAACCATAATAGACCTAATAATGGTGGTAATGAGGGGCAAGGAGAAAATAATGGCCAGAATAGGATTAATGAACAACCTAGGGGTAGAACCATTAAGGAGCTAACTCAATCTAATGGGAACTTTGAACCTATGCCTGGTCCTTTTCCTGCTTTCAATGCAGATTTTGAAATTAAAGGTTAATTGATTCACTCATTACCTAAGTTCTATGGTCTTACAGGAGAAAACCCATACTTGCACCTCCGGACTCTTTATATGCAGTGCTTGTCCATGAAGCCAGTAGGAGCCAGTATTGATGACGTTATGTGGAAGGTCTTTCACTTATCTTTGGAAGGCAAAGCTAAAGAATGGTACATAAACTTGCCACTCTACGTGGCAATGCCTATAAGTCATGGACCAGTTTAAAGAAAGCATTCTTAGATAAATACTTCCCCTTTACAAAGATTTCAGCCGCCCGCAAGGAAATTTCAGCAGCTAAGCAAGAGCCATTTGAGACGTTCTTTGAATTTTGGAACAGATTTCAAGAGATGCTTACCCAGTGCCCTAACCATCAGATTCTTGAGGAGCACTTGGTACAATATTTCTACAATGGGTTGTCAACATATGATGCACAAGTTTTGGATGCCGCTACAAATGGGTCTATGGAAAATATGGAACCAAGGGCTGCATGGGAATTAATAATGACCTTTGCTCTTAATAGACAAAATGTGAGCTCAAGGGATTCAAGAGACCCCAAATCTGAAAGAGACCACCTATTGGTAAAGCTAGCCCAAGACATGTCTAAACTTACAAACACTGTTGAAAGCCTTCGCTCCAACAAAACTTACTCTCTTGCCCTTGTAGCTACAAGTTGTGAAGTTTGTCATTCACCGATGCATACTACCTTAAATTCCCTGGGCTAGTTGAAGAAGTGAATGCCATGTACCAAGAAAGAGAGGGGCAATATCAGAAAAGGGACCCCTACTCAAACACCAACAACCCCGGTTAGAGAGATCATCCAAACTTCAAATAGGGTGGGGGAGCAAATAGACAAAACCAATTCCAAGGTAATCAGTTCCACAATCCTTGGGCCTCCTCAAGCACATTTCAAGATCCTTCAAGAAAATAGGTGACAACTCCACAACAGACTATGGTATCTCAACCATCACTAAGAGGAGATGATACTTCTCAACTTTTAAAGAGCATAGCTGCCAGATGACAAACATAGAGGGGTGAATGAAGGAAAGTGATGACAAGTTTGTCTCCATAACCACCATATTGCCAAGGGATCCAGAAAGATAACTCAGATGTTCATAAGAAACTGGAGGAGCTCACTTTAAAGAACACTGATATCACCAGTCATTTGACCCAACTGTCTAATGCAGTCAATGACAAACAAGCTAAAAGTAGAGGCTGCATTCCCTACAATACAGTGATCAATCTAAAGGGCCTTAACGCCATAACTCTAAGAAGCAGTAAAAAGGTTCACTTTGAAAGTGAAAAGGTAGACAAAGATGATTCTACACAAGGGGTAGAGAGTCCCCAACTTTCCCCGATGAGGCTTGGCAAGTCTAAGAGCTCCACAGAAGAAGAGCTCATGATAAAGGCAAGGGCACACACTGAACCAGAAGAGAAGTCAACTCAAGTACAAGAAGAAGCATCTCAAGAAGTTGTGCCAGAACATGGACCACTGTAGAGAGCTTGACTCAAAAAGGCAAGAAAAAGGAGGACAAGCCAGAGACCAACAACTAAGGAGCCTCTAAGCCAGTAGGTAAGGAGGTATGTGCTAAAAACCTTCCTTTTCCTAAAGCCTATTTCTCTGGTAAGAAAAAGTTTGACGCTGACTTGGTGAAATGTCCTACCTTTAACCCCTCAGAGCACGCATTCATAAGTGTTATGGTTCAAGCAGATCATGACAAAAGCCTGTGGATTTAAAATTTCAACATAATTACTCGGGTTACTAATTACTGTTTAATTTCCAGATTACAGGTCTGACTTCAAAAATTCATAACTAATTCCATAAAAATCGTATTAGGGTGTTCTAAAATTTTACAAAAAGCTATTTCAATAATAATTAAGAGAAAAATATCCAATTGGACTTATCTTTGCCCAATTCATATAGTTTAATCAATAAATATTACTGTTTATTTTATAAAATCTGTAACTTCCAGATTCTGTACCTCAAATTTGAAAATTCATATCTCCTTGTGTACGTATCTAATTGAGGTGATCTACCTATCATTTTAAAGCTTGGGATATGTACTATGAGTCTACCAAATCTCGTGACATAACTCATTCGTTTGATAGGTCAAACTGGAGCTACAAACTCACTGCTCCAGAACCTACGTTTTATCCCTTAACATTTCTTTACTTTAAATCTTTTAATTTCTTTGGCATACATAACATGGGCTTACTCTTTTCCATTCATGCTCATACATTTCTATACATACCACAAGTATTATAATTAAATACATGGCATCATTGGCATCCACAACATAAATTACATAATAGGAGAATTATACATTGAATAATAATATCATTAATTAACATGAACAATTCTCCACTTTCTTCTCCTTGCTTCTCATGCCATTATTGGCCATCATTGATTGACCTAAATAGTTGGTTAGGAAGGGGGTGAGATTCGAGAGAATCTCAATAGCAAACAATACCACATAATCATGCTAGATAGATGCTAATGCACTACACGCAACTTGTTTATTCTCTTGTTAATTAGTGACATACTAGCATGCTTAAAGCTAACTTCTTGATGCATGGCCATGGAGACATAATCTACTCATCATGAATAGTAATTACAGTAGCTAAAACATGTCACAATAACATTCAATAACATGTACACGGCAACACACAAGCATACAACATCAAGCAATGACAATAGGTAAGTTCACTACCTTGCACATCAAGCTTTCCTCTTACTTTTCCTTTGACTCCCTTGACTTTCCAACCATGTGGGCATTCGGTCAACATCACCAAACATCCTCCTTGATGTTCCAAAGGTCCTAAACATAGTCACATTGATCATACAATCTATTAGGACCACTAGATTACATAAAGTTCAAGACTAGTTCTCTTGAACCTCAACCCTTTCTCTTAGTCTTAGGGTTTTCTTTCTAGCTTTTCTAACATAAATCTCATCATTTCCCATCCTTATGATCTATTTCTTGTCAATTAGGACTACTTTAGATGGCCTTAGATTCAAGAATATCAAATCTGGAAATTTTGGTTCGCGGGTATTGTTCACGCAGCAATTCCAGAAATTTTGCTCAACTTTAAAAATTCATAATTAATTCTAGCAAAATGAAACTGAGTAATTCCAAGTCTCACTGAAATCTCCTTAAGTTAAATTTGAAGAAAAAATAGTTTTAGGAATCAATTCTATGCCGAACAGTACCGAAATTGTACGGAACTCGAAACTCTTCCAAAAGTTCAACACTGTTTCCAGATTTCAAACCCTAATTTTGAAAAATCACCATAAATCATAGACATATCCAAATGAAGTATTCTACCCATGGATTTAAAGCTCACAGAGTTTACTTTAAGCATGCAAAATTTTAGAATCAGATATGAACAGTAACAAATTCAAAATAGGCATCAAATCAGATGCTATAGCCACCACATACCTTGATCTTGAAGCTTGAACTTAGGGGGCCTTTCTCTCACTAGAAATAGCTCTTTCTCTCTCTAGATGCAAGAGTGGTAGAGTTTCCCCTATAGACCCTTGCTTGGCTGGAAATGAAGGGGAGGGAATGCCTATTTATAGCCAAAAATCTGGCTTGAATGGACCAAAATACCCTTGGTGGCTAATAGAAAGGGTAAGGGCAAATTTGGAACTTCAAGTTGACTTTTACATCATCCTTGCATCATCTTCTTGCATCATGCTTACCTCAACCTTCTAGAAGATGCCAAGTGTCATAAAAGTGGTGGAGGAGATGGGAGATTAGATCCTAGCCGTTGGATCAAACTTGATTCCTCTGAATTTACTTGGCCCACGTTTCTCCAGCTTTCTTTATGGCCTTTCAAAGCTCAGAAAATTCTTCTGTCTACTCAATAAATTCCTTTTAATTCTAGAAAATATCTATGAATTTTCTTAGGCCATAACCCTTGCTTTAAGCCTTGCATAAAAATTCATTTACTAAAATGCTCTTTTATCAGCATAATTGGCTTTTTAATTTATTAAAGCCACTCCACTGGTCTTTTGGTTGCGGGACTAATTTTATAAATTAGTACAACCTTTCAACCATTTAACCTCATTTTTGTATACATTTTTGAGGTCTCTTGCTATTTCAAATAATTACCTCGAACAATATACTTTTTACTGGCCATAACCTTATAAATTCCATTTAAGCTACCTCAGGGGTACTTTCATCTTTTGTCTTCACAGAAGAGCCTTAGAATATTATTTCCCATTTTCTAGGATTTTCTTGAATTCTCTGTATACTCTTCCATTTTTACCCCTGTTGGTCATAACTTTCTGAATTTACGATTTAGTCTCTGCTTGGACTTAGCTTCATACAATCCTCTCTTTGAGGTTTCTAGCTTAACCGTTGGCCTGTAACTAGCCTCTTTTCTCTTTTTGGGCCTTCGAGACTTTACTGGAGCCTCTAACTTGATTATACTTGAACCCCTGAAAGCTTTTACTTTGCGGTTTAGTCCCTGAAACTGCTTTGACTTCCCTTCTCATCTTTAGGACTTTTGCTAAAAAGGAGTCTGTTAGCCTATCCAATTCAAGCTATTTTTGGTACTTCTAGGCCCAAAAGTTTGGATGTTACACTTGGCTACTGATGCTTACTCATTGTTTAACAAGTTGGAAATTAATGTGCCAATAGTTCAATTCTTAAGAGGGAATCCTAAATACTTTAAATTACTAAAGGAACTGTGTAATGACAAGCAAAGGTTTAGGCCCCTTGAGAGAATTCAGGTGAGTGCTAATGTGTCGTCCTTATTCAAAGCCGAACTGCCTATTAAGTGTCAAGACCTTAGATCTTACACAATCCCCTATACCATAGGAAAGGGTCACATTAAGGGAGTGTTATTAGATTTAGGAGCTGCTACAAAAGTCATGCCTTGATCAATTTATTTGACATTAGAGATTAATGGGAATAAAGACACAAGTGTAGTGCTTTAACTGGCAGATCGGTCTATTAGGTATCCTAAGGGCATAATCGAGAACATTCTAGTTCAAGTCAAAGACCTAGTATTCCCTGCTAATTTATATGTTTTAGATATGTAGAATGAACTTGAAAATGAGAGCACTTTGATTTTAGGAAGACCTTTCCTACAAACCTCTAAGACTATCATAAGCATGAAACACATCTGTATAGCAATGGATGTACGGGACCATGTTGTAACTTTTAATATGAATAAAGCTATGCATTATCCTTTTGACAATTTTGCATTCATGGGTTTAAATACCATTGATTTAGCTGTTGAGCAAGCTAGGGATGAGCATGACCTGCATATGCATGATAGCTATGACATGAGTTCACCTAAATTGATTGATTCTTCTGTTGTATCATCACATGAATCTTATGAGCTTGACTCATCTTTAAGTGCATATGATGAATATTTCAATTTCCTCTCTTTTGTTTATTCATTTTCCAGTCCTTACGGAGATGAGGTGCCACACATTAATTCTCTAGAAATTGATAGCATGCTTTCCATTTCTCAAGACTTTTCTTTTCCATCAAATTTTGACTCTATTTCTGTGGTTTACAACTGACATTGGCCTTAGAAGGAGTTTGTTAGTTAATGATGCAGATTTTCAAGAAGTGATGAGTGCTGAGAGTGGAGTAAAATCTGAGGATATGAGCCTTTGTGATATGAGGTCACGACCTACTGATTATCAAGTCACGACCCCAGATTAGGACTATGACAAAGGTAGCCTCTGTCAAATTAAGGCGTGACTTGAAGGTCATCAAGTTGCGATTTCAACCCAAACAATCCGAGAGGGTGATGTCTATGAAATTAGGTCGCAACCTGGAGATATGAAATCGTGACCTAAGTCCCTTGTTTCACCCCCTGAACTTCAAACTTCAATTGCTTCACCACCTCATGTCTTGAGGACTTTGGTTGAAGGGCCAGCACTCTCTAACTCAATTGCTACTTATACACATTCTAAGATTACACTCCATACCTTACAATTTCTGAATGATCTAATTTCTAACAATGATGTAGGTATGGAGGTAACCCAACCTAAGGTTGTTGTCGCAATAAACCAACTTGAGCTTGGTGCAACATCCGATGAGATTGCAGCAAGCATAGTGGATCCAAGTAAATTTGGCGAGTGCATTTCACAAGGGTCTCAAAAGGGGAGTTTCTTTAACTTTACTGATGTTTCTACTCTAATTCCCTCTGTTGTTCAACCCCCAACTTTAGAACTGAAAGATTTACCTCCCAACATCAAACATGCTTATCTTGAGCCTAAGAATAAACTGCCTGTCATTATTTCTAGTTCTTTAACTGAATATGAAAAAACTAGTTTAATGGGAGTCCTTAGAAGAAATAGGGAGGCTTTGGGTTGGTAATTAGCTGACATTAAGGGAGTAGACTCCACTGCGTGTACCCATAGAATTTTATTGACTGAAGATTCCAAGCCAATTAAACAAAGCCAGAGGAGATTGAATCCACTAATTTCTGATGTGGTTAGGAAAGAAATAGACAAACTTCTGAGAGCTGGAATCATATACGCTATTTCTGATAGCGAATGGATGTCACCGGTACAAGTTGTGCTAAAAAAGAGTGGGATCACAATAGTTAAAAATGAGAACAATGAACTCATCAGAACTAGGGTGCAAAACTCATGGAGAGTTTGTATTGATTATAGAAAGCTGAATGATGCCACTAGGAAAGACCATTTTCCCTTACCTTTTATTGATCAAATGCTTGAATGGTTAGCAGGGAAGAGTCATTACTATTTCTTAGATGGATACTCTGGATATTTCTAAATTCCTATAGACCCTAGAGACCAAGACAAGACCACCTTCACTTGTCCCTTTAGAACCTATGGTTACAAAAGAATGCCTTTGGGTCTTTGCAATGCTCTTGGCATATTCCAACTCTGTATGCTCTCCATTTTTGCTGAATTTATTGAAAAATGCATGGATGTGTTCATGGATGATTTTACTATTGATAAGCCTCATTATTTGCATATATTTCTAGCACCAAACTTATGCTTTTGCCATTTATATTTGCATATTTTGGGTAGAATTAGCTTTCATTGTGCATAAGAGTTGGTGAAGAAACTTGTGAGGTTTTCTTTGTGTTTTTGCATGATTTTATGTGATTTTATTGTGTGTACTTTTGATCCTTGTTTGGTGTGAATTTCAGGGAGCTTCACTAGTATTCTTGCCATTCTGTCATAGGAGCCACGGCGAATGGGGGAAGGTGTCACACCTTACTTATATAGTACCTTAGCAGTCATTTAGAACCATTCCAGACCACTTTGGATGGTTTTAAACTTAAAAATTTCAATTTGGACGTTAATTTCTGGAAAATTACCGTTCACTGTCCATTTTTCAGATTACAGGTCCAACTTTGAAAAATCATAACTAATTCTAGAAAAATTGTATGGAGGTGTTCCAAAATTCTACGGAAAGCTCTTTCAATACTCTTTAAGGGAAAAATAATCAACTAAACTCATCCTCACTGAAAATGTACAGTTTATTGGATTAAGATTACTATTCATTTGGTAAAATCTAGACTTTTCAGATTCTGCGCCTTAACTTTGAAAATTCATATCACTTCATATACACATCCAAACAAGGTGATTTACCTCTTGTTCTAGAGTTTGGGATGTGTACTATGAGTTTGCCAAATCTTGTGACCTAACTCATTCATCTGAATGGTCAAACTGAAACTCAAAACTAACTGCTTCAGGACCTACGTTTTATCCCTTAATATCTCCTTACTTTAATTCTTTTTATTTCTTTGACATACATAACATGGGTTTAATCTTTCTCATTCATACTCATATACTTTCATTCATGTCATAAACATCCTAAGTACATACATTGAATTGATGGCATTCATAACATAATTTACAACAAAGGAGAATTATACACTGAACATAATCTCAATCATTAACGTTAATAATTCTCCACTTTCTTCTCCTTGCTTCTCATGCCATTAGTGCCCATCATTGATTGACCTAAATGGTTGGTTAGGGAGGGGGTGAGATTCAGGGGAATCTCAGTAGCAAACAATACCATATTAATCATGCTAGATGGATGCTCATGCACTACACGCAACTTGTTTATTCTCTTGTTAATTAGTGACATACTAGCATGCTCAAAGCTAACTTCTTAATGCATGGCCATGGAGACATAATCTACTCATCATGAATAGTAATTATAGTAGCTAAAACATGTCACAATAACATTCAATAACATGTACACGGCAACACACAAGCATACAACATCAAGCAATGACAATAGGTAAGTTTACTACCTTGCACCTCAAGCTTTCCTCTTACTTTTCCTTTAACTCCCTTGACTTTCCAACCATGTGAGCATTCGGTTAACATCACAACATCCTCTTGGATGTTCCAAGTTCCTAAACATAACCATAATGATCATACAATCTATTAGAACCACTAGATTACATAAAGTTCAAGACTAGCTCTCTTGAACCTCAACCCTTTCTCTTAGTCTTAGGGTTTTCTTTCCAACTTTTCTAACATAAATCTTATCATTTCCCATCCTTAAGATCCATTTCTTGTCAATTAGGACCACTTTAGATGGCCTTAGATTCAAGAAGATCAAATCTGGAAATTATTGTTCGCGGGTACTGTTCACGCAGAAATTTCAGAATTCTTGCTCAACTTTGAAAATCCATAATTAATTTTAGAAAAATCAAAATTGAGTGGTTCCAAGTCTCACTGAAATCTCCTTAAGTTAAATTTAAAGAAAAAATAGTTTTAGGAACCAATTCTATGCTGAAAAGCACCAGAATTGTACGGAACTCAAAACTCTTCCAAAAGTTCAACACTGTTTCCAGATTTCAAACCCTAACTTTGAAAAATCACCATAAATCGTACACATATCCAAATGAAGTTTTCTACCCATGGATTTAAAGCTCACAGAGTGTACTTTAAGCATACCAAATTTTAGAATCAGATATGAACAGTAAATAATTTGAAATAGGTATCAAATCAGATGCTACAACCACCACATACCTTAATCTTAAAGCTTGAACTTAAGTGGACTTTCTCTCACTAGAAATAGCTCTTTCTCTCTCTAGATGCAAGGGCGGCAGAGTTTCCCCTATGGTTCCTTGCTTGGCTGAAATATAAGGGGAGGGAGTGCCTATTTATAGGCAAAAATTTGCCTTGAATGGACCAAAATGCCCTTGGCAGCTAGAAGAAGGAGTAAGGGCAAATTTTGGAAGTTCAAGTGGACTTTTGCATCATCATTGCATCATCTTATTACATCATCCTTGCTTCATGCTTCTAGAAGAGGCCACATGTCATGAAAATGGTGGAGGAGAAGGGAGATTAGATCATAACCGTTGGATCTAAACTTAGCCTTTAAGTTTCCTCCTATTTTACTTGGCCTATGTTTCTCCGACTTTCTTTATGGCCTTCCGGAGTTCAGAAAATTCTTTTGTCTACTCCATAAATTCTTCTTCATTCAGAATATTTTCTCAAGCCATAACACTTCCTTTAAGCCTTGTATAAAAATTGTTTACTAAAATACCCTTTTATTGGCACAATCAACTCTTTAATTTATTAAAGCCATTCCACTGGCCTTTTGGTTGCGGGACTAATTTTATAAATTAGTATAACCTTTCAACCAATTAATCTCATTTTTACGTACATTTTTGAGGTCTCTTGCTATTTTAAATAATTACCTCAACAGTGTACTTTTTACTAGCTATAACCTCATAAATTCCATTTAAGCTGCCTCAGGGGTATTTTTGTCATTTCACTTCACAGAAGAGTCTTAGAATATTATTTCCCATTTTCTGGGATTTTTCTTAGAATTTTTTGTACACTCTTCCATTTTTACCCCTGTTAGTCATAACTTTCAGAATTTATAGTTTAGTCCCTGCTTGGACTTAGCTTCATATAATTCTCTCTTTGAGGTTCTAACTTACCTTTGGTCTGTATCTAGCCTCTTTTCTCTTTTTGGACCTTTGAGACTTTACTGGAGCCTCTAACCTTGATTATACTCGAGCCCCTGAAAACTTTTACTTTGCAGTTTAGTCCCTGAAACTGCTTTAACTTCCTTTCTCATCTTTGGGACTTCTGCTCACAGGGGTCTGGTAGCCTATTTAATTTAGGCTATTTCTGGAACTTCTAGACCCAAAAGTCTGGATGTTACAAAAGGCACCGTGGCGGATTTCCAAAGATGCTCTCGGTAATAGGCGTTGCGACGAATGATCAAAGGTGCCATAGCGGATCAAGTTTCACAAGGAGGTTAGGATCACTAATTGAAATGACACTGTATAGGCTAGGCACTGCGATGGATATCATAAGGCACTACGGTGGGTGACAAAAAACTTTAGATTTAAATACAGAAGTTGCGCGCTCAAACGAGGGAGTCTAGATTCAGTTCTTTACCCTCCAAATCACGGATTTTCTTATTCTCTCACCCTTCTCTCAACTCTCTCTCCCATTTTCATCCAAATCCATAATCTTCCACTGATCATCTATGAATCTTTCATTGATTCTTGCTGTTTCTATTGCAATTCAGAGTATGAGCGGCTGAATTCCCAAGTTCTCCTAGCAATGAAGCTGACCTGAGTTCATGGAGCTAAACAGGGAGTCTTTTCAGATCTGATTTCCACTTTCGATTCTAAGATTCATTTTTATCAATTGAATATTTGTGATTAGAATGAAAGTTGAGGGATTAGATTTATGTTTCTTGGGATTTAAATCTGATTGAACATTCAGATGTGAGTTGTGTCCTTTGATCCAGTTGAATAGAGGATTCTCTGTTAATTTGTAAATCTAATTCGTTTTACTTGGACTGTTATTCTATAATTCTAAAATTTGATTGACTGATTTTGATGATTCACAGTTGTGGTCATCTTTAGAGAATTGCAACTTGCTTCTCAAGTGTTCTTGTCAATTGATTTTCCTTCTCTACAGAGCAAGACAATAAATCTAGTAAGATAGTTGTTATCGACCTGCGTTTAGAGAGATTTGAGCAATAGCTGGATCTATCTATTTAATTGACTTTAAGAGATCTCCAAGATTGAACAAGGAAGGAAGGATGAATTGCTAGGGGAACTACTATCTCTTATCTGAATCTCTTTTGTATTTTAGAACCTTTACCGTTACCTTTCATATGAATTTGTTTCTTGCTTCGATTTCTCCATTCTGAAACTCAATCTTTTACCTTGGTAAATTGATAATTAAAGTGAATTGTTAAGAATTGAATTCCAACTTAAGGCTCCTTGAGAAGAATGACCTAGGTATTGCCTCACTGGCTACATTTTCCTAGTATAATTTTGATTACCTAGCGATAAGGTTCATTAAATGGCGCTGTTGCCGGGAAACCTTACTTGTTAAGGTTCTTAGCAATTCACTGGTTTGCCAAGAAAAAAAATAGAAAACCTAAAACCACATAAAAAGTCCAGTGTTTCTGAGTTGTTTCTACATTTTCATCACTTTGTGCATTGTTGTTGAGTTGCTTCCTTTATTGTTGCATTCTAAATTGATTTCGTAGGTTGCCAAGGAGTTAAAACAATTTGGTCAATTGTGATTTGTTTGAATCCTTGCTGTAGCAACCTTTTCCTTTTAGTTGTTTGCAACGCCTTATGTTTATACCAATTAACTTGCCTTGCAGCAACATTTGGAATCACTTTTGAAGACTACAAGTTATGAAAAATCAAGTTTGAAAATTTTCTTTTACGGATTACTATTCATTGTAACCCAAAAATGTGGCAAATTTCGAAAATTCATAATTAATTGTGAAAAAATCAAAATCAAGTGATTCAAAGTTCTATGGAAAGCTCTTTGGATAAAATTTTGACAGAAAATAGTTTCTTGACTAACTACCTTAAAATTCGAGCCCAGTTTTTCTTGAAAATGTTATTGTTCATATGGTCTTTTTTCCATTTTCCACTTATTTTAGCCCAACTTTGGAAGGGCATAACTTCTTGTGTGGTTATCAGATTCAGGTGAACAAACTCTCATCTTAAAGAGAATAATCTCATCTATTTGCTCACTAAATCTCATGGCTATACTCATTCGATTGCTTAATTTGACTTTGGTCAAAGTTTAGGTCCATAATGTTGACTTTTATCCCCCTTGGAAGGATAAATTGTCTTACTTGACCAATTACTTGCATACTAATTCTCCTACCATATAATCATGCATATTGGACAACACTAGCATGCTTTCACATATTAACACATAAGCTAGCATATATCCATAACTTAAAACCTTAAAGCATACTCTTAATTACATTTACCCAACATAAGGTTTTTCTTCATTCTTCTTCTTCTTCTTGAGGCAAACTTAACTCTCCATTATAGCTACTTCTTTTCCTTTGCTCTTGGAGGTTGAAGGCCCTAGGGTTTGTTAAGTATGGGGGTAAGATTCTTGGGGAATCTTAGTAGCACATTGCATACATTACTATGGTTACACATCACAATGTAATTGAAGCTACATACATACATATATACTTGAGTATCACGTACTTGCCATGGAAAACATAACATCATAACATAACATATCATCTCAACCTTGCATAAACTAAGGTATACATGCATAGAGGCATCATGGCATAACATCATAACACTTAGCAATGGACATACAATATATAGTAACTCTAACAAGCAATGGAATGCAAAAGCTACCTTGTTGGCTTTCCTTCCTCTTGAACTCTTTTCTCTTAACTAGATCTTTATCCCTTTGTTGTGTATAGCCTATTAGGCAACCAATGACACAACATTAAGCATTACTTCAACTCTATAACTTAACATAACCCCTTAAACCCCTTTTTTCTTGACTTTTAGGGTTTATTTTTCTAGCTTTGATTCTTGAACTTTCTTGGGCCTTTCCTACATAATTTTCTATGTAGAATCCATTTATCATATTAGTTTTATGAAAATCCAATCCCTTGCTGAAAGAGAGCCCTTCTTATCGTTCGCTTAGGGGTTCTCACTCAAAAATTTATCCAAGCTATGCAGTAATGCAAACTGGGGTCGTTCTCTTTTGGGAGCCTTAGTTAGTTATCTAGGTTAGACTAAATGTTATGCAGAGTAATGGAAAAAAGGGGGGTTTTTGGGTTTTTAACATTTAATGAAATGCCAAAACTAAATGCAATTAAATCAAATCTAAGTTACTATGTTTTTGGATTTTTCTAAGATAGTAGTAATGTAGTGGAAAGTAATGATAGGTAATCTCTTGAATATGGCTTTGAAGCAATCATAGTTCAAAATAATTTTGGGAGTAGAAATCACTAAGTTTTCTAAATGAAAAACCTTAAAGAACTCTTTAAGTCTAGGATCTTAATCAATGGCACCCACCTCATAAGATCCTATTAAGCTCACTTAGTGTGTGTATTAAGATTAATTAATGCACTTGGTTTAATGCAAGCCTAGATTAACTCAACAATCAAACAATACTATGCAAGAAAGAGAGTATCCAAAGAGTTGCATAGAAACATACATGTAACCACATATATTGAAGCTCAAATTCAACATTAACTAATCCAATACACAAGATAATCATCCAGAATTGATTACAACCATAATCAAAATAGTTCAGCCCAAATTTACAAATCCTAAGACCTAGAAATTCATAAATAAAGAACTAGAACTGTGGATGAAGCTAACTCCCCTTTGAAGCTCTTGGAACTCATGCTTCTTCCACCATATTCAAGAGTTGAGAGGCTTAGCTCATCATAACTCTTGAATCAGCTCCAACTAGAGATTGTTCTTCAGCCATGACAGTAGCAGATGGAAGAAATGGAAATGGAGGATTAGGGTTTCTGAGGGAGAGATGAGAGAAGAAGATGATAGAAAGTAGGTGGAGGCTGAATAATGAGAGTCTGACCTCATCATACCCAAAATAGGGTTTCTAACCCGAAAATTGTGTGCATGGGTCGGTTTCTGGGGATGGGTAGGTCAAAATTTCCCGAAATGGTCGGGTCTGAGATTTGCTGATACGAGAGGTTTGCCGCGGCGAAACATGGCAGAGAGCCTTGCTTCAAGAGATGATTTTCGCCGCGGCGAAGTCAGATGTGTGCCGCGGCGAACTTAGGCAGAGGATCCTTTCCTGCTTCTTGTGCCTTGAGTTCTTCAATTCTGGCCCCAATCTTTAGTGTCCTACAATAAAAAAGCAACAAATTGAAGTATCAATTGTCCTAGAAATCAATTGAATCCAATTAATAACCAATTATGACAATTTAATCCTCAAAATGACACTAACTTAAAGTAAGGACTCTTAATCTAAATTAAGCACAATTATCATTAAAAAGGGCCAAAAAATACCACAAAATCATGGATAATGTAATGAAAAGATAATAATATCTTGAGCTCAATCAAATTCCCCCACACTTAGACCTTTGTACTCCTGGACAAAACTCAAAAATAATTCAAAGCGATACTAGCACAAAGAGAAACACTACCATGCTTAAAGATGAAAGTAGAAGATTAGAAAGAAACTCTCACAGGGTTGACATCAGTAAACAAGGATATGCTAAGAAAATGAGCACAATGGATAATTAACTCAAAAGATTGATCAAGAAAGATCTAACTCACGGATAAGTGTTTCACTCTTAACTCACTTGTTTTAGGGTTATTTCACTCCAAGTCTACTAAATCCAATTTCTACCATAGGCTTGTAATAATTCTACCTCTCCACCACAGGAAGCAAACTTTGTAAATCAAGAGGACTTTTAAGGTTTAGAACTTGAATGAAGGCCAAGTGAAATGAATGGGATGAGAATGAAAATGAAAATGAGTACAAGCGTACAAATTATTAAGACAGAATTAATCTAAATAAAAGCAAGGAGAGAAGCTACTTTGATTTTATTTTTATAATTTTTATATCTTTATCCTTTCTTTTCTTTACTCTCTTTTTTTTTTCTTTCTTTTTTTCTATTTTTTTTCAAATGAAATAGCTTTTGATAATTGCATGCATGTACTCAAAATGAAGGCTCAAAGGGGTTCACAATGGTGAAATGATTGGGTTTGTGTTTGGGAAACGAGGGTTTGAAATCGAATGCCTCTATCATATTTACAAAAATTGATTCACTAAGCTTCGATTAAGAATTAAAACAAGTTCTAGAGAAATATGAAATAAGTAGATTCACTCAAGTTAATAACTTTAGGCCCAAAGATCCTTCCAACAAGGTTAAAATCTCAATTAATCAATCTCAAGGGTTAACAACCACATAGTCATGATTTCAAAGCATATCATCATTTACTATCTGTCAAAAACATGAGAATAACTAGCCTAAGTTCATCCCTCATTTAAAAGCATGGAAAATTTTCTAAAAGCACTAGTACAATTTGAACTTTTCTAATAATTTTAAAAAGGATGCAGGAGTATGAAGAATCTAAGCCAGGAAAAATTTCTGAAAACCAGTTGAAATTGCAAAGAATTAATTATTTGAATAATAATTTTTTTTAAAAGAAGGGTGATCGCCGCGGCGAACTATTGAGGTTGCCGCGGCGAAATGAGGCAGAGACGAAATCTGGAGAAAAGGCTGGCCTTCACCGCGGCGAAACATAAGTTGGCCGCGGCGAAAGTATCCCGAGAGAAAATTAACGTGAAAGAAAAGGGGGCTTCGCCGCGGCGAAGGGTGGCAGAAACGAAAAATCCTGTGCAATTTCAACTCTTCAGCAACTAAACTCAAAATATTCACAATCCAACCACTTTATAAGTTCAAAAACACCTCAAAATCAAATAGATGCATGGATGCAAGAGAAATATTTGCTAGAATCCACAATAAGTCCCTCCCCCACACTTAAACACAACATTGTCCTCAAGGTGAGAATCAATGAATCAATGACAGGAAACACCAGAAACGAAGTGTAGGGGTGAAAATAAAGCAATGATCATAACAAACCAATGAAAAAGCATCCATGTAAACAAGTTCAATGCTAACTGAGCACAATAAAGTTCAGAAATATCCAGCCTCAGAACAACAGAACCAGAACAAACGAAAACAACAGAAAACCACAAAAACAAAGAGACTAAAAACTAAAGCTGCTGCCCAGGATCATCTGCTCCGGATCCTGACGGTCCTGCACCGGATGTGCCTGCTCCGTCCATACCCCTACTGCTCTGTGGCTCCTCCTCCTCAGCCGGTAAGGCAAAGTTCAACCGGTCTGCGATCAATGCATCAATACGGGCGGCGGTAGCGACGATCTCGGTCATACAATGCATCACGATCCTTTTGCCGCTTAATCTCCCGGAGGAGTGTAACGCGTAACTGGTGAACTTCCTCAGACAGCTCGTCAATGTCATCCGCAAGTGTGTCTAAGGTGACTGGCTGGGGGCTCAGGAGCATCTTGGCCTTCCTCGGCTGGCTCAACAGCTGCCTGGCCTGCACTAACATCGTAAACAGGGTGGATAGGTGGGTGGGGTCCAAGAGTGGGCTGTTTGAGGCGCTCATACCGGAATAGAGGTGCAGGTTCGAAATAGCTGTCATTATCAAATGAAGGAACTCCGCACTTGCGGAAAATGTCAGAGACAAGGTGGGGAAAGATGATGCTATTGGTGAGTTTTTTGGTGTTGACGGAATCGTGGAGGGCGGATTGGATAGTGTCAGCTACATCGAAAGTTTTTCCGGTCATGAGGAGAAAAACAATAAGGGCTTGGCGTTTAGGAAGGTTCTGGAGATGGGAAGTGGGCAAGATGTTATTGCAGACCAGGTGCAGCCACGGCCTCGCCTCAGGCCGAAAATCAGAACGTTTCAAGTACAGCTCAGCAGTGCGGGGACGATGCCAAGTGGCACCATCCCGGCATAGGGTCTGGACAATTTCATCATAAGGATAATTATCTCGATAATGGGAGTAATGGGAATGACGAACCTCAGGAAGCCGGTAGTGGTTGGCTATGTTATAAGTAGTGAAGGAATAATTCACAAGGTGGTCACGGAAGGGAATGGATAGCATGCCATGAAGGCGGGCGTAGGTGTAAAAGTGGCGGACGAAGGCATCATTGCCCATTTCTCGTGGGCGAACCAATTCAAGCAATTGGGACTCCCGGAGTCTTTGGACAAAGGGGTGGTCGGATGGTTCAAGGGGAAAGGGTCTCTCCTTAAGGAGGGGGCGCTTGTCGACTAACTTATAGATGTCATCATAAGATACGGCTTCCTCAGAGTCAGAGTCAGACACGGGTAAGGGTTCAGGATTTTTAGTGCGAGGCATTTTCCTGAAGCAACAAACAATAAGAACACTAAACACAACACAAACAACCACAACCTAAACAACCCAGAAAAACCAAAATTACAACCTAAACAGTAGCAAATGGTTAGTTAATGATTCATAGGTTTTCAGAGGACCAAAAGTTTTCAAAATTAAGCAAAGAGATTAAAGAAAAACACAATGTACTATGAATCATTAGATAACCTACAGGCTACGTAACTACAAACTAACCACAAAAGAACCCAACCTAACAACAACACAAAGCCAGAATAACTAAGCAAACTAACAACTAAATAGAATAAACTAAAAGAAAGAACAAGGGAAGAAAGAAACATACCAAGAGAGGAGGGAGAGAGACGCACGGCGAAGCAGAGAAGGAGATAGAGGGAACCGAAGAAACAATGGAGAAGGGAAAAGAGGGAATAGGCGACGGAAGACTGATGGTTAAAGAGAAGAAGGAAGAGGGAGTGCCGACTACGTTGAGGAAAGGGAGAGCGGGTTTGCAAAGGAAGAGGGAGCGGCGGTTCAAATGAGGTATGGGAGAAGGCGAAGATTGCTAAGGGGCCGACGGTTTTGAAGAATTAGAATGGTTAAAGGGGGTTTAATGGAGTGGGAGAGGGAAAAGACGAAAATGGGTAGGAAAATAGGCTGGGTACATCAAAATGGGGGGGCAAAAATGGGAAATCACGTGAAAAATCAGGGAAAAAATGAAACCGCTCAGCGCAGAAACGGCATGCCCCAGAAGAAAGCAAAGGGGAGAAGGACGTTTCGCCGCGGCGACAGTATAAGTTCGCCGCGGCGAAACAATCCCGAGAGGAACAGACAGACACTGGTGACATTCGCCGCGGCGAAACATCACCGAAAGCAACACAAGAGAACACGAACCACTTCGCCGCGGCGAAGGTTAGGGTTTGCCGCGGCGAAATGTCACAGAAAGCACAGAACAAAACACAAAACACTCAAACACCAGAGAAACACAACACCAAACAACAGACGAGGCTGGATACTTCAAAAACTTTAAAGTGCAACAGAAGAGATCAGAAGGTGCTCAATAAATCCATGATTAAGCAGTATACCACATACACACTTCTCAATCAATCTGAATCATATAATCCATTCCAAGCACCAAATCATCAAGCACAAAACAAGATAAGATAGAGATCAAAACTTCCAGGGGGTCTTATTGAATTTAAACAATAACTACACTACTTTCCTACTGAAAAGGGTTTCTCCCCCACACTCATTCAACATACAATGCACAAAACATAGCAAGATCAATAATTAAGCAAAAGCATGTAAATGAGTGAAGGAAAGAAACTACCAGGGAGCTAAGGAGGCTTTTGGTTCTCATGGTAGAGCTTCAGTTGATGGCCATTAACTTTAAGCTTTGCTCCAGTTTCCTCATTAAGAAGCTCCACCATTCCAAAATGATGCACCTTTGTGACTGTGTAAGGCCCATCCCAGCGGGTATTGAACTTTCCTTGCTTAAAAGTGAATCTGGCCTTAAACACCAGTACCTTGTCTCCCACCTTGAAATTCTTCCGTAGGAGACCTTTATCATGCACGAGTTTTGTCTTCTCCTTGTAAAGTCGAGAGCTCTCATAAGCCTCCAATCTCAACTCCTCTAACTCTTGCAGCTGCAACTTTCTCTCCATCCCAGAAGATTCCAAATTCATGTTACATTGTTTGACTGCCCAATATGCTTTATGCTCCAATTCTACAGGTAGGTGGCATGCTTTGCCAAAGACTAAGCGATAAGGAGACATTCCAATAGGTGACTTATAAGCAGTTCTATAGGCCCACAATGCTTCCTCTAATCTTAGGCTCCAATCTTTCTTGGATGGTTTGACTATCTTCTCCAGTACTTGTTTTACCTCTCGATTTGAAACTTCAGCTTGGCCATTGGTTTGGGGGTGATATGCAGTGGAGACTTTGTGGGTGACACCAAATTTAGAAAACAAGTTATCTACTACCTTATTACAAAAATGTGTACCTCTATCACTCACCACAGCCCTTGGAATCCCAAACCTACAGAAAATGTTGGACTTAAGAAACTTAGAAACCGCCTGGGCATCATCTTTTCTAGTAGGTATAGCCTCTATCCATTTGGAAACGTAATCAACAGCTAGAAGAATGTATATAAAACCAAAGGACGGAGGAAAGGGCCCATGAAATCAATTCCCCAAACATCAAAAATTTCACAAAAAAGTAAAGGTTGTTGGGGCATTTCGTGTCTTTTACCTAACCCTCCAAAACGTTGACATTTGTCACAGGACCGACAAAAGTCATAAGAATCTTTAAAAAGGGTTGGCCAATAAAAACCAGAATCTAGAATTTTCCTAGATGTTCTCCTTGCACTGAAATGACCACCACAAACCATTGAATGGCAAGCTGCAATGATAGACTCAAACTCTTCACTAGGCACACACTTTCTTATAACTTGGTCACTACATATCCGCCATAAGTGAGGGGCATCCCAAATGTAGTGTCTCGATTCGCTTCGAAGTTTTTGTGCCTGAAATTTAGACATGAAAGGAGGGGTGAGTCCAGTTATAAGATAATTAACAATATGCGCATACCAAGGCTCTTTAACAGCTAAGGCACATAATACTGAATCAGGAAAGGAATCACAGGTGAGTTCAGAAGAGTCTACTCCCCGTGTATCATCAGGTAGCCTACTTAAGTGATCGGCTACATGGTTCTCAGCCCCTGCTCGATCCTTTATTTCAATGTCAAATTCCTGAAGAAGTAATGTCCACCTAATCAATCTTGGCTTCGATTGTGGTTTCTTAAGAAGATAGCGAACAGCTGCATGATCAGTGAAAACAGTCACATGAGAGTTTAACAAGTAAGGTCTAAACTTCTCTAAAGCGAAAACAACTGCAAATAGCTCTTTTTCTGTTGTTGTATAGTTGACTTGAGCTGCATCCAGTGTTTTCGAAGCATAGGCAATGACTCTTGAGAGCTTCTCCTCCCTTTGGCCTAACATAGCTCCTACAGCAAAATTAGAAGCGTCACATGAAATTTCAAAGGGCAAAGTCCAGTTAGGTGCAACAAGAATAGGAGGAGAAATGAGTTTAGACTTTAAATCATCAAAAGCAACTCTACAAGAATCATCAAAATCAAATTTCACATCTTTTTGTAAAAGCTTTGAGAGAGGTAAAGCAATCTTGCTAAAATCTTTTATAAACCGCCTATAGAATCCCGCATGACCCAAAAATGATCTAATATCTTTAACACAAGCAGGATAAGGCAAAGAAGATATAACCTCAATCTTAGCTTTATCAACTTCAATTCCCTTTTTAGAAATCAAATGCCCTAGCACTATCCCTTCATTGACCATAAAATGACACTTTTCAAAGTTTAAAATCAAATTCTTTTCAATGCATCTTTTTAAAACTTTTTCAAGACTAGCAAGACAATCATCAAAAGAACCACCATAAACAGTAAAATCATCCATAAAGACTTCCATACATTCCTCTAAGAATTCACAGAATATAGCCATCATACAACGTTGGAAAGTCCCTGGAGCATTACATAACCCAAAAGGCATCCTACGATAGGCGAAGGTACCAAAAGGGCATGTGAAAGTGGTTTTATCTTGGTCCTCCGGTGCAATAGGTACTTGAAAGTACCCAGAGAAACCATCTAGAAAACAGTAATGAGATTTGCCTGCAAGTCTCTCAAGCATCTGGTCTATGAAAGGAAGAGGGAAATGATCTTTCCGTGTGGCATCATTGAGTTTTCTATAATCTATGCACACACGCCAGGAATTCTGAACTCTTGTAGGAATAAGCTCATCCCTATCATTTCTAACAACAGTAACCCCACTCTTTTTAGGCACTACATGTATTGGACTAACCCACTCACTATCAGATATGGGATAGATGATCCCAGCACTTAGAAGTTTGGTAATTTCCTTCTTAACCACATCAAGAATCAGGGGGTTTAGTCTTCTCTGGGGTTGTCTCACTGATTTTGAACCTTCACTAAGCAAGATTCTATGTGTGCAAATGGCTGGACTAATTCCAGGAATGTCCGCTAAAGTCCACCCAATAGCCCTCTTATGCTCTCTCAATACAGTAAGGAGTCTTTCTTCCTCAACCTTAGACAGGGAGTTAGCTATAATGACAGGTAATCGCTCATCAGACTCTAGAAAAGCATATTTCACAGTAGGGGGTAGGGGTTTCAACTCAAGAGTAGGTGGTTGCACAATAGAGGGAATCAGTTTATGAAGTTCAAGAGAGAAAAGATTACTCCCCTTTCCTTCAACCAGTGAGAGTTCCTCAACCTTGCAGATAGCTTCCTCTCCAAGCGTTGAACCAACTTCTAGTTGATCTACAGCAACCGCCTTGGAGAGATACTTCTCCATGACTTCTTCCTCCATATCTGAAATAGCAACAGAAAACCTTTCCCCAAGGGAATTATCATTGATAACAGAGGAATCAAAGTCTACTTTGGAGTCAAGGGAGGAAACAGAAAATGCATGTGGAATGGAAAGCATACAATTAAACACAGTGCAATCGAGGCATGTAACTTTACCACATGAGCAAGAAGAAGGTGTAGAGTAAAGAGATGAAAAAGAAGAAATGGATTCATCCTCATCATTAGATTCATCAGTATAAATATCAGAATAGAAAGAGTCATTTTTCAATTCAACTTCAGTGCATGCATCCTCAACAGCAATGTCTATCATGTTAACCCCCAAAAGTGAATAGTCCTCATAAGGATGTTTCATTGCTTCATACATGTTAAAAGAAACTTTATTATCACCCACCTCCATAGTTATGGTGCCCTCTTTCATGCTAATCATGGTATTAGCAGTCCTTAAGAAAGGTCGACCAAGGATGAGTGTAGCATCATTCACACGTTCAGAAGACATGTCAAGCACATAAAAATCAGCAGGAAACACCAATCCCTTAACTTGGACTAAAATATCTTCAATAATGCCCTCAGGATACCTAATAGTCCTATCAGCTAGTTGGAGCACAACAGTGGTAGACTTAAGAGTCTTGACTCCTAGAGAGGTGTATACGGACTTAGGCATGACATTAATGGCTGCACCTAGATCTAACAAGGCTCCCCCTATAGTAACCTTTCCTATAGTGCAAGGGATAGTGAAAGATCCAGGGTCTTGACACTTTACAGGAATTTGGGGTTTAAACAAAGCAGACACATTAGAGGGTAATTGGACTCTTTCATTAGGTTTAAATCTCCTCTTTTGAGTACATAATTCTTTTAAGACCTTAGCATACTTAGGAATCTTTTTAATCAGGTCAAGCAAGGGTATATTCACTTCTACTTTCCTAAATGTCTCAAGCAACTCATGATCTTGCCTCTCCTTACCCATTTTCACATTTTTCAAATAAGCATTAGGGAAAGGTAGTTCATTGATGTTTACCTCCTTACCTTCCTTGCTTGAGGCTCCATGATTGCTTGGCTCAGATTTCACAGTTATCCCCTTGCCATCATGTTCTTTTGAGGCTTCTTTCAGCTTTAGCCTCTTCTCCTTGGAGCTTTCAGACTGCTTCTCTTTTGAATGTGCTTGTGGCAGCTCATCACACAAGATCTCCTCCTCTATAACTTCATCCTCCTCTTCTCTGAATTTCACTTGCTTCCCACTCCTAAGGGTGATAGCGTTCAAGCCCTTAGGATTGATAACCGTGTTGGAGGGGATTGTGCCACTGCTCCTTGCTTGTTGCTCACTCATGTTGTTGGATAACTGAGTCACATAGGAGTTAATGTTTTCAGATTTAGTCTCCCATTGCTCCATTCTCTTTTCCAAAGCACTAAATCTAGCATCATTCTTGGATGAGTCTTGTTGAATTAGTGAAGCTAAGGAGTTGAACTGAGTAGCGTTGGCAGCCCTTTCTTCCTTCATTAAAGCCATCATATTTTGTAGGAGTTGATTTGTTTCATCCTTAGGTGGGACCGCCAAGGCTTGAGACTGGTTTTGGAACTGGTTTGAAGATGGACCAGCTCCTCCACTCTTCTGAAATCTGTTTGGAGGTCTACTATCATCATTCCTCCAGCCCAATCGAGGGTTTGATTTCCATCCCTCGTTGTAAGTGTTAGTAGGGGTCCCACTTTTGATTTGGGCGGCCTTGGAAGACTGCAGACACTTCCTCATAACGGCCCGGACAAACGCTAGAAATATGCATGACTGATCCACATGTTTCACAACTAGGCGCTGTAATGTCCATAGGAGCGGATGGGCGATGCACACTCATATTCTTCAATTCAGCAGTGATCAAAGACAATTGAGATGTCACTTGGCTTCCCAAAGAATCTACTTTTGATTCCAAAGCGTCCATTCTTCTACTGTGCACCGAAGCAGCTCCCATCTCATGTACTCCTCTAGTATCTCTCACACCATGTTGTTGATGATTCAGGGCCATCTTCTTTATCAAATCCCAAGCCTCCTCAGCAGTGGAGTCTATCAAAGATCCTCCCGATGCAGCATCCAACATACCCTTCTCTTGGTTCTTCAACCCATCATAGAAGTACTGCACCAGTTGTTCATCCGGAATTTGATGATGTGGGCATCTTGAAAGTAGGTCCTGAAATCTATTCCAGTAATCATAAAGGGATTCATCGTAGTCTTGCTTGGCAGAATAAATCTCCTTCCTCATTGATGAAGTACGAGAAGCCGGAAAGTATTTCTCCAAAAATGCCTTCCTTAAGTTCCCCCAACTGTGGTATGCATCAGCTACATGTCTTGGAAGGCTCATGTACCATTCCCTAGCTTTGCCTTCCAAGGATAGATGAAAAACCTTCCATAGCACTTGGTCCAACGATGCTCCCACAGGCTTCATACTCTGACAAATCATGGAAAGAGATTGCAGATGGAGGTATGGGTCTTCTCCTGTCAAGCCATGAAATTTAGGAAGAGAGTTAATCAATAAACCTTTAATCTCAAAGTTAACTTCAAAATTTGGACAAGCCGCAGTAAAAGGATCAAAATTTACATCAGAAGTTGTGGCTTCTCTAATTGTTCTTCTCCTAGGGTTTCCATTATTTTCTCCTACTCTCTCTTGTTCTCCATTTCCCCCATTGCCTCCATTCCTCACTTGGTTGGCATTGGGGTTAGGATGAGGTTGGTTTTGTGGTAATTCAGCCATTATCTCTTGGTCAGTAGGTTCACTCTCACTACTAGATAGCTAGATTCCACAGAAATATTCTCTTGCTCAATCACCAACTCACTTGTCCCCTCAATTCTTTTCTCTCTTCTTATCTCTCTGAGTCTTCTCTCAATCTCAGGGTTATAGGGCACAAGTTTTGTTTTCCGTGGCATGCAAGATAAAAGTCACAAGAGAAAGAGCAAACAAAATTGACTTGCAGCACACAAAGTCAACTAAAAGCATGCAATGTGATGAATGCAAGTGTACGGTTAAGTATGCAAGTGTATGGATGAGTATGAGTATGTATGGGTGGGTATGAGTATGTATGCACAGATAAAGAAGCAAAGTGTAAGTTTTAAAACTTCCAGAAATGTTCGCCGCGGTGAAATAAGATGTTGGCCGCAGCGAAAGTTGGCAGAGGAGACCAGATATCTGATTGCAGGGAGTTGGCCGCGGTGAAAACAGAGGTTGGCCGCGGCGAAAGTATCCCGAGAGAGATCCTTTGGTTTTTTTCAAAGAGTTGGCCGCGGCGAAAGAGCAGGTTGGCCGCAGCGAAAGTATCCCAAAAGGATTCCCTCAGTAATTCGAACAGTTGGCCGCGGCAAAAGGAATGTTGGCCGCGGCGAAAGTTGACAGAATGCTTATCAGATACTGGACTCCACTGATGCAACGTGAGAGATGCTGAAAATCAAGAAAATCAGTATATTTGTTTGTATTTCCAAAAATTTTTATGCTATGCAAGATGAAAACCTATACTATGAACAAATATGCAACTAAACTACCCTAAAGAGATCAAAACTTCAATTGTCAATCAAATAGCACAAGCTAACCTAAGAACCAATTTCTTGGCTCCCCGGCAACGGCGCCACTTGAAAGAGAGCCTTTCTATCGTTCGCTTAGGGGTTCTCACTCAAAAATTTATCCAAGCTATGCAGTAATGCAAACTCGGGTCGTTCTCTTTTGGGAGCCTTAGTTAGTTATCTAGGTTAGACTAAATGTTATGCAGAGTAATGAAAAAGGGGGGTTTTGGGTTTTTAACATTTAATGAAATGCCAAAACTAAATGCAATTAAATCAAATCTAAGTTACTATGTTTTTGGATTTTTCTAAGATAGTAGTAATGTAGTGGAAATTAATGATATGTAATCTCTTGAATATGGCTTTGAAGCAATCATAGTTCAAAATAATTTTGGGAGTAAAAATCACCAAGTTTTCTAAATGAAAAACCTTAAAGAACTCTTTAAGTCTAGGATCTTAATCAATGGCACCCACCTCATAAGATCCTATTAAGCTCACTTAGTGTGTGTATTAAGATTAATTAATGCACTTGGTTTAATGCAAGCCTAGATTAACTCAACAATCAAACAATACCATGCAAGAAAGAGAGTATCAAAGAGTTGCATAGAAACATACATGTAACCACATATATTGAAGCTCAAATTCAACATTAACTAATCCAATACACAAGATAATCATCCAGAATTGATTACAACCATAATCAAAATAGTTCAGCCCAAATTTACAAATCCTAAGACCTAGAAATTCATAAATAAAGAACTAGAACTTATGGATGAAGCTAACTCCCCTTTGAAGCTCTTGGAACTCATGCTTCTTCCACCATATTCAAGAGTTGAGAGCTTAGCTCATCATAACTCTTGAATCAGCTCCAACTAGAGATTGTTCTTCAGCCATGACAGTAGCAGATGGAAGAAATGGAAATGGAGGATTACGGTTTCTGAGGGAGAGATGAGAGAAGAAGATGATAGAAACGTAGGTGGAAGCTGAATAATGAGAGTCTGACCTCATCATACCCAAAATAGGGTTTCTAACCCGAAAATTGCGTGCATGGGTTGGTTTCTGGGGATGGGTAGGTCAAAATTTCTCGAAATGGTCAGGTCTGAGATTTGCTGATACGAGAGGTTCGCCGCGGCGAAACATGGCAGAGAGCCTTGCTTCAACAGATGATTTTCGCTACGGCGAAGTCAGATGTGTGCCGCGACGAACTTAGGCAGAGGATGCTTTCCTGCTTCTTGTGCCTTGAGTGCTTCAATTCTGGCCCCAATCTTTAGTGTCCTACAATAAAAAAGCAACAAATTGAAGTATCAATTGTCCTAGAAATCAATTAAATCCAATTAATAACCAATTATGACAATTTAATCCTCAAAATGACACTAACTTAAAGTAAGGACTCTTAATCTAAATTAAGCACAATTATCATTAAAAAGGGCCAGAAAATACCACAAAATCATGGATAATGTAATGAAAAGATAATAATATCTTGAGCTCAATCACTTGCCATTGAACTTGACTTGGCCGAACCATAGGGATAAATAGGTTCAAAATTTTCATTTCAATTTTTAATGCTTCCAATGTAACGCCTCATGTTTAAATCAATTAACTTTCCTTGTGGAAGCATTTGGAATCACTTTTGAAGGCTACAATTGATGAAAAATCAAGTTTGAAAATTTTCATTTACGGGTTACTATTCATTGTCACCTTAAAATGTGACAAACTTCAAAAATTCATAACTAATTGTAGAAAAATCAAAATTGAGTGATTCTAAGTTCTACAGAAAGCTCTTTGGATAAAATTTTGAGGAAAAATAGTTTTTGAACTGATTGCCTTGAAATTTGAGCTCAATTTCCTTTGAAAGAGTACTATTCATTTGGTCATTTTCGGATTTTACTGTATTTTTGCCTAACTTTGGAAAGGCATAACTTTCTGCACGGTTATCAGAATCGAGCAAACTACCCCTCATTTTAAAGAGAAACATCAGATCTCTTTGCTTGCCAAATCTTATGACCTAACTCACTCATTTGATAGGTCAAACTGGAGCTACAAACTCACTGCTCCAGGACTTATGTTTTATCCCTTAACATCGCTTTAATTCTTTTTATTTCTTTGGCATATATAACATGGCCTTACTCTTTCCCGTTCATGCTCATACACTTTCATTGATGTCATAAATATTATAATTAAATACATGACATCATTGGCATCCATAACATAGTTCACAAAATAGTAGAATTATACATTTATTAACAGTCTCATCCATTAATAAGAATAATTCTGCGCTTACTTCTCCTTGCTTCTCATGCCATTATTGCCCATCATTGATTGACCTAAATGGTTGGTTAGGGAGGGGTGAGATTCAGGGGAATCTCAGTAGCAAACACTACCCATAAGCATGCAAGACATAATGCACATGCATGACATGTTATAACATTAACACATGAATGCCATGGAAAGTAAGCTAAAGCATTTCATGCTTTCATAACATATTGCCAAGGAAAAACATAACATAAACTTGAAAACATAACTTTGCAAACATTTCATCATAGCGTAGTTGTAACACCTCATGTTTAAATCAATTAACTTTCCTTGCGGAAGCATTTGGAATCACTTTTTCAAGGCTACAATTGATGAAAAATCAATTTTGAAAATTTTCATTTACGGGTTACTATTCATTATCACCTTAAAATGTGACAAACTTCAAAAATTCATAACTAATTGTAGGAAAATTGAAATTGAGTGATTCCAAGTTCTACAAAAAGCTCTTTAGATAAGCTTTTGAGGAAAAATAGTTTATGAACTGATTGCCTTGAAATTCAAGCTCAATTTCCTTTGAAAAAGTTACTGTTCATTTGGTCATTTTCGGATTTCACTGTATTTTTGCCTAACTTTGGAAAGACATAACTTTCTGCTCGATTATCGAAATTAGGCAAACTACCCTTCACTTTAAAGAGAAACATCAGATCTCATTGCTTGTCAAATCTTATGACCTAACTCACTCATTTGATAGGTCAAACTGGAGCTACAAACTCACTGCTCCAGGACTTACGTTTTATCCCTTAACATCTCTTTAATTCTTTTTATTTCTTTGGCATACATAACATGGACTTACTCTTTCCCGTTCATGCTCATACACTTTCATTCATGTCATAAATATTATGATTAAATACATGGCATCATTGGCATCCATAACATAGTTTACAAAATAGGAGAATTATACATTCATCAACAGTCTCATCCATTAACAAGAATAATTCTTTTTAAGTTACCTCAGGGGTATTTTCGTCATCTCTCTTCACAAAAGAGTCTTAGAATATTATTTTCCATTTTTTGGGATTTTCTTAGAATTTTCTAAGTACTTTCCATTTTTACCCCTGATGGCCGTAACTTTCTGAATTTACGGTTTTACCCCTGCTTAGGCTCAACCTCATAAAACAATCTCTTTGAGGCTTCTAACTTAACCTTTGGTCTGTATCTAGCCTCTTTTCTCTTTCTGGGCCTCTGAGACTTTACTGGAGCCTCTAACTTTGATTACCTTTTAGCCCCTTAAAACTTTCACTTTGCAGTTTAGTCTCTGAAACTGCTTTAACTTCCTTTCTCATCTTTAGGACCTCTACTAAAAAAAAGTCTGGTAGCCTATCTCATTCAGGCTATTTCTGATACTTCTAGGCCCAAAAATCGGGATGTTACAATTCTCCCCCTCTCAAAAGAATTTCGTCCTCGAAATTCCAAGTCAAACCTCTATTCTTACCCTTAATGAGAGGTTAACTGAGGAGAATATCCCCACTTATACTAAATTTTGACCTCTTTAACTTTTCATTATACTCATTTCCAGGTTTCAACCATGGCTCCATACTTACATAACTTGTCGTTCTATACTTTTCTGTCATTTACGTGAGCATGGCCTTTGCTTTTAAGCATTTTGTCACCACTGCTCACCTTCTTCCTCTCCTTCAGGCTCATTCTTTCATAATAATACCATGACAGTGTGCCTGTCTTCTTGGTATTTTACTACACCATGGCATTTTGGGTTCTCTTAATACAACCTTTATCTATTCTTTACTATATACCCTGCCATTCCTCTTTACTTTAAGGGCATATCTCCTTTCTTTCCTTCATTGACTAGAACAGAATTGAGCTTAGTCTAATCAACAATAAAGGTGTCTGGAACAAGTCAAGGGTACTCTCTCTATATTAGTCCACCGCTGAAGGAGATTTCACTATCTTAAACTCATCTCTGGTCATCGTCTTCCCAAAGAGGTACTATACTCTTACCCCTATGGCTCAGCCATTTTCTCTTAGGCTTGGTCTACTATGACCTCGGGAGCTACTGTGCTCTACCATAAGCCTCTTCAGGATCCCTCATGACCCTGGAATACTATAATCAATCTGAGCCATCTTAGGATCTCTAGGAGACTCTAGACCATAGAGTTGAGTAATAAAATAAGTCACCTCCACTCAGCTAGTAACTTGACTGATTAGTCCCTAAGACTGATCACAGATATCAATATTGTCTTCTTAGGCCTTACTCAATCCTTTCTGTCAACTCCTGGAATTCTTAGCCTTTCCATATTTCTTTAGCCCTTAGTTTTAGCTTCCTTAGGCTACTTTTCTTTCTTTGTGCCTTTCGAATACCGAGGTACTAGCTCATCTCTAGAGCTCATTAACTTGCCATTGTATCAATGCCAGCTTGCCTTGTCTTAGGATTCTATAGTCCTTTCTGTCTCTTAACAATTTGGACAGCTTCGGGAGAGGACTTATATCATCACATTCTCATTATCCTTTAGTATCTCATAGTACCCTGTTAAGCTCAAAGAGTATCTGTTTGCATATCACACTTCTATTGTCTTAACCAGTTTCACTCTCTTTGTGGGGTAAGGTCTGTCTTGTGCCTTGCCTCGACTGCTTCTGCTCTTTTTGTGGGAGGATAGATTGCTCTAACTAGAGCATCATCAACTCAACCACTTACTTTCTGTTTTATTCCTTCAGAGGATAGCTTACTCTTACTAGAGCAGCGTCACTCTGATCTGGAGAACCACTTCCCAATCTTAGAGAGGTACTTCATGGTCAAGACTTTCCTTATATGCAATCTCTGCTAGGGTACATTCCTCGAATACCCTATCCCTACCAAAGGGAGCCTCTCTACCGGATTACTCGATCGTGTAGGCAGTGGCATCTATTTATAGGAATCTCATCTCTTAGATTCTTGAATGGCCTAAGTACCATGGTTGCATGCTCTCAGATGCCTTAGGGACATAAAAGAATATTGTTTAGTCCCTAACATTATCATGTATCTAAGCATCATCGAGCTCTAGGTATCACTAGGAACTTGCTTATCTTTCTCTGTTCATTAGTTCCCAATGCAACCATCCACTATCATGTTCTTATTCATTTCCTTTCATCTCTATCCTCAAGAGGGATCTTGCCTCACTTTACTCTTTCTAACTTTCTTTACCTCTTGACCAATTATTCTTATGGTCAGGTATTAATCACCATACCCTCATCACATCACACAACGAATATTTAATCACTTTGCTATGTGGTATCTAGGTCTGGCACCTAGGTTATCATTGACCCTTCATTCATTATCATTTAATCTCTGTCTCTCTTGGTTCACTATCCCTTAGGGATTTCTACCTCTATTCAGAGATTTGAACAAACCTCAAACATCTCATCCTGTTACCTTGCCTCTATCGAGGTCACATCGATTACTTAAGGTACAGGTTGACATTCAGTTCCCTTACTAGGGCATTGACTTGTACCTCTGACTAGCTTACTGTACCCTTAACCATTCATTTCTATAGTCATATGCTAATCATAAACTGACCATATTACTTAGCAGGCATTGATCATTAAAACATCTCCGCTGTATGACATTCCAGTCAGGCACCTTTAACCAATCACCTGAGGCTAGGTTGTCACCCTGCTTCCCTATTAGGGTATGGACTCCTATTCCTTACTGGCTTACCATACTCTTAGCTATTACCCTCTGGAGATGCCTTTCAACTTTAACTCATTCCTTGGTCAAGCTCTCTCAACTCAACCATTCCTCTCCTGAGGGGGAGTCTCTTAGCAACGACTACCTATTTCTCAGGTTACTCTCTATCATTCCTTACTTCTCTGCTATGTCTATTTCTTTCGGAGAAAACACCTAAGCTTTTTGTAATCCAAATGACTAAATAAATTTATTAATGAACAGTGTAAATTATTTTCCTCAAAATTCAGAGCATAAAAATTTAAAATTTAAAATTTGTTCTGGTTGCCAGAACCATTTGCTCTGATACCAAAAAATGTAACACCTCATGTTTAAATCAATTAACTTTCCTTGCGGAAGCATTTGGAATCACTTTTTCAAGGCTACAATTGATGAAAAATCAATTTTGAAAATTTTCATTTACGGGTTACTATTCATTCTCACCTTAAAATGTGACAAACTTCAAAAATTCATAACTAATTGTAGAAAAATTGAAATTGAGTGATTCCAAGTTCTACAAAAAGCTCTTTGGATAAAATTTTGAGGAAAAATAGTTTATGAACTGATTGCCTTGAAATTCGAGCTCAATTTCCTTTGAAAAAGTTACTATTCATTTGGTCATTTTCGGATTTCACTGTATTTTTGCCTAACTTTGGAAAGGCATAACTTTCTGCTCAATTATCGAAATCGGGCAAACTACCCTTCACTTTAAAGAGAAACATCAGATCTCATTGCTTGTCAAATCTTATGACCTAACTCACTCATTTGATAGGTCAAACTGGAGCTACAAACTCACTGCTCCAGGACTTGCGTTTTATCCCTTAACATCTCTTTAATTCTTTTTATTTCTTTGGCATACATAACATGGACTTACTCTTTCCCGTTCATGCTCATACACTTTCATTCATGTCATAAATATTATGATTAAATACATGGCATCATTGGCATCCATAACATAGTTTACAAAATAGGAGAATTATACATTCATCAACAGTCTCATCCATTAACAAGAATAATTCTCCGCTTACTTCTTCTTGCTTCTCATGCCATTATTCCCATTGTTGATTGACCTAAATGGTTGGTTAGGGAGGGGTGAGATTCGGGAGAATCTCAGTAGCAAACACTACCCATAAGCATGCAAGACATAATGCACATGCATGACATGTTATAACATTAACACATGAATGCCATGGAAAGTAAGCTAAAGCATTTCATGCTTCCATAACATATTGCCAAGGCAAAACATAACATAAACTTGCAAACATAACTTTGCAAACATTTCATCATAGCTTAGTCACATCATGGCAATACAACCACATCATGCAAGCATACATATCAAGCACACAGTATAGGTAAGTTCACTACCTTGCACCTCAAGCTTTCCTCTCACTTTTCCTTTGACTCCCTTGACTTTCCAACCATGTGGGCATTTTTTCAACATCACCAAACTTCCTCTTGGATGTTCCAAAGGTCCTAAACATAACCATAATGATCACACAATCCATTAGGACCATTAGATGACATAAAGTTCAAGACTAGCTTTCTTGAACCTCAACCCTTTCTCATAGTCTTAGGATTTTCTTTCTAACTTTTATAATATAAATCTTATCATTTTCCATCCTTAAGATCCATTTCTTATCAATTAAGACCACTTTAGATGGCCTTAGATTCAAGAATACCAAATCTGGAAATTTTGGTTCGCGGGTACTGTTCACGCAGAATTTTCAGAATTTTTGCTCAACTTTGAAAATTCATAATTAATTCTAGAAAAATCCAAATTGAGTGCTTCCAAGTCTCACTGGAATATCCTTAAGTTAAATTTAAAGGAAAAATAGTTTCAGAAACCATTTCTATGCAGAACAGTACCGGAACTGTACGGAACTCGAAACTCTTCCAAAAGTTCAACACTGTTTCCAGATTTCAAACCCTAACTTTGAAAAATCACCATAAATCGTACACATATCCAAATGAAATGTTCTACCCATGGATTTAAAGCTCACAGAGTGTAATTTAAGCATGCAAAATTTCGGAATCAGATACACACAGTAACTAATCCGAAATAGGCATAAAATCAGGTGCTATAACCATCACATACCTTGTTTTAGAGCTTGATCTAGCTTGGAACCACTTGGCCTTTCTTTCTCCCTCTTCTTTCTCTCTCTAAAAACCATTTTGCAAGAGCTTCCCCATGGATTCCTTATGCTTGGATGAAATGGTAGGGAGGGGAGGGGGTATTTATAGAAAAACAGACTGAATCTGGACCGTTGATCTTAAAAATACGTGGCTCGATCTGGACCGTCCATTTTCTCTTTTGATCTTACGGTGACAAGTGTCCTATGACATCATGCTTACCTCATCATGATGACATCATGCTTACATCATTAAGCCACATGTCTTTAATCCGACCGCACACGTGTCTTGCATCCGACCGTACACGTGTCTTCCATCTAGCCGTACACGTAATATTTTCTTTTTCTCATCTAACCGTACACTTGTCACTTTCATGTCCTTTCATTATTTATGGCATTAAAATAGGGAAAAATAAATGGAAAATTCGTGTAAAAATATTTCTTTAATTATTTCTCCACTTATCAAGCCAATCTTGCACCGTATCGGATATTTTTCGGGTCCTGACTTACCCTGTACCACCGGGACAACTTCTTCTTAAAATTCTGGCCAATAAAAGGTACATATATGGCACCATCTCAGAGAAGCATAGATGAAAATAATTAGCTTTGCTGACAGGTTACTTGACCTTACTGAGTCATGCAGTAGAGATTTCACTATGACGGGTAGACAAAAGACTGTCTAAAATATTCCCGTACTGCGTTCTGATTTTTATGTTGTCCATAAATATCTTCTGGTGACTCAGCATGATGACTCGTAGGTGTCATGATTACGCTTGGTGACTCAGCATGATGACTCGTCGGTGTCATGATTACGCTTGATGACTCAACATCGTCATGATGGCTCTTAGATATTTTCTTTAGTTTTGTCTCCTATTTAGGGGACAAAATTATTTAATATTTGACTGGAGCATTTTATTCAATCCAGAGCTCCCAAAATTCATCCAAAAATATCATAAAATTCCTCATATTCTAGAGAAAATCTGTGAATTTTCTCAGGTCATAACTCAACCTGTAGCCCCACTTAAAAATCATTCTTTAAAATGCCCTTTTTCGGCACAACTGGCTTTTAAGTATTCTTAAAGCCATTTTGCTAGTCTTCTGGGGATGAGACTAATTTTATAATATTCTATAGTCTCTTAGATCATACATCCCCATTTTACCATAATTTTCTGAGGCTTTCTTATGACTCAAACAATTAAATCTACCTCTACATCTCAAATTGAGCCATAAACTTATAAATTCCTTTTAAGTTACCTCAGGGGTATTTTCGTTATCTCTCTTCACAAAAGAGTCTTAGAATATTATTTTCCATTTTCTGGGATTTTCTTAGAATTTTCTAAGTACTTTCCATTTTTACCCCTGATGGCCGTAACTTTCTGAATTTACGGTTTTACCCCTGCTTAGGCTCAACCTCATAAAACAATCTCTTTGAGGCTTCTAACTTAACCTTTGGTCTGTATCTAGCCTCTTTTCTCTTTCTAGGCCTCTGAGACTTTACTGGAGCCTCTAACTTTGATTACCCTTTAGCCCCTTAAAACTTTCACTTTGCAGTTTAGTCCCTGAAACTGCTTTAACTTCCTTTCTCATCTTTAGGACCTCTACTAAAAAAAGTCTGGTAGCCTATCTCATTTAGGCTATTTCTGATACTTCTAGGCCTAAAAATCGGGATGTTAATGTAGTCACATCATGGCAACACAATCACATCATGCAAGCATACATATCAAGCACACAGTATAGGTAAGTTCACTACCTTGCACCTCAAGCTTTCCTTTAACTTTTCCTTTGACTCCCTTGACTTCCAACCATGTGGGAATTTGTTCAACATCACCAAACTTCCTCTTGGATGTTCCAAAGGTCCTAAACATAACCATAATGATCGCACAATCCATTAGGACCATTAGATGACATAAAATTCAAGACTAGCTTTCTTGAACCTCAACCCTTTCTCATAGTCTTAGGATTTTCTTTCTAAATTTTATAATATAAATCTTATCATTTCCCATTCTTAAGATCCATTTCTTGTCAATTAAGACCACTTTAGATGGCCTTAGATTCAAGAATACCAAATCTGGAAATTTTGGTTCGCGGGTACTGTTCACACAGAATTTCCAGAATTTTTGCTCAACTTTGAAAATTCATAATTAATTCTAGAAAAATCCAAATTGAGTGGTTCTAAGTCTCACTGAAATCTTCTTAAGTTAAATTTAAGGGAAAAATAGTTTTAGGAACCAATTCTACACTAAACAGTACCGGAACAATACGGAACTCGAAACTCTTCCAAAAGTTCAACACTGTTTCTAGATTTCAAACCCTAATTTTGAAAAATCACCATAAATCGTACACATATCCAAATGAAGTGTTCTACCTATGATTTAAAGCTCACAGAGTTTACTTTAAGCATGCAAAATTTCAGAATCAGATACACACAGTAACTAATCCAAAATAGGCATAAATTCAGGTGCTATAACCATCACATACCTTGTTTTAGAGTTTGATCTGGCTTGGAACCACTTGGCCTTTCTTTCTCCCTCTTCTTTCTCTCTCTAGAAACCATTTTTCAAGAGCTTCCCCATGGATTCCTTATGCTTGGATGAAATGGTAGGGAGGGGAGGGGGTATTTATAGAAAAGCAGACTGAATCTGGACCGTTGATCTTAAAAATACGTGGCTCGATCTGGACCGTCCATTTTCTCTTTTGATCTTACGGTGACAAGTGTCCTATGACATCATGCTTACCTCATCATGATGATATCATGCTTACATCTTCAAGCCACATGTCTTTAATCTGACCGCACACGTGTCTTGCATACGACCGTACACGTGTCTTACATCTAGCCGTACACATAATATTTTCTTTTTCCCATCTAACCATACACTTGTCACTTTTATGTCCTTTCATCATTTGTGACATTAAAATAGGGAGAAAATAAATGGAAAATTCGTGCAAAAGTATTTTCTTAATTATTTCTCCACTTATCAAGCCAATCTTGCACCGTATCGAATACTTTTCGAGTCCTGACTTACGCTGTACCACCAGGACATGTTCTGACACTATTTTCTCATCTTCATAAGTACATATATGGTGCCACGTTAGAGGAGCATAGATGAAAATAATTAGCTCTACTGACAGGCTACTTAACCTTACTGAGTCATGCAGTAGAGATTTCACTATAACGGGTAGACAAAAGACTGTCTAAAATATTCCCATACTGCGTACTAATTTTTATGCTGTCCATAAATATCTTCTGGTGACTCAGCATGATGACTCGTAGGTGTCATGATTACGCTTGATGACTCAGCATGATGACTCATCGGTGTCATGATTACGCTTGATGACTCAGCACCGTCATGATGGCTCTTAGATATTTTCTTTGGTTTTATCTTCTATTTAGGGGACAAAATTATTTAATGTTTGACTGGAGTATTTTATTCAATCCAGAGCTCCAAAAATTCATCCAAAAATATCATAAAATTCCTTATACTCTAGAGAAAATCTGTGAATTTTCTCAGGTCATAACTCAACCTGTAGCCTCACTTAAAAATCATTCCCTAAAATGCCTTTTTTCGGCACAACTGGCTTTTAAGTATTCTTAAAGCCATTTTGCTGGTGTTCTGGGGATGAGACTAATTTTATAATTTTCTATAGTCTCTTAGATCATACATCCCCATTTTACCATAATTTTCTGAGGTTTCCTTATGACTCAAACAATTAAATCTACCTCTACATCTCAAATTGAGCCATAAACTTATAAATTCCTTTTAAGTTACCTCAGGGGTATTTTCATCATCTCTCTTCACAAAAGAGTCTTAGAATATTATTTTCCATTTTCTGGGATTTTCTTAGAATTTTCTAAGTACTTTCCATTTTTACCCCTGATGGCCGTAACTTTCTGAATTTACGGTTTTACCCCTGATTAGGCTCAACCTCATAAAACCATCTCTTTGAGGCTTCTAACTTAACCTTTGGTCTGTATCTAGCCTCTTTTCTCTTTCTGGGCCTTTGAGACTTTACTTGAGTCTCTAACTTTGATTACCCTTTAGCCCCTTAAAATGCTCCTTGAATGGGGGTTCGTCTATGAGAGTTGGGCTAGCCTTGCAATCATGATTCTTGTGCCCTTCACCTTCCTCTTTTTGTATAGGAATTGATTCACTTTCTTGTGTTGTTGAGAAATCTACAAGCAATCTTCTTGCAAGTTGTTCATCACTTGACAGTGTGGAACTAACATCAATTGAAGACTTAATGGATGAAACTGAAGACAATTCACTCCAAGTGGAAAGCCAGCCATTAATTTTAGAATCAATGCTAGACACATCATCTAGGTGTGAAGGAAAAGAAGATGAAGGAGAATATATAGAAGAGAAAGAAACGAAAGAATCTTCAATATCATCATTGCTATCATGCTCAAAAATAGATTCACACTCATTTTCAAGTGACAAATCAATCATATTAAGCCCCAACAGAGAATAATATTAAATTGAATTTCTTAACCACCAAATTCCATTTTTATCATCCCATCTTTGATGCAAATCATGGTATTGGCGGTTCTTGGAAATGGTCTACCCAAAATCAATGTGCTTTCACTTATGGCCTCATTAGTCATATCTAGCACATAAAAATCAGCAGGAAATACAAGGTCTTTTACTTGGACCAAAATGTCTTCTAAGATTCCCTTGGGTTCCTAATAGACCTATCAGCTAGTTGCACTTAGACACTTGTAGGGTTCATGATTTCAACTCCTAAAGAATAGTAAACAGAACTTGGCATCACATTAATAGCAGCACCTAAATCCAGCAAAGCTTTAGAGATGTGAAATTTACCAATTTGACAAGGAATGGAGAAGCTCTGGATCTTGGCATTTCACAGGTAATTGAGCTTTAAAAAGAGCTGAAACATTAGGGTCAACTTGCACCAATTCATTAGTTTTAAACTTCTTTTTGTTAGTGCAAATGTCTTTCAAGAATTTTGCAAATTCAGGCACTTTCTTCAATAAATCCAGCAAGCGAATATTAATTTCTATTTTACTAAAGAAATCTAAGACTTCTTTATTTTGTTTTTCTTTTGCAACCTTCTGCCCAAACATAAAAACTTTAGGGAAAGGTAGATCTTTCGAGCTTACCTCTTTACCTTTACTTCTCAGTTTGTTGTTCATGTGAGAATCTTCAACTTTATCTTGCTCCATCTTTTCTTTATCCTGTTTAGGCTCTGAAATTCTTAAAGAAGATTGCTCCAAGCTCTCTCCTAATAGTGCTTCATGGACTTCTTTACCAACCTGAATTAAAGGGCCTGCTTGAGTTGTGCAACCTTCAATAGTTACACTTCTAGATCCGGCTTCCTTTCTTCCATGCAATAATTGCTTCTCTCTTAAGCTTTCAGATTCCACACTAGTGGTTTCTTTTTCTGGATAGAGTTCCCTCTAGTGCAATGATCTTCCTCCATGTCAGATTCTTCATCATTCTCATTGAATGACACTTTCCTTCCACTTTTCAAATTTGTGTCATTCAATGACTTGGGATTAATCACAGTATTAGAAGGTAAAGCTCCACTTATTTTTGCTTGAAAACTGCTAAAATTGTTTGAAAGTTGGGTAAAAAAGTTAGACAAGTTGGAAGCCTTTCTCCCATTGTTCAACCCTATTCTCTATAGTAGCCATCCTTGCATCAAATGCAGTAGTATGCTTATCAATTCTGTCCATTTGAGATGCCATAGCACTAATGTTAGCATTCATACTATTCATGCTTTTTAACAAGAGGGTTATACCGTCATTCCTTGAATTACCAACTTCTTGAGCAGTTTGGGAAGGAACCATAGCTTGTTCTGAATGTTGACATTGCTGGAACTTATTCTCCATGAACCTCTCCTTGTTGTTCTCCCCTCCTCCCCATCTAAGATTGGGATGATCTTTCCACCCCTCATTATAAGTGTTGGAGAAAGGATTTCTTTGCTGATATTGACTGGATCTTTATTGATACATGGCTGCCACTTCTTTAGATTGAGAAGGGCAAGATTTAGTCCAATGCATCATGGAACCACAGAAGTCATAAGAGGGAGCTACCAAGGCTTGTGATGTTCCCACAGCACCACATTGTTTACTTGACAAGAGTTGCTCCATCCTAGTCATTCTCTTGTCCATCTTTTCTGACAAGGCAGCAAATTGAGAATTAAAGTTAATAGGATTTGACCTCAAAATCTCATTAACAGACTAGTTATCCCTTGTGCTAAATTGTTGGTTGTTGTTAGCCATCTTCCTAATAATTCCCAAGCATTGTGCGGGGTCAAATCAAATAGTGAACCATAGGCTGCAGCATCTATTGTATTCTTGTGATGAGATAGTAAGCCCTCATTGAAATATTAGACTAGATTAGACTTGCTGATTTGATGATTTGGACATTTAGAAAGCATGGCTAGAAATCTCATCCAATACTCATACAAGGTCTCTCTATTATCTTGTTGAACTCCATAGATAGCCTTTCTCAATTTAGATGTCCTTGATGCAGGAAAATACTTCTCCAAAAAGGCCTTCTTAAGTTGTTCCCATGTAAGTGTTGTGAAGTGTTAAGGTAGACTTTGCAACCATTCCTTAGCATTTCCTTCTAATGTGAAGTGAAAAGCTCTCCTTAGCACATCCTCCAATTGAGCACCATAAGGCTTCATAGAGGAACAAATAGCATGCATGTTTTGAAGATGTTTATATGGATTATCCCTTGCAAGACCAAGAAATCTTGGTAAGGTATTAATCAAGGTACCCTAAGTTTAAAATCAGCTTCAAAGTTATAAAAACCACATGGATCACAGTTCACACTTGAGTTATTAATTTCTCTAATGCTTCTATTCTCCTCATCTCTATTCAATTGAAGATTAGCATTATGAAGAACATTTTCAGCTTGTCTTCCATTTTGAGGTCTATTTGTAGCATCACCTCTCTCAGTTTGAGCATTGTTATTATCTTTATCCATCACAAAATGATTATCTACAAAACCTCCTAAAGTAGATTCAGATTCAGAGAAAGAGCAAGATTCAACTTGAGGAAAAGGTTCACTCAATATAGGTTGCTTACTAGATTCAGTTATTTGTTTGGTTTTCCTGATTTGCCTTAGAGTTCTATTGATTTCCCAATCAAAAGGTAAAAAGGTCTTATCCTGGCACATGCAACTAGGGAACAAGAGGAAAGACTAAAGAAATAAATGCCAAAAAGCAAATAGACAAAAGAAAAGGATCAGAGAAAAGCCAAGAAGTTAAGAGGGAAGTATGTGTAATCTGCCGCGGCACTTACTCAAATTTGCTGCGGCTCCTATTACAGAGACAATTCCCAAGCCAGATTGCATAGGCGCTACAATGTTTGATGATATCCACTATGGCGCCTTCTTCTGATAAACCTGATAAACGAATTTCTAGCAGCTTCTGACACTCCTCACACATCCACTCCTGCAAATTGAGCCCTTAACACAATAATATTAGTTTTCCTATTAGAAAAGCATAAAAACAATCAAATATCATCAGATTTAGTGGAAGAACAATGTCACACCCCTAGTTTTGGGCCTAAGAATACATGGGTTAGCCTAAGATAGGTAGGCTACTAAATCCCTATGAGAAGGAGTCCCAAAAATGTAAAAGGAACGTTAAAGGGTCTTAGGGACTAAACTGTAAATAGAGAAAGTTCTAGGGACTAAAATGTAAAGAAAGTTAGAGGCTCCAGTGAAGTCTTAAGGCCCAGAAATGAGAAAAGAGGTTAGTTCAGACCAAAGGTTATGATACAGGCCATAATAGGGTGATTTATGAGGTCTACTTGACCAGGGACAAAACCGTAATTTTTGGAAAGTTTCAGGCCAGGAATGGGTAAAAATGGAAGTAATACTCAAAAATTATAGAAAATTCCAGAAAATAGAAAATGACATTTTAAGGCATGTATATGAGGAGAAATGATGAAAATGCCCTTGAGTTGACTTAAAAGGAATTTATAAGTTTATGGCTCAGTTTGAGATGTAGAGGTAGATTTAATTGTTTAAGTCATAAGGAAACCTTAGAAAATTATGGTAAAATAGGGATGTATGATCTAAGAGGCTATAGAATTTATAAAATTAGTCTCAATCCTAGAAGGCTAGCAGAATGGCTTTAATATTTTTTTAGGCCAGAACTGCAGTTTATGGGTTTGTTATGGGAAATTTAAAAAGAAATACTTATGATCTGAGTTATGATATGAGAAAATTCATAGATTTTTAACAGAATTAAATGAATTTTATGGTATAAATAGATGAATTTTTGGAGTTTAGGATTGGATAAAATGCTCCAGTCAAATGTTAAATAATTAATATCCCTTAATTAGGAGACAAAGTTAGAAAATATCTCAGATATTTTGAGGAAGACAAGTTCAACTTGAATTCTTTTCTTCTTTCCCATGTGCTTCATTTATGAGGGTGATGAGTCATCATATGAGTCATCAGAAGATATTTTATAGGCAGTAGAAAAATTAGAATGCAATACGAGTAAGTGTTAGATAGTTTCCTATCTACCCGATAAAGCAAAATTTCTATTATGTGACTCAATAAGGTTGACTAATTGGTCAATAGTGTTGACTATCTTTTCCCCTCTGCTCCTTTAAGGTAGCACCATATATGTGCTTTTTATTGGCCAATATCAATTATTAAAAATACCTAGAGATCTTAGAAAATTATGAAAAATTAAAGAAAACTCATTAGGAATTATGGAGATTTATAAAATTATTTCTAACCCTAAATGATGAGGAGGTTAGCTTTAATTGAATTTAAAGCTAAATTAATATTGGTAGATTGTCTGTTTTTACGAAAACGGCAATTTAAAGAGTTATATAGGGAGAAAAATTATGAAATTAATCAAGGAAGTTCCCTTATTGAGATATAATTAATGGTGATCTAATATAATTCATACTAGAATTTTTTGACTATCGAATAAAATAAACAAATATTATATTACGATTCAGTAGACTGTCAGGACAACCAGGGTGGTAAAATTTATGACAGAATGTTAAGGACACATGTCACGCCCAAATTGGCCAAGAAAGGGAAAAAGAAAATAAAAAGAAAAAGGAAAAGAAAATACTAAATCAAGTTAGATTAAAATTTAATTAGGGATAAGTAAAATGATTATGGTTAAGTTATCTTCCGTAGGATCGTGACACATGGCAAACATGGTTCATTGGATGGCTAGGATTTAACCATCTATCTTTGAAAAGTCAAAAGTTTTTAGAAGGGTAATTAGCCAAGTTAATCAAGGAATTAGGAGAGTTAACCTTGATTAAAGCCTAATTAATCTTAATGGATAAGAAAGATGTCATAAGCCCTAATGACTCACCATCCAAGTGTCAACATATTAAGCCACATAGCCTAAGATTTGTACATGTGGAAAGAGGTAAAAATTGGAGGGCTAAGATTAAGTCTTATGCAAGAAGGGCAAATGTGGAATTAATGAAAAAGGAAGCCTATAAATACCCCCCACATGTTCATTTTGTGTGAAGCCTTTCAAGTAGGAAACCTCTTGCAAATTTTCGTTTAGAGAAAGAGAAGATTTCTAGTGAGAGAAAGTTATTTGGAAGCAAGGTAAGCTTTTACAACTCTCCTATTTCAAGTATAATAATGATATGTGGGTTTTGTGCTATTTTAATGATGATGGAAAGTTATTTTCCTAAGGGGAAGTACTACCTAAATTTTATCAAAATGATAGAGAATGGTTTAGATGAAGTATGGTTAAGATTAAGCATAGTTCAAGGTTAAGATTAAGTGATTATATGTTAGTTTTGTTGAGAATCCTTTTCCCTATAATTATATATATAGTTCGGCCAAATTGAGAAATGTAGGAGGGAAGATGTTTCAATTCAATTTGATGCTTCCAATAAGCTTAAATGATGATTCAGTTTAGGTATATACCAAGAAAGGGATGTTGGATGTAACATCCTGATTTTTGGGCCTAGAAGTACTAGAAATAACCTAAATGGGATAGGCTACCAGACCCCTTTTTAGTAGAGGTCCTAAAGATGAGAAAGGAAGTTAAAGCAGTTTCAGGGACTAAACTTTCTTTAAATTCTTATCATATTTTGTATTCCAATCCTGTTTACAAGTCACTTGATCTTAATTTCTTTAATTGTGCAGAACTAGAATATCTCTTGGAAATCATGCAAAGTGTAGCTGCTCCTAAACCTAGGAAATTAGGCATGGCACCAACCAAATTTGCTGAAATATGCAGCATAGGGAGTGCTCTTTTGCAATCTATTTTTACTTGTAAAATTAGAATTCCTCAAGACTATGCTGCATCTAATTTTGAGTTTTCACATGGATTTACAGATGTTTTAAATGTATTATTGCAGGGACCCATTAAGGAGTGTTGCTCACATGAGGATGAATGCACAACTGCAGTTTTTGGTGTTGAAGCTTTGAAGCAATCTGAAAATAATTGCACTACCTTAGAGCTCAAGAAACTGATACCCTCAGTAGTTTAACCTCCTGAATTGGATCTTAAACCCCTGCCATCAACACTAAAATATGTATTTTTAGCTGAAAATGAAAGACTACTGGTGATAATCTCTAACTCTTTGACTGATCTTGAAGAGTCTCAGTTACTTGCTGTTTTGAAGAGGTATAAAAGTGCAATTGGGTGGTCTCTAGCAATATTCTTGGTATTAATGCTTCAATTTGCACTCATAGAATCTTGTTAAATGAAAATGCAAAGCCCATAAGGCAACCTTAAAGAAGACTTAACCCACTCATACTTGATGTTGTTAAAAAGGAAGTAACAAAGCTACTTAGTGCTGGCATTATATACCCTATTTCAGATAGTGAATGGGTAAGTCCAATTCAGGTTGTTCCTAAGAAAACTGGAATCACTGTGGTTAGGAATGAGAAAAATGAATTAATCCCCACTAGAATACAGAATTCTTGGCGTGTTTGCATTGACTAGAGGAAGCTTAATGATTCTACAAGAAAAGATCACTTTCTTCTACCCTTTATAGATGAAATGCTTGAAAGATTAGCTTAAAAATCTCACTATTGTTTCCTTGATGGTTTCAGTGGCTATTTTAAGGTTCCCATTGCACCCCAAGATCAAGAGAAGACTACATTCACTTGTCCCTTTGACACATTTGCATATAGAAGAATGCCATTTGGACTTTGCAATGCACCGGGCATATTCCAAAGGTGTATGCTATCCATCTTAAGTGATTTGCTAGAAAATGGGATTAAGGTGTTTATGGATGACTTTACCATCTATGGAAATAATTTTGATGAATGCTTAGTGAACTTGGAAAAAGCTCTATCTAAATGTGTTGAAAAGGACCTTATCTTGAATTTTGAAAAATGTCACTTTATGGTCCAGTAAGGAATAGTTCTAGGTCACCTAATTTCTAAAAAGGGAATAGAGGTAGATAAGGCAAAAATTGAAGTAATTTCATCTTTACCTTATCCAACAAATCTTAAGGAACTTAGATCTTTCCTAAGCCATGCTCGATTTTATAGAAGGTTCATAAAAGATTTTAGTAAAGTGACTTTTCCAATGTCCAAATTACTACAAAAAGATACTTCCTTTGATTTCACTGATGAGTGTAAAATGTCTTTTGATGAGATTAAATCCAGATTGACTTCTCCACCTGTTTTGACTTGCCCTAATTGGAATTTACCATTTGAATTGTGTTGTGACGCCTCTAACAATGCAATGGGTGCAGTTCTGAGACAAAAAGATGGTAAGGCTTCCAAAGTTATTGCTTATGCTTCAAAAACACTAGATAAAGCTCAAACTAATTATACAACTACTGAAAATGAGCTCTTTTCTATTGTTTTTGCATTAGACAAGTTTAGACCTTACCTAATTAACTCTAAAGTCACTGTTTTCACTGATTATTCTGCTGTTAAGTATCTTTTCAGCAAACCACAGTCCAAACCGTGGCTCTTAAGGTAGATGTTATTGATCCAAGAATTTGATATTGACATCAAAGACAAGCCAGGAGCAGAAAATGTGGTGGCTGACCATCTAAGTTGCTTACCAGAAACTACAAGGGGAGTAATTGATTCAGATTTTGTTTGTGATGAGTTTAAGGATTGTTCTTTTTCTACATTGTCTCTCATGGAACCTTAGTATTGTCACATTGTCAACCTTTTTAGTTGCTGGTCTAATCCCTTCTTCATTGTCTCATTTTCAGATGCAAAAGATTAAGAGTGAGTCTAAACACTATATTTGGGACCCTCCAATCCTTTGGAAGGTATGCAGCAACCAAATCATTCGAAGATGTGTGCCAAATAAAGAATTCCAAGACATCATGCATGCTTGCCACCCTTAAACTTGTGGAGGCCATTTTAGTGCTCAAAAGACTGCAAGGAAAATATTAAAGCTGGTTTGTATTGGCCATCACTCTTTAAAGACCCTTATGAGTATTGCAAGAATTGTGATATTTGCCAAAGATTTGGTAGCCTAACTAAGAAACATGAATTACCCCAACACCCAATGCTTTTTTGTGAGGTGTTTGAAGTATGGGGTATTGACTTTATAGGCCCCTTTCTTCCTTTTATGGGTTTTACATACATCCTTCTTGCAATTGATTATCTTTCACGGTGGGTAGAGGCCATAGCAACAAAAAGAATGATGCTGCCACTGTTTCAAAATTTCTAAAAAATAACATCTTTTCTAGGTTTGGCATCCCTAGAGCAATAGTTAGTGATAATGGAATTCATTTTTGTAACAAATTACTGCAAGGGTTATTCACTAAGTATGGTGTGACACATAAGACATCCACACCTTATCATCCCCAAAGTAATGGGTAAGCTCAAAATGCAAATAGAGAAATCAAGAAGGTGTTGGAAAGAATAGTTAAACCATCTAGGAAGGATTGGAGTGCCAGATTAGATGATGCTTTGTGGGCATATAGAACAGCATTTAAAACCCCCATAGGCATGTCTCCTTATAGGTTAGTTTATGGTAAAATATGTCACCTACTGGTTGAGATTGAACATAAGTCTCTTTAGGCTGTAAAAGCATGTAACCTTGATTTTGATTCTACTGGCATAGAAAGGTTATTGCAACTGCAGGAACTTAAAGAATTGAGACTTGAAGCCTATCAGAATTCCAGGTTTTACAAGGAGAAGACAAAGATGATTCATGACAAGCAAATTCAAAGGAAGACTTTCAAGATTAGAGATAAAGTGCTACTGTACAAGGCACAGTTCACATTTAAACCTGGGAAGTTGAGCACTAGATGGGAAGGACCATACTTGGTCACTAAAGTGCACAATTTTGGCATGATATAGTTGCTAGATGAGATGAGCGATAAGACTTTCAAGGTCAATGGCCACCTGCTCAAAATTTACCAGGAGAATTTTGATCCACCATAATCTCATGTTGTCCCCTTCCTTACCTCACATACCTTAGTCTATGTTTATTTGACTTTTATCATTCTTGAATTTCACTTGTGAATAAGTGTGGGGGAGAGGCATGACCAGTAGTAAGTGTAAGTTGTTTTCAGTTTGTTTTGTGTGTTCTGTTGTTTTTATCCATTATTCCTTTCCCCACTTTTCCTTGCTTATCGTTTGTTCAGATTTGCATTGAGGGCAATGCAAGGATCAAGTGTGGGGGAGTGAATGTTGTGTTTTTGTGTGTTCTGTGTCTTTTGTAAAAACCTTAGTTTTTCAAAAACTTTTTAAAGGTTTAAGCCTGTTTCAAGGGTTTAATATTGCATGTGTGATTAATCTTGATTTGGAAATCAATATCATGAAGTGAAATTTTCTAATGCATAGAGATTAAGCATGATGTGTTCTTTAGCCGAAGTGAATGAATATAGAAGACAAAGCCTAGTTGGAAGGATTCTTTGGGCCTTTATATTCATTTCTTTTGTGTGTATTCACTTGTCTCTTATACTCTCTAGAACTTGTCTTAGTTCTTAATCAAGACTACATGTAACATTAATACTCTTGAACATGATTAAGGCATTCATTCAAATTAGCTACTTAGACCAAATGGCCAACCCCTACATGATTTATCCCTTGTTATCCATTTGAGCCTTTTAGTTGAATTTTCCATTCATTTCACTCTCATTTATAAAACCTCTTTCCTACAAGGATGCATATTTCATTTCATTAATTCCTTTTAGAATTCACTAGTATTATGATGGATTCAATTGATGGATTGATATGAGGAAGTGCATACTTGAGCATGGGTGCAAAAAAAATGAAAAGAAAAGAAAAGAAAGAAAAGAAATGCAAAATGTAAAAGAAAAAAAAAAGAGAATAGAAAAGTTGAAAAGAAATGAAAAAGCAAGAAAGGAAAAGAAAGTGGGAATAAAAGCACCCTTATAGCTTTAGAATTCAAGATCAAGAAATCAAACCTTAAATTGAAAATTACTAATGCTATTGAATTCTACACATTGATTTGCATATTATCTCTTCCCTCAGATACATTCTTGTGCATTTCCTTCCTACCTTTACATTACAGGCCACAAAAATCCTCTTGATTCTTGAGTACTTATGTATTTGAGTGGTAGAGAGGTAGAGTTATTACAAGCATATGGTAGAGCATTTGAACAAGTGAACTGAGTGAAAGAACCTTAAACACTTATGAGTTGAGTGATATACAAATTCCCTTGTGTGGTCTTCTATATTTTGTTCACTTAGATTAAATCGCATATCATTGCTTGATTTCTTTGCATAAGAATGTTCCATGGATTGATGTTGGTTAAAGAATCATTGTTGGTCGCATTTGTAACTTGAATTTTTGAGCTTGCCTATTCCTTATCTTTCATCCTTCTCTTTCACATTATGTTTAGACCTGATTTGCCCAGGAGTGTAAAAGCTAAGTACGGGGGAATTGATAAGCCTCATTATTTGTATATATTTCTAGCCCTAAACTCATGCTTTTGCCATTTATATTTGCATATTTTGGGTATAATTAGCTTTCATTGTGCATAAGAGTTGGTGAAGGAAGTTGTGAGGTTTTCTTTGTGTTTTTGCATGATTTTATGTGATTTTATTGTGTGTACTTTTGATCCTTGTTTGGTGTGAATTTCAGGGAGCTTCACTAGCATTCTCGCCATTTTGTCATAGGAGCCATGGTGAATAGGGGAAGGCGCCGTGGTGGATTTCCAAAGATACTCTCGGTAATAGGCACCACGACAAATGATCAGAGGCGCCATAATGGACCAAGTTTTACAAGGAGCTCAGGATCACTAATTGAAACGACACCGTATAGGCTAGGCACCATGATGGATGTCATAAGACGCCACGGCAGATGACGAAAAACTTCGGATTTAAATACAGAAGTTGCGCCTCAAACGAGGGAGTCCAGATTCAGTTCTTTACCCTCTAGATCATGGATTTTCTTGTTCTCTCAGCCTTCTCTCAACTCTCTCTCCCATTTTCATCTAAATCCATAATCTTCCACTGATCATCTATGAATCTTTCATTGATTCTTGCTGTTTCTACTACAATTCAGAGCATGAGCGGCTGAATTCTCAAGTTCTCCCAGCAATGAAGCTGACTTGAGTTCATGGAGCCAAACAAGGAGTCTTTTCAAATCTGATTTCCACTTTCTATTCTAAGATTCATTTGTATCAATTGAATATTTGTGATTAGAATGAAAGTTGAGGGAATAGATTTATGTTTCTTGGAATTAAGAACTGATTGAACATTCAGATGTGAGTTGTGTCCTTTGATCCAATTGAATAGAGGATTCTCTGTTAATTTGTACATCTAATTTGTTTTACTAGAACTGTTATTCTGTAATTTTGAAATTTGATTGACTGATTTTGATGATTCACATTGTGGTCATCTTTAGAGAATTGCAACTTGCTTCTCAAGTGTTCTTGTCAATTGATTTTCCTTCTCTACAGAGTAAGACAATGAATCTAGTAAGATAGTTGTTATCGACCTGTGTTTAGAGAGATTTGAGCAGTAGCTGGATCTATCCATTTAATTGACTTTAAGAGATCTCCAAATTATAAGATTGAACAAGGAAGGAAGGATGAATTGCTAGGGGAACTACTATCTCTTATCTGAATCTCTTTTGCATTTTAGAACATTTACTATTACCTTTCATTTGAATTTGTTTCTTGCTTTGATTTCTCCATTCTGAAACTCAATCTTTTACCTTGGTAAATTGATAATTAAAGTGAATTGTTAAGAATTGAATTCCAACTTAAGGCTCCTTGAGAAGAATGACCTAGGTATTGCCTCACTGGCTACATTTCCCTAGTATAATTTTGATTACCTAGTGACAAGGTTCATTAAATGGCACTGTTACCGAGGAGCTTACTTGTTAAGGTTCTCAGCAATTCACTGGTTTGCCATGAAAAAAAATAGAAAACCTAAAACCACATAATGTAACACCTTATGTTTATACCAAATAACTTATCTTGTAGAAGCATTTAGAATCACTTTTGAAGGCTACAAATGATGAAAAATCAAGTTTGAAAATTTTCATTTACGGGTTACTATTCATTGTCACCTTAAAATGTGACAAATTTTGAAAATTCATAACTAATTGTAGAAAAATTCAAATTGAGTGATTCCAAATTCTACGGAAAGCTCTTTGGATAAAATTTTGAGGAAAAATAGTTTCTGGACTGATTTCCTGGGAATTCGAGCCCAATTTTCTTTGAAAAAGTTACTGTTCATTTGGTCATTTTCGGATTTTTACTTTATTTTTGCCTAACTTTGGAAAGGCATAACTTTCTACTCGGTTATCGGAATCAGGCGAACTACCCCTCCTTTTAAAGAGAAAAATAAGATCTCTTTTCTTGCCAAATTTCAAAACCTAACTCACTCGTTTACTCAAATGGTCAATGGTCAAACTTTGATCCCTTTTAGTTGACTTTTTACCCCCTTTGGAAGGGTAACTTAACTTAATTGACCACTTAACATCATAGCATACTCTGCTTAGCTATATCAGCTATTTCTAATCATGCTTGGGCCATTCTACTCATACTTGTATATCTCTAACCTTGATCATACTATTGGAAACATAAAGCATGCTTCATATTACATTCCTCCAAAATAGAAAGGTTCAAAGCCATATAAAGTTACTATGGCTTACTACCTCTTCAAGTAAGAGCCAACTCCTTTCCTTTGCCCTTGGATGTTGAAGGCCCTAGGGTTTGTTTAAATATTGGGGTAAGATTCTTGGGGAATCTTAGTAGCAATTGCATACATTATCAAGGTCACACAATACATTATAAATCAAGCTACATGCATGCATACTTTAACTTTATGTTCATGCTATGGCAAGGACATATCATCATAAACATTCATAGCACTCAACATAGCATAAGCCAAGGCATAATTTGCATGGAGGCAACATCATATAACATAACATTCTCATCGACCTCATAGCATAACAGATTAGCAAAACACATAGCCATAATCATACAAAGTAAGGTAACACTCTAATATAATGAATTGCAAAAGCTACCTTGAATGCTTTCCTTCCTTCTGAACTCTTTCCTCTTGACTAGATCTTTGCCCCTTTGTTATGTATAGCCTATTAGGCAATCAATGACACAACATTAAGTATCATTGCAACTTCACAACTTAACATAACCCTTTAAACCCTTTTTCTTGATTTTTAGGGTTTATTTTTCTACCTTTGATTCTTGAACTTTCTTAGGCCTTTCCTACATAATTTTTCATGTAGAATCCATTTATCATATTAGTTTTATGAAAATCCAATCCCTTCCCATTGACTTAGCTTGGCCGAACCATGTATATATTTGTAGGGAAAAGGATTTTCAAGCAAACTAACATGTAACCACTTAACCTTTAACCTTTAACCATGCTTAGTCTTCATCTAAACCATTCCCTATCATTTTAATAAAATTTGGGCAGCACTTCCCCTTAGGAAAATGACTTTCTACCATCATTAAAATAGCCTAAAACTAACATACCATCATTATAACTTGAAATGGAAGAGTTTTAGAAGCTTACCTTGCTTCCAGATGACTTTCTCTCACTAGAATTCTCCTCTTTCTCTCTCTACACGAAAATTGCAAGAGGTTTCCTACTTGAAAGGTCTTGCATGAAATGAACATGTGAGGGGGTATTTATAGGCTTCATATTTCACTAATTCCACATATGCCCTTCTTGCATAAGACTTAATCTTAGCCCTCTAATTTTTACCTCTTTCCACATGTACAAATCTTAGGCTAGGTAGCTTAATATGTTGACACTTGGATGATGAGTCGTTAGGGCTTATGTCATCTCTTCTTATCCATTAAGATTAATTAGGCTCTAATCAAGGTTTACTCTCTTAATCCCTTGATTAACTTGGCTAGTCAACCTTCTAGAAGCTTTTGACTTTTCAAAAGTAGATGGTTGAATCCTAGCCATCCAATGAACCATGTTTGCCACATGTCACAATCCTACGGAAGATGACTTAACCCTAATCATCTTACTTAAACCTAATTAGGTTTTAACCTATCTTGATTTATTATTTTCTTTTTCTTTTTCTTTTTATTTTCTTTTTTCTTTTCTTGGCCAATTTAGGCGTGACATGTGTCCTTGTCCATCTGTAGGAAATTTTATCACCCCTGTTGTCCAGACAGTCCGCTGAGTCTTAATATAGTACTGGTTTATTTTATCTGATAGCTGAAAAATTCTAGTATCTCAAAATTCTTATATCAGCTCACCATTAATTATGTCTCAGTAAAGGGGTATTTCCTGATTAATTTCATAATTTTTCTCCCTCTATAACTCCTTAAATTATCATTTCTGTAAAAACAGAAAATCTACCAATATTAATTTAGCTTTAAATTCAATTAAAGCTAACCTCCTCATCATTTAGGGTTGGAAATAATTTTATAAATTTCCATAATTCCTAAATGAATTTCCTGTAATTTTTCATAATTTTCTGAGATCTCTAAGTATTTTTAAAAAATTAATATTGGCTAATTTTCCTTAATTTAGCCAGAATATTAATAATTAAAATAATTTTGAATAAATTATTTTCAACCTGTATTTACTTTCTAGACCTCAAATACCATTCTACGGCATTAATTCTATTTTCCATAATTTACTGGAAATTTTTAGGATTTCCGGACACTAATTACGATCATGCCCTTTGTAGACCAATCATTTTAAAAATGACAATTTGGTCCTTTTTCGGTTCTCACTTCAATTGTCGTGCTGTTTATCTATCTTTTATCTCACCTGGTCTTGGTCAGCCCTAAATCTTTCATTAATCATACTAAAGATATCAGGGTATGACATATTTCCCTATTTCTAGGTTAGAAATTTTGGGATGTTACATTTCTACCCCCTTAAAATAAATTTCGTCCTCGAAATTTTAACGCATACCTTAAGTGAAGAGCTCTGGATACTTGCTCCTCATTTCGTCCTCCTTTTCCCACGTGGCCTCTTCTTGATTTAAATCTTTCCAAATCACTTTGACCAAAGGAATTCCCTTGTTCCTCAACTGCTTGACTCTCTGGTCCGCTATTCGTTCTGGTCTCGCTTCAAATGTCAGATTGTTCTTTAGTTCAATCTGATCTTATTCTAGCACATGTTCTGGATCCGGATTGTACTTCTTTAATTGAGAAACATGGAAGACGTTATGTAACTGACTCAAATTTGGGGGTAAGGCCAGTCGATAGGCTACTGGTCCTACTTTTGAGAGAATTTGGAATGGTCCCACATATTTAGGTGTTAACTTTCTTGCTTTAATGGATCGTCCTATTCCAGTAGTTGGAGATACTTTCAGGAATACATGGTCCCCAACCTCAAACTCTAATGGCTTTCTCCTACTATCAGCGTAACTCTTCTGTCTGCTTTGAGCTGTGAGTAACCTCTGTTTGATCTGTTTAATCTGTTCAGAGGTACGATCCACTATATTTGGACCCCAAACTTTTCTCTCTCTGAGTTCGGTCCAACAAAGCGGGGATCTACACTTTCTTCCGTATAATGCCTCGTATGGTGCCATTTGGATACTGGAATGGTAACTGTTGTTGTACGCAAATTCTGCCAAAGGCAGATATTCATCCCAGCTCCCTTTGAAATCCAAAATGCACGCTCTCAGCATATCTTCTAGTGTCTGTATCGTTCGTTCTGTTTGTCCGTCTGTTTGTGGATGGTAAGCTGTACTAAAACTCAGTATCATGCCCATGGCTTCTTGCACTGCTTTCTAGAATCTCGACATGAATCTTGGATCCTTGTCTGACACAATGTATTCTGGAACCCCATGTAATCTTACAATCTCTTTAATGTACAACCTCGCTAACTTTTCTGGCGAATATTTAACTTTAATAGCCAGGAAATGGGCTGACTTTGTCAGTCTGTCAACTATGACCCATATTGCATCATATCCTGATGATGTACGAGGTAGTCCTACTATGAAATCCATAGAGATACTATCCCATTTCCATTCAGGAATATTAAGGGGTTGTAAAAATCCTGACAGCTTCTGGTGTTCCGTCTTCACTTTCTGGCACGTAAGGCACTTTGTCACGTACTCAGTGACATCTCGTTTCATACCAGGCCACCAGAACAATGACTTGATGTTTTGATACATCTTGGTCATTCCTGGATGAATCATATATTTGCTTTTATGTGCCTTATCTAGAATCTACTTCTTGAGATCATCTACGGGAGGGACATACGATCTTCCTCTGAATTCTATCACTCCCTCTGTTGAGATCTCAAAATCTCTTGTCTCGTTGCTCAAGACTTTAGCTCGAAGGGTCTTTCCTAAAGGATCCCCTCTTTGAGCTTCTTTAATTTGTTTTATCATATCAACAGTTGTACTCTGCACTAATGGTTCATTAGCCACATCATTTGCCGTTAACTGCATATGATAAATAGGACCCTAGTCCCTTATGTCTTCTAACAGATCACCCTCTTTGATCATGAGGGTGGCTACCTGCACCACTTTTCTGCTCAAGGCATCAGCCACTACATTGGCCTTTCCCGGATGATACTTGATCTGGTACTCATAATCTTTCAGCAACTCCATCCATCTTCTTTGTCTCATATTAAGTTCTTTCTGATCTTACAAGTACGGTTTGACTATCTTCTCCAGTATCTGTTTCACCTCTCGATTGGACACTTCAACTTGGCCATTGGTTTGGGGGTGATATGCAGTGGAGACTTTGTGAGTGACATCAAATTTAGAAAACAAGTTATCTACTACCTTATTACAAAAATGTGTACCTCTATCACTCACCACAGCCCTTGGAATCCCAAACCTATAGAAAATGTTGGACTTAAGAAACTTAAAAACTGCCTGGGCATCATCTTTTCTAGTAGGTACAGCCTCTATCCATTTGGAGACGTAATCAACAGCTAGAAGAATGTATATAAAACCAAAGGACGAGGAAAAGGACCCATGAAGTCAATTCCCCAAACATCAAAAATTTCACAAAACAGTAAAGGTTGTTGAGGCATTTCGTGTCTTTTACCTAACCCTCCAAAACGTTGACATTTGTCACAGGATCAACAAAAGTCATAAGAATCTTTAAAAAGGGTTGGCCAATAAAAACCAGAATCTAAAATCTTCCTAGATGTTCTCCTTGCACTGAAATAACCACCACAAACCATGGAATGGCAAGCTGCAATGATAGACTCAAACTCTTCACTAGGCACACACTTTCTTATAACCTGGTCACTACATATCCGCCATAGATGAGGGGCATCCCAAATGTAGTGTCTCGATTCACTTTGAAGTTTTTGTGCCTGGAATTTAGACATAAAAGGAGGGGTGAGTCCAGTTATAAGATAATTAACAATATGCGCATACCAAGGCTCTTTAACAGCTAAGGCACATAATACTGAATCAGGAAAGGAATCACAGGTGAGTTCAGAAGAGTCTACTCCCTGTGTATCATCTGGTAGCCTACTTAAGTGATCGGCTACATGGTTCTCTGACCTGCTCGTCCTTTATTTCAATGTCAAATTCCTGGAGAAGTAATGCCCACCAAATCAATCTTGGCTTAGATTATGGTTTCTTGAGAAGATAGCGAATAGCTGCATGATCAGTGAAAACAGTCACATGAAAGTTTAACAAGTAAGGCCTAAACTTTTCTAAAGTGAAAACAACTGCAAATAGCTCTTTTTCTGTTGTTGTATAATTGACTTGAGCTGCATCCAGTGTTTTAGAAGCATAGGCAATGACTCTTGAGAGCTTCTCCTCCCTCTGGCCTAACATAGCTCCTACAGTAAAATTAGAAGCGTCACATGAAATCTCAAAGGGCAAAGTCCAGTTAGGTGCAACAAGAATAGGAGGAGAAATGAGTTTAGACTTTAAATCATCAAAAGCAACTCTACAAGAATAATCAAAATCAAATTTCACATCTTTTTGTAAAAGCTTTGAGAGAGGTAAAGCAATCTTGCTTAAATCTTTTATAAACCACCTATAAAATCCCGCGTGACCCAAAAATGATCTAATATCTTTAACACAAGCAGGATAAGGCAAAGAAGTTATAACCTCAATCTTAGCTTTATCAACTTCAATTCCCTTTTCAGAAATCAAATGTCCTAGCACTATTCCTTCATTGACCATAAAATGACACTTTTTGAAGTTTAAAATCAAATTCTTTTCAATGCATCTTTTTAAAACTTTTTCAAGACTAGCAAGACAATAATCAAAAGAACCACCATAAACAGTAAAATCGTTCATAAAAACTTCCATACATTCCTCTAAGAAATCACAGAATATAGCCATCATACAATGTTGGAAAGTCCCTGGAGCATTACATAACCCAAAAGGCATCCTACGATAGGCGAAGGTACCAAAAGGGCATGTGAAAGTAGTTTTATCTTGGTCCTTTAGTGCAATAGGTACTTGAAAGTACCCAGAGAAACCATCTAGAAAACAGTAATGAGATTTGCCTGCAAGTCTCTCAAGCATCTGGTCTATAAAAGGAAAAGAAAATGATCTTTTCGTGTGGCATCATTGAGTTTTCTATAATCTATGCACACATGCCAGGAATTCTGAACTCTTGTAGGAATAAGCTCATCCCTATCATTTCTAACCACAGTAACCCCACTCTTTTTAGGTACTACATGTATCGGACTAACCCACTCACTATCAGATATGGGATAGATGATCCCAGTACTTAAAAGTTTGGTAATTTCCTTCTTAACCACATCAAGAATCAGGGGGTTTAGTCTTCTCTGGGGTTGTCTCATTGATTTAGAACCTTCACTAAGCAGGATCCTATGTGTGCAAATGGTTGGACTAATCCCCGGAATGTCCACTAAAGTCCACCCAATAGCCCTCTTATGCTCTCTCAAAACAGTAAGGAGTCTTTCTTCCTCAACCTTAGACAGGGAGTTAGCTATAATGACAGGTAATTGCTCATCAGACTCTAGAAAAGCATACTTCACAGTAGGGGGTAGGGGTTTCAAATCAAGTGCAGGTGGTTGTACAATAGAGGGAATCAAATTATAAAGTTCAAGAGAGAACAAATTACTCCCCTTTCCTTCAACCAGTGAGAGTTCAGATCCCATGTGGCTAGCTTTACCATCTCTAACTTTTCCAAGCATTGAACCAACATCAAGTTGATCCATCACAGCAACTGCCTTGGATGAATTCTTCTACATATCTAAGTCATCACTGGATAACAAGTCATTCAAATATCTCATGGTATGAAAAGAATCAAAAGTAGACAAGTTAGGAGATATAAGGGATTGAGAATAATCCTTTAACTCAAGGTGTCTCTGCATCATATGAGCAGGTGGAATCGCTGAAAGTGGACTATCTTCGTTCTCTTCAGTCAAGCATGTTCGTTGAGGGGAACCAGCTTCATCAATTGCCACTGCAGTATCAGCCTCCAATATGCTAGAATCACCTGAAACATCAATAGAAAACCTTTCTCCAAGAGAATCATCATTGACAATAGGAGGAATGGAACTCATATGCGAATCAGTAGATGAAACAGTGAATGTTTGTGGAATAGACAGCATGCAATTAACTACTGTACAGTTAAGGCATGTCACGTCACCTCCACATGAGCAAGTAGAAGGAAAAGAATAAAGAGATGAAAAAGAAGAAATAGTGTCATCCTCATCAGCAGAATCACTAGAGGAATCATCTTGCAATTCAAACTCAGAACAAGCATCATCAATAGCAATATCAATCATATTAACACCCAAAAGAGAATGTCTTCATAAGGATGCTTCATTGCTTCATACATGTTAAAACAAACCTTATGATCTCCTACTTCCACAGTGATGGTACCTTCTTTCATGCTAATCATAGTGTTAGCAGTCCTCAAGAAAGGTCTATCAAGAATCAGTGTGGTGTCATGAACAAGCTCAGAAGACATGTCAAGTACATAGAAATCAGCAGGAAAGACCAAATCCTTAACCTGGACCAAAATATCCTCTATGATGCCTTCCGGATACCTAATAGTCCTATAAGCTAACTGGAGTACTACAGTGGTTGACTTAAGAGTCTTGACTCCTAGTGAAGTGTATACAAACTTAGGCATGACATTAATAGCTTCCCCTAGATCTAATAAGGCTCCCCCTATAGAAACTTTTCCTATAGTGCAAGGGATGGTGAAGGATCCAGGGTCTTGGCATTTCACAGGGATTTGAGGTTTAAACAGGGTAGACACATTTGAGCTCACTTGGACTCTTTCATTTGGTCTAAACTTTCTCTTATAGGTGCACAGGTCTTTAAGGTATTTAGCATAAGCACAAACCCTCTTAACAAGATCAAGCAAAGGAATATTAACTTCCACTCTACTAAACAAATCAATAATATCTTTTTCATACTTAGTTTCAGTCTTTCTTTTGCTTATCAAGTACGAATTAGGAAAAGGAAGGTCCTTGAGATTTACCTCTTTATCATTCAGCTTATCGGCTCCATGCTTAGATGACCCAACATGCTCCTTCGATGTTACTTGCTCATAGTTGCTCTCAGATCTTGCTTCTTTGCTACTTAGAAGGGTTGACTTCTTTTCAACTAGCAGTTCTCTCTCTTTTGCACTCTCAGAATTCTTAACCCTTGTAGGTGAAGGAAGAGGCTTATAACACTCAATCTCCTCATCAACTGATTCCTCCTCTTCTCTAAATTTCACTTGCTTCCCACTCCTAAGGGTAATAGCATTCAAGCCCTTAGGATTGATAACAGTGTTGGAGGGGATTGCGCCACTACTCCTTCCTTGTTGCTCACTCATGTTGTTGGACAACTGAGTTACATAGGCGTTAATGTTCTCAGATTTAGTCTCCTATTGCTCTATCCTCTTTTCCAAAGCACTAAATCTAGCATCATTCTTGGATGAGTCTTGTTGAATTAGTAAAGCTAAGGAGTTAAACTGAGTAGTGTTAGCAGTCCTTTCTTCCTTCATTAAGGCCATCATATTTTGTAGGAGTTGATTTGTTTCATCCTTAGGTGGGACAGTTAGGGCTTGAGATTGGTTTTGGAACTGGTTTGAAGATGGACCAGCTCCTCCACTCTTCTGAAATCTATTTGGAGGTCTACTATCATCATTCCTCCAGCCCAATTGAGGGTTTGCTTTCCATCTCTCGTTGTAAGTGTTCGAATAGGGGTCCCACTTTTGATTTGGACGGCCTTGGAAGACTGCAGACACTTCCTCATAGCGGCCTGGATAAACGCTAGAAATATGCATGACTGATCCACATGTTTCACAACTAGGTGCTGTAATGTCCATAGGAGCGGATGGGCGATGCACACTCATATTCTTCAATTCAGCAGTGATCAAAGATAATTGAGATGTCACTTGGCTTCCCAAAGAATCTACTTTTGATTCCAAAGCGTCCATTCTCCTACTGTGCACCGAAGCAGCTCCCACCTCATGCACTCCTCTAGTATCTCTCACACCATGTTGTTGATGATTCAGGGCCATCTTCTTTATCAAATCCCAAGCCTCCTCAGCAGTGGAGTCTATCAAAGATCCTCCCGATGCAGCATCCAACATACCCTTCTCTTGGTTTTTCAACCCATCATAGAAGTACTGTACCAGTTGTTCATCCGGAATTTGATGATGTGGGCATCTTGAAAGTAGGTCCTGAAATCTATTCCAGTAATCATAGAGAGATTTATCATAGTCTTGCTTGGCAGAATAAATCTTCTTCCTCATTGATGAAGTACGAGAAGCCGGAAAGTATTTCTCTAGAAATGCCTTCCTTAAGTTCCCCCAACTGTGGTATGCATCAGCTACATGTCTTGGGAGGCTCATGTACCATTCCCTAGCTTTTCCTTCCAAGGATAGATGAAAAACCTTCCAAAGCACTTGGTCCAATGATGCTCCCACAGGCTTCATACTCTGACAAATCATGGAAAGAGATTGCAGATGGAAGTATGGGTCTTCTCATGTCAAGCCATGAAATTTGGGAAGAGAATTAATCAATAAACCTTTAATCTCAAAGTTAACTTCAAAATTTGGACAAGCCATAGTAAAAGGATCAAAATTTACATCAGAAGTTGTGGCTTATCTAATTGTCCTTCTCCTAGGGTTTCCATTATTTTCTCCTACTCTCTCTTGTTCTCCATTCCCTCCATTGCCTCCATTCCTCACTTGGTTGGCAATAGGGTTAGGATTAGGTTGGTTTTGTGGTAATTCAGCCATTATCTCTTGGTCAGTAGGCTCACTCTCACTACTGGATAGGCTAGATTCCACAGAAATATTCTCTTGCTCAATCACCAACTCACTTGTCCCCTCAATCCTTTTCTCTCTTCTTATCTCTCTGAGTCTTCTCTCAATCTCAGGGTTATAGTGCACAAGTTTTGTTTTCTGTGGCATGCAAGATAAAAGTCACAAGAGAAAGAGCAAACAAAATTGACTTGCAGCACACAAAGTCAACTAAAAGCATGCAATGTGATGAATGCAAGTGTATGGTTAAGTATGAGAGTGTATGGGTGAGTATGAGTATGTATGCACAGAAAAAGAAGCAAAAAGTGTAAGTTTCAAAGTTTTCCAGAAGGGTTCGCCGTGGTGAAAGCAGAGGTTGGCCGCGGCGAAGGTTGACAGAGGCAACCAGATATTTGATTGCAGGGAGTTGGCCGCGGGGAAATCAAGAGTGTGCCGCGGCGAAAGTATCCTGAGAGGAATCCTTCAGTTTTTCAAAGAGTTGGCCGCGGCGAAGGGAAAAGTTGGCCGCGGCGAAAGTTGACAGAATGCTTATCAGATACTGGACTCCACTGATGCAACGTGAGATATGCTGAAAATCAAGAAAATCATTATATTTGTTTGTATTTCCAAAAATTTTGATGCTATGCAAGATGAAAACCTATACTATGAACAAATATGCAACTAAACTACCTAAGATGCTACCCAAAAAGATCAAAACTTCAATTGACAATCAAATAGCACAAGCTAACCTAGAGAACCAATTTCTTGGCTCCCCGACAACGGCGCCACTTGAAGAGAGCCTTTTTTATCGTTAGCTTTGGGGTTCTCACTCAAAAATAATTCCAAGCTATGCAGTATAATGCAAACTCAGGTCGTTTCTCTTTTGGGAGCCTTAATTAATTACCTAAGTTAGACTAAATGCTATGTAAAGTAATGAAAAGGGGTTTTTGGGTTTTTAACATTTAATGAAACGTGCCAAAATTGAATGCAATGAAAACAAATCTAAGATACTATGTTTTTGGAGTTTTTAAGATGATAATGATGTAATGGAAATGAATGATAGGAAATCTCTTGAAAATTTTGATGCAATCATAGTTCACTTAAATAGGAGTTTCACAAATCATTAGGTTTTCTTAATCAGAACCTCATTAACGCAATGAGTCCAAAGCTTTCATTAATGAACTCATTAATGAAAACTTTGTTTAGCATCCCTAATGTGTAAAATTGGAATGATCATGCAATTAGCTTAATGTAACACACAATGAACTCAGCACCCAAACACAACCATGCAAGATAGAAGAGAATAATGAGAGTTACAATAAGCATATATGCAACTACATATATTTAAGCTCATAGTTCAACATAAATCAATCCAAAATACAAATGCTAATCAGTAACCACTGATTACAGAATTAATCAAAGCATCTAACTAAGACTTTACAACTCCTAAACCTAGGAAATCATAAATGCCTAGCTAAAAACTAAATATTAAAATTAAAACTCCCCTTTGAAGCTTGGGAACTCATGCTACTCCTCCATCTTCAAGAGTTGAATAGCTTAGCTCATCATAGCCTTGGAATCAGCTCCAACCAGAGGTAGATCTTCAGCCATAACAGTAGCAGATAAAGGAAATGAAAATAGATGAAGAAGAAATGCAGGAAAATGGAAGGTGAAGAAGATGGAGATGGAGGATTAGGGTTTCTGTGGGAGAGATGAGAGAAGATGATGATAGAAACGTAGGTGGTGGCTGAATAATAAGGGTCTGACCTCACCATACCCAAAATAGGGTTTCTAACCTAAAATTTATGTGCATGGTCGGTTCCTGGGGGTGGGTAGGTCAAAATTTCTCGAAATGGTTGGGTCTGAAATTTGCTGATACGAGGGGTTCGCCGCAGTGAAACATAGCAGAGAGCTTTGCTTTGACAGATGATGTTCGCCACGGCGAAAGCAGAAGTGTGCGGCGGCGAACTGAGGCAGAGATTCCTCTCTTGCTTCTTGTGCCTTGAGTTCTTCAATTATGGCCCCAATCTCTAGTGTCCTACAATAAAAAGCAATAAATTGAAGTATCAATTGTCCTAGAAATCAATTGAATACAATTAATAACCAATTATGACAATTTTATCCTAAAAAAGACACTAATTTAAAGTAAGGACTCTTAATCTAAATTAAGCACAATTATCATTAAAAAGGGCCAGAAAATACTACAAAATCATGGATAATGTAATGAAAAGATAATAATATCTTGAGCTCAATCATCCACCATCTTCAGTAGATTTGGGGTACCTAAAGTGCTAATCAGTGATCAGGGAACCTACTTCTGCAACAAGTTGCTCAATAACTTGTTGGCAAAATATGGGGTTTCCCATAGAGTGTCCACCCCTTATCATCCTCAAACCAATGGTCTGGTTGAAGTATCAAATCGAGAGGTCAAACGCATCTTGGAACGGATTGTCAAGCCCTCGAATAGAGACTGGAGCTTATGACTAAATGATGCACTGTGGGACGCTAATTTGGAGGAAGCTGGCCTAAACCGACTCTTTCAAATTGAAGAACTTAAAGAAATACGGTTAGATGCCTACAATAGCTCAGATGAGACATCCTACATTTAACCCATCAGAGTACACATTCATAAGCATTATGGTTCAAGCAGATCAAGACACAAGCTTGTGGATTTAAATTTTCAACATAATTACTCGGGTTACTATTTACTGTTTAACTTCCAGATTACAGGCCCAATTTCAAAAGTTCATAACTAATTCTATAAAAATCTTATTGAGGTGTTCTAAAATTCTACAGAAAGATATTTTCATCATCTTTAAGGAAAAAATATCCAATTGGATTTATCCTTGCCCAATTTGTACAGTTTAATCAATAAATATTACTGTTTATTTTGTAAAATCTGAAACTTTCAGATTCTATGCCTCAAGTTTGGAAATTCATATCTCCTTGTGTACACATCCAATTGAGGTGATCTACCTCTAATTTTAAAGCTTGGGATGTGTACTATGAGTCTGCCAAATCTCGTGACTTGACTCATTCATTTGATAGGTCAAACTGGAGCTACAAACTTGCTGCTTCAGGACGTACGTTTTATCCCTTAACATCTCTTTACTTTAATTCTTTTTATTTCTTTGGCATACATAACATGGGCTTACTATTTCTCATTCATGCTCATACACTTTCATTCATGCCATAAGCATTATAATTAAATACATAGCATCATTGGCATCCATAAGATAAATTACATAATAGGATAATTACACATTGAATAATAATATGATTCATTAACATGAACAATTCTCCACTTTCTTCTCCTTACTTCTCATGCCATTATTGCCTATCATTGATTGACCTAAATGGTTGGTTAGGGAGGGGTGAGATTCGAGGAAATCTCAATAGCAAACAATACCATATTAATCATACTAGATGGATGCTAATGCACTACACGTAACTTGTTTATTCTCTTGTTAATTAGTGACATATTAGCATGCTCAAAGCCAACTTCTTGATGCATGGCCATGGAGACATAATCTACTCATCATGAATAGTAATTATAGTAGCTAAAACATGTCACAATAACATTCAAATAACATGTACACAGCAACACACAAGCATACAACATCAAGCAATGACAATAGGTAAGTTCACTACCTTGCACCTCAAGCTTTCCTCTTACTTTTCCTTTGATTCAACATGTATCCATGGCCTTAGATTCAAGAAGATCAAATCTGAAAATTTTGCTTCACGGGTACTTTTCACGAAGAAATTCCTGAATTTTTGCTCAACTTTGAAAATTCATAATTAATTCTAGAAAAATCAAAACTGAGTGAGTCCAAGTCTCACTGAAAGCTCCTTAAGTTCTATTTAAAATAAAAATAGTTTTAGTAACCAATTCTATGCTAAATAGTACCAGAATTGTACGGAATTTGACACTCTTCCAAAGGTTAAGCACTGTTTCCACATTTCAAACCCTAACTTTGAAAAATCACCATAAATAGTACACATATCCAAATAAAGTGTTCTACCCATGAATTTAAAGCTTATAGAGTTTAATTTAAGCATGCCAAATTTCAAAATTAGATACAAAGAGTAACTTATTCGAAATAGGCATCAAATCAGATGCTACAACCATCACATACCTTGATCTTGAAGCTTGAATCTTGTTCCTTCTTCTTGGCCTTCACCCTACGTTTTTCTCTCTAAATTTTAGTAGAGTTTCCCCTCTTAAACTTATGTTGGCCAAAAATATGAAGGAGGCGAGGCTCTATTTATAGCCAAAAATTTGGTTTGAATGGACTAAAATGTCCTTGGTGGCTAATAGAAAGGGTAAGGGCAATCTTGGAACTTTAAGTTGACTTTTACATCATCATTGCATCATCTTCTTGCATCATCCTTACCTCATTCTTCTAGAAGATACCAAGTGTCACAAATGTGGTGGAGGAGAAGGGAGATTAGATCTTAGCTATTGGATCAAACTTGTTCCCTAAGTTTCCTCTTGTTTTACTTGACCCACGTTTCTTCGTCTTTCTTTATGGCCTTTCAGAGCTCAAAAAATTCTTTTATCTACTCCATAAATTCTCTTTAATTCTATAGAGTATCTATGAATTTTCTTAGGCCATAACACTTCCTTTAAGCCTTGTATAAAAATTTATTTACTAAAATTCCCTTTTTTCGACATAATCAGGTTTTTAGTTTATTAAAGCCACTTCACTGGCCTTTTGGTTGCGGGACTAATTTTATAAATTAGCACAACCATTCAGCCATTTAACCTCATTTTTATGTACCTTTTTGAGGTATCTTGCTATTTCAAATAATTACCTCAAACGGTATACTTTTTACCGGCCATAACCTCATAAATTTCATTTAAGCTACCTCAGGGGCATTTTCATCTTTTCTGTTCACAAAAAAGCCTTAGAATATTATTTCCCATTTTTTGGGATTTTCTTGAAATTCTCTGTATACTCTTCCATTTTACCCCTGTTGGTCATAACTTTCTAAATTTACGGTTTAGTCCCTGCTTGGATTTAACTTCATATAATCCTCTCTTTGAGGTTTCTAACTTAACCCTTAGCCTATTTCTACTCTCTTTTCTCTTTCTGAACCCTTAAGACTTTACTAGAGCCTCTAGCCTTGATTATACTTGAGCCCCTAAAAACTTTCACTTTGCAGTTTAGTCCTTGAAACTGCTTTGACTTCCTTTCTCATCTTTAGGACTTCTTCTCAAAAGGGATCTAGTAGCCTATCCAATTCAGGCTATTTCTGGTACTTCTAGACCCAAATGTTGGGATGTTACATCGGACATCTACAAGCAGAAAACCAAGCTTGTCCATGATGCCAACATCTTGAGAAAGAAATTTAAGGAGGGTGTTGAGATATCAAGTTCGATTCAAATTTAAGAAGGGTAAGTTCAAGATGAGCTGGGATAGACCCTACATTGTGATGAAAGTGCATAACTTCAGGATGATAGAGCTCAAGGAGGAGGCCACAGGCAAAATGTTTCAGTGCAACGGTCATCTCCTCAAGCTCTATGAAGAGCCCGCACCACCTTCTTAAGGCCAGGTCATTCACATGAATTTACTTTTGCTTAAACTATCTTGCTGTGAATTTTGGAGACTGTGGAAGGGATGTCCTCATTAGAAGTAGTTTTAAATTCAGTTTGTTCTATGTTTGTTTTCAATAATCTCCCTTGGCTTTGTTTTGATGTGATTGTAATTGTGCTTCTATTCTGTCACCACCACATACTTCTTCGCATTCTTGAGTTTACCCACTTTGCGCTTTGCTCTTTTCCTCTCTCTAGAAGGGTGACGTGTTGTGCTTCAGTCTTGAACTGAACTTCACAACTTCCACCTTTGTTGTTTTGTGTTTGGCTTTGTGCTTTAGTGTGACTGTGTGCCGCAATGTGGACATTGCTTTGAGTGTGTGGGGGAAGGAGTTCTTAAAAGTGGTTTGTGTTTTGGTTGTTGGGTTGTGCCTTGTCATGGGTAGTTCTTGCTAAAATTTATCAAAATTTTGGAAAAAAAAATTTTCGAACTTGTGAAAGTTTTTCCCAATCTCCATCACTTGTTTTTGGAGTTTTGTTTTGGATTGTTAAGAATTTGATGATAGATTGCTGAGTTGGGTGGTTATGCAGGTATTTTGGTAAGTGATTTTTGTTTAAGGGCTTAGGTTTGAAGTTTTTCAGGGTCTAGAGTACCAAAGCCTCTCTGTTCACTCAAGTTGTGACCTCACTATTTTTAGGTCACGACCTAGGAGGTTAGCCTGAGTTGGGAGCTCTCTATGTGCTCAAGTTGCAACTTAACTATATATGGTCGCGACCTGGGGAAGACAATGGGTATAGGTAGAGCCTCTGTGAGTTTAGGTCACGACTTCAGTTGTTTTTGGTTACGACCTGGAGCCTTTTTTGAAACCCTAAAAGCCCATTTCTCTGGTTAAGTCGCAACCTTACTTACATCAGGTCGCAACCCGACATGAAAAAGTCAGCATTTTTCTTCGTGTTCACCTCTTTACCCCCACTTATTTCCACCCTAGTTACCATTTTCCCCTTGAACCTACCCTGAATTCAAGTTCTATTCATTCCAAACTTAAAAACCCTAAGCCTTCTTCTGTAAAACCACTTAACCCCTCCCTTCAGTTTATTTTCCCACGTTCTTTCCCCCACGTTCAACTCTCTTCTCCAATGGCTGCTGCTTTCCTAAAGTCATGACTCCCCATCTTGGATTCTTCAATAGTCACAGCTTTTCAAATTCCCTCCAAAGTCGTAACTACTTAGCCCTTTGTAACGGTTTGCTCCTTCCCCAACTATTTAGTTGTTCTATTCTTCAATTTCTGTGATTTCTGAGTGCCTCTACTATGAAATCCACCTCCTATAGTTCGTGAGCAATCCTATCTCCACCTTGTATTGAGTCCTTCTATCCTTCTACTCTCTCAAGGTCTGTTTAATCTTCCCTTTTCGTTTTCAGTTTTTCTATTCTCTCTAGTTTAGTTTTTTGCATTTTTATGGGTAGATAGTGTTGTTTTTATTAGGGCTTTGATTTTGGTTGAGTGGAGTATTGGTGGACGTTAAAAATATTGTTTAACTGATTTTTGGACTGCTTGGGAATATATTTTCTGAAAAAGATTTGGTTTTGCGCAAATTGGTTTTGCTGCATTTTCTGAACTTTCTATGTTCAGGTCGCAACCTCACTGTTTTCAGGTCGTGACCTCAAACCTTCCTGAATTTGAAATTCCCTGTCTGTTCAAGTTGTGACCTCACTGTTCTCAGATCACAACCTAGCTCATAGAGGAGGTTTTAAAAACCCTTGATTCACCTCTGTTGTTTCAAAACTGTAATTTCTTATTAGATCTTGACTTTACATATCAAGGGTTAGCAAGAAATAGATTTTGGGGCAATCAAAAATTATGAATACTTGGGTTTTCTCATGATTTCCCTAATGGTTTTAAAATGCAAATGTCCCAATTCAAAATCTTCACTGTTTTGCTTAAGTGAGTTTGGCAATGGGTAAATGTAGGCCTAGTGTAGGGGAGTGCTTGGTTTCTGGGCTTAGCGTATTTTTAGTTTCTTTCTAGGTTTGTTTGTTTTGTGTGTTTACTTTGGTTGCTTGCTCGTTGTTTGCTTTGCGCCCAGATGCCTTGCACTAAAAATCCCGAGTCTTCAGGCTTGAAGAAGAAGCTTCGCCCTCGTGAGGAGACTAGACTTCCAAGGAGAAAGAAAGTTGTGGAATTATTTGCCAACAAGGGGGTAGTTCAAAAGTGATATTTTCCACAAACACAGTAGTACCAATTTTTATGAGCTTGCCAAACAGAGGGGCCTAGAGGAACTTATGAAGAAGAGGAACAAGGCCAATTTGACATTGGTGAGAGAATTCTATACTTGCTCTGCCATGGACGGACATAGGGGGATCACTTTCAGAGGCAGTGAATATTTTTTAACTTGAGGCTGTTGAGAAGTTCTACAACTTGCCCCAATGTCCCTGTCTACAGGTACCAGTGATGGAAGATTAGACTTATTGAAGTTCCCTGGGCAGAGGTCTTCCAAACCATTAGGACAGGGAAGCTGGGTGGACCATAAAGGAAAGTGGGGCGAAAAGTCTTCGAGCACAAGCACATGAATGATGAAGCTAGGATTTGGTTGAACTTTATGGTTTATAATGTGATGCCATCAACCCATATTTCTAATATTTCTGAAGAGGGTGCACTTATGCTATATCTCTTGATGACCATGCAGCCGGTTGACATTCCCATTATTGCCTTGGACCAGATTGATCGCTGTATCAATAATGTCTAAACTCTTATGGTATTTCCGCACTTGATTACTAATCTTGTGCAGTACATGGGATACCAACGTGCTACTCTGACTCTCTCTTAGCCCTCTCACGACCATATGCTATGTCGCCTCTAAAGCTAACAGAGAAAGGAAGAGAGGAAAAAGGGTGATTAGGGAAGAACCAAAAGAAGAGGCAGCTGAGGGTGGCTCTAGTTTCAACTTGCCTCTTTGAATGATCAAATTACCGAACTCAGTCAACAAGTAACAAACCTAAGCGAGGAGTTTGATGCATATAAAGCTATCTCCATGTCTTACAAGTTCAAAGGTAGAGGTTTATGGATCCTCTGATGTTGGAGATGGCTAAGGGTCTTAAGGTTAACTTCCCCCAAGAGTACGAACGGGCTTTCTGGGATAACACCATTCTTACCACCAGCTTTTTTAGTGATGGTCTAGGGTAATCTTCTGGTGTTGCTACTACTACTACTACACTGACTGCCCTGAAATGCTGAAATAAGAAGCTAATGTCCAAGCAGGGGAAGATGTTGGGGCTTAAGAAGAAAGAAGAGCAAAGGATGATTAAAACCTTTGCTGCTGGAAAGCTTTTTGCCTTTTGTTTTGTTTCTGTGTTTTTCTTTTTCATTTTTTTGTTGCTCTTTCTTGTAATCTCGGTACTTAAAAGCTATATTTCCTTTGTATGTTAACTTTTCTGCAATGAATGTTTGTTTACTTTATTCTTTTGTGGCTGCTGCAATTCTTTTTTCCTTTTCTATTGACAGTGAGGACACTGTCAAGTCTAAGTATGGCGAAGGAATTCATTTCATGTTGTTGCATCATTTTTGTGGTTGTTTCAAAATTTTTGGGAAAATTTTTTCAAAAATCCAATCTTTCATCATCATTATTTGGCTTTGAATGATTGTAGATAGTGAATTGCTATGAATTGATCATTTGATGCTTGCTAAAAGGGTTTTTAACTTGTTAATTGTTGGCTATAGATTGAAAAGTTTTTGCGTTGGTAGTTTCTATGACTTCAGGTCACGACCTCACTGCTTCAGGTCATGACTTGAAGAGTGACTTTGGCTAGGAAGGGCTCTCTGTGATTTCAGGTCATGACCTATATGATCTCAGGTCATGACCTTATCCCCCTTTCCTGACCTGGTGCCTGTGTACCCAGGTCGCGACCTCATTGTATTCAGGTCGCGACCTAGACTCTTTTGCTGTGCACCCTTACCCTTCTCTTTGCTTTTTGGCATTACTGTGTAGGAGGAACCTTTTTAAGCTACCTTTGCATCTTGGTCAAGCAAACCTTTGCCTTTTTCATATATCCTCATTGTATCAACAGTTTTTCTTGAAAACCGTGCCATCCTTGGACTTTTAAGCATACTGGATTTTGAAAATGATTTTTTCTGAAGACTTTATAGTCACTTTTGGGATTCAAGTATGTTCTTAAGTGATTATCTTGATCTTTTTAATCCTCATGTCATAGGTTGCTTTTGTGATAAGTGTCTTAATAATCCCTTGTGACTAGTGCATATTGATTGAAACTTCTTATATGAGCAATTGAGATGTGAAACCCTTATTGGAAGATATTCTTGAGTGTTGATTCCTATATTGAGTGATTATTCATGTGGTTTACATTCTCTAGAACTTGTTTTAGCTCTGGTCAAAATTACATGTGCATTTATGATTTTGAATATAATAAAGGCATTCTTTTCTACACCTTTCTACCCAAACACAACCCACAACCATTTATCCGTTGCTTAACCATTTTTTGAGCCTGCACTTCCTTTATTTTATCTACCATTTCGAGTGTTTGAACAACGATGTTAATTGAGTTGAATCCGTCTTGACAATTATGATTCCTGATCTTCATCGATCTTAATTGGGAATTTTACTTTTATTTCAGTTTGAAAAAACAAAGAAAGAAAAATAGAGAGAGTAAGAAATACTCCTTTTATATAGATAAGCTATCACAGTAAAATAAAGTTGAATAAAGTATTTCCTGGTGATAGAAGGTTGGGATCTGAACTTCCTTGACTAAAAATAGTATTATTTAACTCACATTTTCTCTTAATTTACATTCTTGACACTTGATTTCACCATTTTCTATTCCATTTATCCTTTCCATCACTGTAATCCCAAAAGTCCTCTTGATTCTTTATATGGATGCTGAATAATAGCGGAGATTTTAGGGTCATTGCAAGCTTATGGTAGAATGTTTGCTACTTGGATAATTGAGAGAAAAGAACCCCAATGAGGAGAATGAGCGATCAAACACTTACACCTTGTGAGCAAATCTCTTTTGTTCATGCATTTTGTCAATTGCACCTTGTATCTAATTACTTGGCATTGTTCATGTTATCATTTCTGACTATTATTCCCTAAAAAGAGGTTGATTGATTAGCTCTTGAGATCACTTGTGTGACATGCTAGTCTCTCTAATTGTAGCTGTACATTTTTTAGAATGATTCAAATCTTTGTCCAGGAGTACAAAGGTTCAAGTGTGGGGGAGTGATAGAACCCAATCTTTGTATAGTTCT